>NC_064632.1:223863607-224183835 GCF_023864275.1 Schistocerca cancellata | reverse complement strand
CTGGAAACAAAATAAATAAATAAATAACATCGTTAGGTACAAAATACCCGGTTTTGACCCACCTGTGGTGAAAAATGGGATACCCATTGAAATGAATAGAAAAACTTGAAAACAACAACAACAAAAGAAGATTCAGCTGCAAAAACATATGAAAACGTATACAAGTCCTTAAAAATACTGACCAAATGATGCCATAAATAGATTTTAAAGACCGAAACTGATTTTTAACATAGAATTTCTAATTTTCAAAATATTGCTCTAATGTTGGCAAAGTTTACAATAATTGGTCGTAGTAAAAAAAAAAAAACCATTCGTTATTAAAAAAGAGAAACTGCAGACGAAGTAGCTGTCGTCTTCTTTTGCATTGGCACATTATTCGTGAGCTCAGCGACGACAAAATAGACACTGGATCCATCCCTCCTTCTATAATGAGTATGAATATAGCCTATTGCAAAATATGCATGCTTCGCCTAGGCCTTCCTCGCTTGATGAGGTCGAAAAACTTTTTTATTTGTTTTTTAACCTGTCTAATCTTTACAACTGTCATTTTTTACTTCTTTACCTTCTTTAAAGCTTGGCCCGTGTGGCTCTTCCCCACAAAAAGTTTTGTGTTGAGTTTCTTTTCTTCCTTTTCTTTCCTGGCTTTTTCTTCATTTTCGGAATCATTTTTGTGTGGAGAGGAGGTCAATATTACTGTTTCGCCCTTCTTCCTATTGGTGGTAGGCTTTCCACACTCTTCCAAATCAACGTTTGGAGAAGGCATGGAAAACTTTGCTGACACGGATTGACGATGGACTACCAGAAGCTCCAGTAACTACAACCAGTCTAATCTGTTTCATTTCCGAAGTCTCAGGAACAGCCGCCAAATAATATGTGTTTCTCGAAATTTTTCGGTTATAAAAGATTTAGAAACATTGTCTCGGAGCACATTGGTTTTAGGGGCGTTGTCTTGAAATGTCTAAGCGTTTGATACTTCCCCTTGTGATGATTTGCCTTGTGGTTCTCTTTTTTTTTTTCTCCTTAAAGCGCGAATCGAATGGTTTTGCCCTACATTGTGTACCCGGTTTTGGCGCATAGTGCAAAACTGAAGAAAACGTGACGTTGGAAAGTTAGCATTCACATTGTGTGCATCATACTAACACCGAAATACACAGAAAAACATGCTTAATGGGAAAGTTACTTATCTATTTCTTACCAGGTAATGACTCTATTCAAAAAGCGCCAACATCGGAGAAAATTTAAGGAAAAATTTTAAGAAGTTGTTGAGCTGCCAATAGTTCCGAGAGTTACCAGACCAATGGCAGCACTGGTCACTCAGATCTGTGAGTACTCATTGAGATCCACACATCCCGTTTTACCCTACTCTGCACAACATTGCTCCAAGTTGGCAATGACAAATACTAGCAGAGCACTGTTTTGAACTGCCAGATTTCTTTTGTCGGAGATCTTTCTTTCCCTGCACAGGTGCTTTCTTGTCGTTTCTTTGCATCGGCTATGTTGTGTAACTTTTCCTTCTTCAGTTGCGGAAATTATTCAGTTGGAGCCTGTGAAATGAGAAGGCGCTGAGAAATTACCGTGTTTCTTATCTGTGAAATACTTTTTCACTGAAGTGACGTACATATTTATCATCGCCTGACCAGCAGTTTTTAGGAGCGATACGTAGAATACGCGAGTGTGGTTCACAACTGAAGCGAAAGCACTTCGTGTATAGAATTTGCTCGTTATGTGGGGAATCGGACGTGGGGAGGGGGGGGGGGGGGGACAAAATGGGCAACAGCGGTTGTGAGGATGGATAAGTAAAACAGTGTCGCTTACCACGCAGCTCTGAAGTCTTGACAGTAGTAAGTAGATTTCTTTCTGTTTATTACGAGTGTTCCTAAAATGGTCCGTTTTATGGCACATGATTCTTCCGTTGTCGTCTAGATAGAATTTTTCTGCCTATTGCCCTCTCAAGGAGGATATCGGGAAGGAGATAGGAAAGGCCGAGGGGGGAGTATCACGAGACCGATAAACGAGATAATCAGACGTCAGCTGCAGAACGAGGCTGGTATCATCAAAAAGGATTTTGCAGCTTATAATCCTCCAATATATCGCCCAATAGACGTCAAAGTGCAGATTCAGCGCGGTAGAATGTCGCAAAATTCGATAACAGCGGCGGAAGGAAGAGCCCCTCGTTATACGTTTCTTTAACGATGAACTTTGTGAGTGAAGAGTAAACTTGAAGCAGTGGCGCAATTGAGAATGTTTCTATAATACGAAAACAGTCATTTCTAGATTTGACGTAGATCCTGTATATGAACGTTCTTGGTCCTAGGCCAGCAGCTGATTTTCTTGATCGTATGTAATGAAGAACAGAGGAAAAGAGAATATCTAGTTGAATAGCTAAACGTGATGATCGAGCGGAAAAAAATGGAAAATTGACACCCAGTTTCCAGAGCTAATTATTTGCGAGGGGACCAGTAAAGACTTTATTTTCTTTTTTAGTTGAATTGGCATCTTCATTGCACTGTCTGCATTCTTCGAAGCGTCGTCACTTGTTGTTGTGGCAATACCTGTTTTTTTTTTTTTAATATAATTCCACAGTACATTCTCGCTCGTTATTCGTGTAACGCACGAAGAGCAGACCGACAGTATCAATTGTACGAGCGGAGCACACAGGATTCTCTCTGCCGCGGTGGTATAGACTACTTAAGTTTGGATCGATGGGGAAGTGGGACTGCAATAGCGCAAGTGGCTTAGAAACGAATGCAGCCGCGGGTTCAGAGGTATGAATACTATCGAACCTTTGTTTAACTAGTCATTGTTGCAAAATGCTGACGCGAGTTATATACAGCCGAATGGAAAAAGATAGTAGAAGCTGATCTCGTCGAAGTTCAGTTTGGTTTCCTGAGAAATGTGGGAACACGCGAGGCAATATATTCCTACGAATTATTTGAGAAGATAGGTTGAAGAAAGGCAAAACTACGTTTATAGCATTTGTAGATTTAGAGTGTTGACTGCACTGAACTCTCTTGATATTGTGAAGATAGCAATGATAAAGCACAAGGAGTGGAAAGCTATTTACTACTCGTACAGAAAGCAGCCTGCAGTTACAAGAGTCGAAGGATTTAAAAGGGAAGCTTTTGTATGTCCATTCTTTGGACTGAAGGTCTTGGGCACGAAGGGCGTACACTAGGGTAAGAAAATGAAAAGCCTACAGACGCCGGCCGCGGTGTCTAGCGGTTCTAGGCGCTCAGTCCGGAGCCGCGCGACTGCTACGGTTGCAGGTTCCAATCCTGCCTCGGGCATGGATGTGTGTGATGTCCTTAGGTTAGTTGGGTTTAAGTAGTTCTAAAGTTCTAGGGGACTGATGACCATAGATGTTAAGCCCCATAGTGCTCAGAGCCATTTGAGCCTACAGACGTCGGTTATGATCTTATTTACTGTGTAGCTATCAATTTCGGCGCTTCGGTGCGCTATCTTCATGCCTTAGCTGATGCTGAAGGGGTTATCACGATCCACATATACGCATGAGCTGGCAGTTGATGGTTGGAGTGCTGACGTCATAGTCTGCGCAAATCCGTTATGTTAGGCACTGATACAGCTTGTATATGGATCGTGATAATCTCTGCAGCATCGACTAAGGCCGGAAGGCGCATTGAAGTGCTGAACCTGGTAGATACACAATAATTAAGATATAAGGACGGTTGTAGGTGTTTCATTTACTTACAGTGAAAGACAAGCTCTTGTTGAGAAGGAAATGAGACAGGGTTATAGTCTATCGCCCATGTTCTGGTGTCTATACATTGAGCAAGCGGTAAAGGAAACCAAGGAGAAATTTGGTAAGGCAATTAAAATTCATGGAGAAAAGCGTTTCGGAAGAAGAGAATTTTTTAAATATAAATTCAAGTATTATCAAGTGTTTTGTGAAGGTTTTTGTCTGGAGTGTAGTCTTGTATAGAAGTGAAACGTCAATGATAAGCAGTTCTGACAAGAAGAGAATAGAAGCTGTCCAAATGTGGTGATTCAGAAGAATGCTGACGAATAGATCGGTAGATCTGATTGCGAAGGACGAGGTAATGAAATGAATTGGGTAAGAAAGAAATTTAGGGCACAGCTTGTCTATAAGAAGGGATTAGTTAATAGATCGCGTAATGGTGCGTCAAATGGAAGGAAGCGTTGGGGTGGGGGATAAAAAGTGAAGAGGGAGACATAGAGACGAATACTATAAGTAGCTTCAAATGATTGTTGTCCGCAGTAGTTATTCATAGGGGAAGAGACTACCACAGGAGACCACGATATTACAGGGACAACGGACGACGAATCGGACAATGAAAGTACGCGCTCAAGTCGCTTCCGGGGGTCGCTCCAGCCGCATTTCGTGGTTCTTGCGCAGTGTAATATCCCAAATCACAACACAGTAAGACTAGGTTAGAGCAGAGGCGGTGACGCACCTGCAGACGAACTCTGTCTCGGAGAGGCAGAGGCCGAGGCAGTGGTGGCGCGAGGAGGCGGTCTCGGTGCGCCGGGCGTGACCCACGAGGCGGTGGCCCAGCACGCGGTCGGCGCACCAGGCGCGCTCGCACGGCCGCTCCTCCAGGCACAGCTTCTGCGCGTAGATGGTGAACACCGGGAACTGCGACCGCGTCAGCGCACCTGCCACGCAACACAGCGCCGACCCTCAGTCTGGCAAGCACCCGTCTGACATGAAGTAAACCTGAATATCTACCCATCGTTTTGATTTGCAGCTCCTTGTATTGGCCGTGTTTGCAGTTAAAATTGTTGGATGTGAGGTCCGCCAGTTATGCAACACACCGTTTTTCTCAGTACCAAACGTGTTTCGGCACCACTGTGCCATCATAAGTGGGTTTTCGTTTTTATTTATTCTGCGATGTGAACAGTTTTGTTAAATGATTATAAAATTATGTGTATTTTTAGTTCAAACAACAGAGCGTTCGCCGCCCGAGGTAGCCGAGCGGTTGTAGGCGCTACAGTCTGGAACCGCACGACCGCTACGGTCCCAGGTTCGAATCCTGCCGCGGGCATGGATGTGTGTGATGTCCTTAGGTTAGTTAGGTTTAAGTAGGCGACTGATGACCTTAGAAGTTAAGTCCCATAGTGCTCAGAGCCACTTGAACAATTTTGAACAGATCGTTTCTTTTTGTAAATACCTTTACATTTGGTGTGCATGAATTTTCTGGATCACTTGTGTGTTAATTACTACAGGTAGCTTGTCATCTGCAACCAAACGCTGTTGATGTTGTTTTTTTTTTTCCTCTCTGGGAGTTAACCTATCTTCTAGAATGTAAAAACGACTATAGGCGCGAAAACATGGCGAAAAACTGAATTATAGTTTTTCAGTTTTTACATCCTAGAAGATGGGTTAACTCTGAAAAAAAAATAAATAAATAAATAAATAAATCTCATCAACATCGTTTGGTTGCAGATGACAAGCTACCTGTAGTAATTAACACACAAGTGTTCCAGAAAATTCATGCACACCGAATATACAGGTATTTACAAAAAGAAACGATCTGTTTTTTGAACTAAAAATGCACATAATTTTATAATCATTTAACAAAAATGTTCACATTGCAGAATAAATAAAAACGAAAACCCACTGATGATGGCACAGTGGTGCCGAAACATGTTTGGGTACTGAGAAAAACGGTGTTTTGCGTAACTGGCGGACCTCGCATCCAACAATATGAATATCTAGATTCGATAACTGAAAACTATTATTCGCTACTTGGTAAGTCTCTTGTAAAAATTCGTAATAACAAGTAGTGACCTACTGTAAACAGAACTCTGTATTCACAGCTGTAGGTAATTATTTACTTTGAAAAACACCAAAGTAATCAAATAAAAATTAAATTACTAATGGGAGATGAACAGCGCATCTGACTGTGGTGAATTTTGTATTACGGGCATTAAGGTGCCCTTCACGTTTCGTCTCCTAATTCTGGAAACATTGTCTGGACCTTAAGCCGTCGGCACACTGGACAGATTATTTAACTTCGACGTAGCGCTGTACGAGTTTTGTGACGTCACTTCCTGATATTCCACGTTGAGGAACTGTTTCGTCACATAAAACACAAAATAAGTTCTGTGGTATTTCGGTGACGCGTGACGTATAAAGTATAACCGACAGGAAGCAGGAACGCTCTCTACGTCACAAGCAGAAAGCCTGAGGCCTGCAAATAGCAAGACACCATATTATACAGGGTGTATCAAAAAGAATCATCCGATTAAAAAAAAAAAAAACCGGAGCTGTTATGATATTTGACATATGAACGTGAACAACGTACTGTTGGAAAGAGCAAGCACTCGAGTTTTACATGGTTGTAGAACATGAGAGGGACTCGAAATTTAATGTGGTTTGTGCAACTTCACGGGGAAAGGTGTATGGTCCATTTTCCTTTGCCGAGAACACTGTTACAGGAAGCACATATTTCGATTCGCTGGAAAACTTTCTTTTCCCACAGTTGGAGACTCATTCGAACGACTTCATTTTCCAACAGGATAGGGCACCGCCACACTGGCATCTGGGAGTGCGGGAATTTTTAAATCAAAGGATTACTGAACGATGGATCGGTCACACTGGACCAAATGATTCAACCTTACATTACTGGCCTCCAAGGTCACCGGACGTGACTGTGTGTGATTATTTCTAGTGGAGGTTTATAGAAGGCTCTTTTTATGTGCCTCCTTTACCATCACCAATGACTGAACCGAGACATCGCATGACAGCAGCTGTGGAAGCTGTAACTCAAGACATGCTCGTTGCAGTGTAGGAACAATTTGAATACCGCATTGATATATGCCGTGCGTCTCAAGTGGGGCATATTGAACACCGTATGAAAAGGTATGAAAAAAAGCTTGTCGTGTTTCCCGTTCATCAAAACACAGAATTCATTTCTATGTTTATTAGTTTCACAAATACAAACGTGCCAAAACAAATGATTGTTTTTGACACACCCTGTATTTGTCGTGTGCAGTAGAAGCCCGTATTTGGTGGGTTTTATGTTACACTTTAAACCCAATGAATATATGCTTTTTCTAAGCACCAGCACATTGAATGTCTCGAGAGCAAATCGTTATTGTTACTATTGGTTGAAATAAAGCGATGGGAAACGTCGTATTGGTGGTTAAATTATTTTCGTATTGCGTGTTATGAGAGTGGGCCGATTTAAGTCAGTGGCATATTGAAAATTCGTGAAAAATTTGTTGTTCTTGTTAAGATTATTTGTTATAACTAACTGTACATTAATAACTTTTCGGCGATTAAAGCCTGTAGAAGGATATAACACAAAATTAAAAGCTGTTAAAGAAGTAGCTATCGTGGTGATGAAGAGAGGCACTACGCTGTAGAACAGGTTAGGTCGCCAGAGGGTTCGAGTCCTGCTGTCTCTGAACTTTTTTTTCACCTTCGCGTTTGCTAAACAAGTTTTTTGGGACTTTCGTACGAAATTTGTAGAAGTAATTTCTGCAATATTTGACGTTATGTAAATATAAGTACTTTCTCTTCCGGAAGTGAGTTTATTCGATTCGGTGAACATTTATAAGCTGATGTTCTTACTGGCTGGACTTGTGTATTTCCTTTTTGTCTTTTTACATGTTCACGGATACTGAAGCTTTTGTTTGTTTATACCACAGACAGAACAGCATGACTAGCGTAAGGACAACGGAGGAAATTTTCGTTTTAATAGAGCTAACGGAGGAATTTTACGCGCGTCCATATTCGTGAATAAACTTTATTGTTGGCGAGCCAAGAAAGGCCGACAACTGGCGTTGGAGAGCTCGCCCTGTGTGCCGCCGGCGCTGTCTCTCGTGACGGAAGATCTCTCGTCTGCTGCCTCGGTGTGACGACGGTTTTAGTGCTAAACTCTGTACCTACTACAAGGTTCTATTTTGTATGTTTCTTCATTCAGTACATAGCTGATGCTTGGAGAGAGAACATAGTGGCTACAGGTAGTGTGCATAAACCAGTTATAGATGTAAGCCACTGATGCATCGTGTATACTGATGGTGTTAACCCCTTCAGCATCAGCTAAGGCCTGAAGATGGTGCACTGAGGCACCGGAACTGGTAGCCATACAATAAATGACATCATAAGGACGACTGTAGGTGTTTCATTTTCATACTAAGTCCTACAGATCTCCAATCACAAGGACGGACATACAGAAACGAAAGTTTCTGGCCTGGCGTTGAGCACTGTGATATAGGAAACCAGCTCCAGTGCGTGAATGGCAACTTTCAAGAAATTTTAATCGAATACACCTTGCTGTAGGGCCTAGACAGTATTATTATTATTATTATTTCTTTCTATTCTCAGACGTTACGTCTGGTCAAAAATGGACAGTGACGCGGACCTTGATCAAGCGTGACTTCCTTTTAACTGTACGGTATATGTTATATTGCATTTAGGAACTTTCGGGTCATTGAACATGTATCAATAATTACAGATTTTTGTAGTTGTATATATATGTTTGGATGTAGCTGTATTGCATTGATGTACTGGTGGATATTGTGAGGTATGACTCCTGTAGTTGATAGTATAATTGGTATAATGTCGACTTTATCCTGATGCCACATGTCCTTGACTTCCTCAGCCAGTTGGATGTATTTTTCAATTTTTTCTCCTGTTTTCTTCTGTATATTTGTTGTGTTGGGTATGGATATTTCAATTAGTTGTGTTAATTTCTTCTTTTTATTGGTGAGTATGATGTCAGGTTTGTTATGTGGTGTTGTTTTATCTGTTATAATCGTTCTGTTCCAGTATAATTTGTATTCATCATTCTCCAGTACATTTTGTGGTGTGTACTTGTATGTGGGAACGTGTTGTTTTATTAGTTTATGTTTTATGGCAAGTTGTTGATGTATTATTTTTGCTACATTGTCATGTCTTCTGGGGTATTCTGTATTTGCTAGTATTGTACATCCGCTTGTGATGTGATCTACTGTTTCTATTTGTTGTTTGCAAAGTCTGCATTTATCTGTTGTGGTATTGGCATCTTTAATAATATGCTTGCTATAATATCTGGTGTTTACTGTTTGATCCTGTATTGCAATCATGAATCCTTCCGTCTCACTGTATATATTGCCTTTTCTTAGCCACGTGTTGCATGCGTCTTGATCTATGTGTGGCTGTGTTAGATGATACGGGTGCTTGCCATGTAGTGTTTTCTTTTTCCAATTTACTTTCTTTGTATCTGTTGATGTTATGTGATCTAAAGGGTTGTAGAAGTGGTTATGAAATTGCAATGGTGTAGCTGATGTATTTATATGAGTGATTGCTTTGTGTATTTTGCTAGTTTCTGCTCGTTCTAGAAAGAATTTTCTTAAATTGTCTACCTGTCCATAATGTAGGTTTTTTATGTCGATAAATCCCCTTCCACCTTCCTTTCTGCTTAATGTGAATCTTTCTGTTGCTGAATGTATGTGATGTATTCTATATTTGTGGCATTGTGATCGTGTAAGTGTATTGAGTGCTTCTAGGTCTGCGTTACTCCATTTCACTACTCCAAATGAGTAGGTCAATATTGGTATAGCGTAAGTATTTATAGCTTTTGTCTTGTTTCTTGCTGTCAATTCTGTTTTCAGTATTTTTGTTAGTCTTTGTCTATATTTTTCTTTTAGTTCTTCTTTAATATTTGTATTATCTATTCCTATTTTTTGTCTGTATCCTAGATATTTATAGGCATCTGTTTTTTCCATCGCTTCTATGCAGTCGCTGTGGTTATCCAATATGTAATCTTCTTGTTTAGTGTGTTTTCCCTTGACTATGCTATTTTTCTTACATTTGTCTGTTCCAAAAGCCATATTTATATCATTGCTGAATACTTCTGTTATCTTTAGTAATTGGTTGAGTTGTTGATTTGTTGCTGCCAGTAGTTTTAGATCATCCATGTATAGCAAATGTGTGATTTTGTGTGGGTATGTTCCAGTAATATTGTATCCATAATTTGTATTATTTAGCATGTTGGATAGTGGGTTCAGAGCAAGACAGAACCAGAAAGGACTTAATGAGTCTCCTTGGTATATTCCACACTTAATCTGTATTGGCTGTGATGTGATGTTATCTGAATTTGTTTGGATATTAAGTGTGGTTTTCCAGTTTTTCATTACTATGTTTAGAAACTGTATCAATTTAGGATCTACTTTGTATACTTCCAATATCTGTAGTAACCATGAGTGGCGTACACTATCAAAGGCTTTTTGGTAATCAATGTATGCGTAGTGTAGGGACCTTTGTTTAGTTTTAGCTTGATATGTCACCTCTGTATCTATTATCAGTTGCTCTTTACATCCTCATGCTCCTTTGCAGCAGCCTTTTTGTTCTTCATTTATAATTTTGTTCTGTGTTGTATGTGTCATTAATTTCTGTGTGATGACTGAAGTTAATATTTTGTATATTGTTGGTAGGCATGTTATGGGGCGATATTTAGCTGGGTTTGCTGTGTCTGCTTGATCTTTAGGTTTCAGATAGGTTATTCCATGTGCAAGTGTATCAGGGAATGTGTATGGGTCTGCAATGTAACTGTTAAATAATTTAGTTAGATGTGAATGTGTTGAGGTGAACTTCTTTAGCCAGTAATTTGCTATTTTATCATTTCCAGGGGCTTTCCAATTGTGTGTAGAATTAATTGCTCGGGTGACTTCATGTTGCAAAATTATCACTTCAGGCATTTGTGGTATCATCTTGTATGTGTCTGTTTCTGCTTGTATCCACCGTGCATGCCTGTTATGTTGTACCGGGTTTGACCATATGTTGCTCCAGAAGTGTTCCATGTCTGTTATGTTTGGTGGATTGTCTATTTTAATGTGTGTGTTATCCATTGTTTGGTAAAATCTCTTTTGGTTTGTGTTGAATGTTTGGTTTTTTTTCCTTCTATTTTCACTTTTTTTGTATCTTCTGAGTCGTTTGGCCAATGCTTGTAATTTCTGCTTTTTTCATCTAATTGCTCTATTGCTTCTTGTTGTGAGATTTTACCTAACCTTTTTCGTTTTTTGTCTGATATTTCATTTCTTATAAATTGTGTTAGCTGTCCGATGTCTTTTCTCAGTTTTTCTATTCTGATCTGTAGCCTGTGTTGCCATGCTGGTTTTGTGGGTTTCTTCTGTGTGTTGGTTTGTTCTGATCTCTGCCTAGTGTGTATATTTAGTGTAGTGAGTGCTCCTATATAAACCAGTAGTTGTAACTCTTCCATAGTTGTGTTTTCATTTATTTTGTTGTGTATGATTGTGTTGATAGTTTTTATTGTTGTTTTGACTTGTGGGTTATTTGGCGGTCTATGCAAGAATGGTCTAATGTCTGTATTTGTGTCTTTGTATTCTATATATGTCAGCTGAAATTTCTCTTCTATATCTAACACGTGTGTCTCTTCGTGTTCTGTTTGTGCTTGTTCTGGTGGCTGTCTTAAGATTTCGTTTTCCTCTGATTGTTTAATTGATGCGTGTTGGTCATTGTTTGTTTGCTCTGGGATGTTTGAGTCCATTACTGTATTTTCTTCTTCTTCTGATTGCACATTATTTTGTTCCAGTATTTGTTGTACTTGTTGTTTGATGTTTTCTAATTCTGACTGGGGTATCCTGATATTTTTTATTATTACACGGATCTGATCAGCTAGCCGTTGTTCTGTTAAAAATTTTAATTCCGGGTATCTGGTAATAAATGTTGTGTATACTTGTGATCTGTATCCAGTTGTGTTGGTTCCTAGGTTTGTTGCTTGGTAATAACAGAACATGAGGTGTCGATTAACTTCATCTGACCATCTCATCCTCTGTCTTTGTTTTCCTTCTAGGGTGGTTGCAGGAAGCATATCCTGTAAAACAACTCTATTTGGATGTAAATCATTTTCCAGTTGGCTAGCAGTGTCGTTACCATTGTGGGCGGGCATAGGGTTCAAGCGTCGTCCCTGACCATGACGGCGCTTGTCCGAGGCTTCTTTAGTTCTGTCCTGAACCAAGTAATCACACTAAAAGGGGGGTTAGCCCTATTAGTGGTTTGTTCTTTTCGTCGCCTTTTACGACTGGCAGCACATACCGGAGGCCTATTCTTTTCCCGGACCTCCACGGGGGTTATTATTATTATTATTATTATTATTATTATTGACAGTGGTCAGACACCAAGCATCGACAGCCTGCTAGCTCAGAAGTCCAGCAATGAAATGGTGTACATACAACTATAGCGCAGGCATTTTAACAATGTGGATTTTGAACGGGATAGGGAGGAGGGGGTGGGGGGGGGGGGCAGGGTATGCGTGAAGTTCAAATGTGTGTGCATTCCTAAGGGACCAAACTTCTGAGGTCATCGGTTCCTGGACTTACACACTACTGAAACTAGCTTATGCTAAGAACAACACACACCCCCATCCCCGAGGGAGGACTCGAACCTCCGGCGGAAGGAGCCGCACGATGCGTGACATGGCGGCTTATGGGTGAAGTAAGTGTCGCCAGTAGGGAGAGGAACGATGCAGAAGAAGAATTTTTTGTAACAAGTGTCTTGCTTCACTGTGGACCATTAGCTCTTCTTTCTGAGGAGGAGTCGCGGTTAGCACTCGCCGTGCACTGAGAATTTCTTCGTCATTCAGTAAAAATGAATGTCAGAAGTAAATAGCACCAACTGTCTCATTGGATTCAGTAGTTCGTGATTTAATAAAATGCCTTGAAAAACTGATGATGATGTACCTTTCGTCATTGTAAAAATAAAAGCGTTGAAAGAAAATACTGTTTCATTCTAAAGTTTAATTAGCCGCTATCGTTGATGATGGTAGGGGTGTGAGGGGGGTATTAGCTAATATCTGATTGCACTCAGGGTTAATGGTCTGAGAAAGGTTGGGAGCCACTGGCCTATAGAGAGGAATAAATTCTCTGAGAATTTCTTATTCTATTTCTGTAGCGTTTCGCAAAATAATTAGCTGCACATTCTGAAAGCCCCTTTAGGTTCCCACCGGTGTGTTGTAAGAGGAAGCAATTAAAGTTGGACTTTGCTGTGTAAGTGCATTGACTTGAGCACACCAGAGCCTCTGCGGGAGTTTTCCTGTTCCCTTTGTGGCCTTGTTGTTCCGCCAGCGTTTTGGTCATGTTGCTCTTGCGCGGCTGACGTGTATTGACGTATACGTGTAACACGACTCTACGTCGGCTTCTGGGCTCGCTCTGAGCCGATGGCGCATCTCAGCTTACTGGAAACCCGCGGCGGCACCCTGTTTTGGTACCTGTTGGTTATTTTCTGGAAAGTTGACGTGCCTTTGATATAACAGCACTGCCCATCGATAGGCTAATTGTCGCAGTTGATTGCTCAGATGCATTTCGCCTCTTACTGTGTTTGCCCGTTTTTCACATCGTACCATGATTTTGAGTATTATCGTATTTTACTTTCTTACCCAGCGAATGAAGGATTTGCTACAATACAGCCGAAGTCGCTTCGAAAACTTTGGAGAAAGAAATGCAAGCTCCTGCTTCCCCGAAACTTTAGCGCGACATGTCCGTTTGTACTACGCAAAGCACTTTTAGGTTTATGTGAAAGTAACTTCGTGTATTACTTGAAAATCTCCTCCTGTCGGTACCTCGGGGATACGGATCCGTGACGTCGCACGGAAAGACGTTCTCCGTCGCCGTTCTTCTTTGGAGCTTTTCTGTCTCTTATTTTAATTCTACGTTGGAAGGGTCTCAGACTAACGAGGATACTCGCGCATCGGTGGAGCAAGAGGTTTGTAAGATACTTTTTTCGTGGGTAAATTACATTTACTTAGGACTGTTACATTCAATCTCAGCCTGGCATCAGGTTTTCCTGCAACTAGACTCAATGTAGGTCGCTCCACGCGAATACTCGTAAATATTTAACGGCTGTTATTATTCCCAATGATTTATCGTCGATAATATAATCGAAAAGTAACGGGCCTTCCTCGCTCTTTACGCGCAGTACGCTAAATTTATGTTGAGGGTAAACTGTCAGTCACTGTGCGAAGTGTCGACGCCTTAAAGGCCTGTCTTTATTTCAGTGCAGATTTCTGGCGTTGCAAGTTTTCTATATGAAATTAATTATACGCGAACAATCTCACTGAGCTTCCGACGATTGCAACAGCTCATTTACCGTGAACAGTAGTGACCCTGTGACACTCCTTGAAGTACTCACGAAGTTCAGACGTGTTGTTTCTAACAGACTCCGAGTACTGTTACAAAGATTGTCTGGTATTGCATAAACTCCAGATGTATGTATTTGAAGTCTTTGGGCTGCACACAGCATAGTGAGAGAGAGGAAAATATTATGAAGAAAGAAAAAGGAAACATCAACGGAAATAAGAAAGCCTAATTCTCTGTCTGCGTAATGGCCCAGTGGCAAAAGTGCCCGACTGCCGGTCCAAAGGCCTCAGTTTCAACCCCCAATCACTCCAAGAACTTTTGTCTGTCAGATATCACTTCTTTCACCTATGGTAATTAATAAAATCTTCTCGGCCACAGCGACACGGCAGTCATTGACCATTTGTCAATGGCCTAGGAGAGATCAGTCGATAGCTCGTGGGATTTTAACCTCCTGACGCTGCTAAAAGCCCGAAAAGACTTTATTAATTCATATCCCCGCGAGACCATGCATTCATACCTACGGTAATGTTCGTAAATGTAAAACATGCCGAGTTGCACCGTGGTTCGCAATTCGATTTAAACTATAGGTCCTTTTTATAACCGAATTGGTAAGCCAGGTCGGAGGAAGGCAGCACCGTACCACCTGCAATAGGAATATATCTAGTAAATGACTGTAGTGTTCAAAGGAATCTTCTGTTTGGTGAGAGCTTTTCTTTTATGTTTTTAAATTGTTTGTTCTATGTCGATCATAGGCGTCCGTATTCGACAAAAAAAAAGTTGTCCAAAGAAAACATTTGTGTTGGTGGCGTAGCTGTTGACTGTACCCCTCTGGTATTGTGTAACTTTCTTTGTTTTTTTCTAACGTTTATTCCGTCTAGTACAGCGCTTTTTCGGATTTAGCAGATTTTATTTTATTATTTATCTTTGTGCCCGAAAGGCCTTCCTGACGGCGTAGTCTTCAAGGTAACCTACGAGAGGGAAGTCATGTGCACCACCTGTCTGTGAATCGTGTAAGCTTTGTTCTATATGTGATGGAATTTTAACTGTTTGTATATCGTATTCTCTGAGGTGGAATTTGGGGACCGGTCCAGAATTTGCCTAAACGGGCTTGGGAAACCGCCTCAAAACCGCTCTCAGACTGGCCGCTGTATAAGCCGATGGTCGTCAAACCGCTGCGCGGATTAGATGCGATTCTGACTCAACACCCTGTCTCCCAAGTTAGCGCGCTGCGCATTACGCCATACGAGCAAGTACTCTGGTAGAGGAGGTTTCATATGAGCATACAATGCTGCAGAGTGAATATCGAAACATCCCCCACGCTATGGCTAAGCCACGTCTCCGTAATTTCCTTTCTTCCAAGAGTGCGAGTGCTGGAAGTTTCACAGGAAGGTTTCTGTGAAGTTTGGAAGGTAGGAGATAAGCTACTGGGGAAAGTAAAGCTGTGAGGATGGGGCGCGGGTCGTGTTTGGGTAGCGCAGTCGGCACAGCACTTGCCCGCGAAAGGCAAAGATCCCGAGTCTAAATCTCGGTCCGCACGCAATATTAATCCGCCAGAAACTTTCAGGTTCTCTGGTGTTCTGCAACAGTGTAATGAAAAAATTACGTCCTTAGTTATACGTCGTGCTTCTCTCGCAGTATTGTACTTTCTGTCAGTTCATAAGTACTGCTTCCTTCTTTTTCGCGATGGGATGCCTGATTTCTTTAACCGTCTTCACCTCGAGCAACACCACAGTAATTTTGGGTGGAGAATTGTTGGAAAAACCACCAAAAAGGAACAACTGTTACCTAAATGTACGTGCAGAGAACGAAGCAGTAAAGGCGTGTAGGCAACGGGCGGTCGAGGCAGAGTTGAGTTGGAAAGTTTAACTTTTGCTGCGGTTGCGCAGGTGTATAGTGGGCTGCCTACAGCGCCTCGGGTGAAGCCCTCGTCTCGCTAACGCGTCAGGGCGCCTTCCTTAGCGAAGACACCAGCCAGCTCGGCAGCGTGCACGGCGACGCGACGCAGTCGGTGCGTTTCCAGCAAAGCCCGGCATCCGGTGAGGTCGCCGCCGCTCTTGCGTCGCAGCTGCGGCACACTGGCGCGTCTGTCACATTGATTACCGCGCTGGAACGCTGAGCATCTCGTCGCCTCGCTATTAATTAACTAATTAATCAGTCAACTAATTAATTCGTGACAGGATGTCAGGCGTAATTCATTCACGACGCCGCCGCGAGCGCCGCGCACGGAAAGGTGGTTAGCCGCACGCGGGGCGACTGCAGCGCCGACGCGAGAGTGCGTATGTTGGCCGGCTGCGAGAGCGATAGACGGCTGATATAACGCGGAACTAGTAGAGGGCTGAATGCAGGTGTAGGTCTAGCGCAGTCGCATTTGTGCTGCCTCCCGTGAAAAAGTGACGGATATTCACTGTAGATACCGAGTGTATCTCATACTGCGTGTACAACTTTACTATCTAAACATGATAATATGCGTTTCAAAGAGTACTTAACATTATACAACTCATTAAAGTAATTTTGTCATATGATGACATGTTGGAGACCGTGGCTGTTGTTTGAAGACAAATGTGGATGGTGTTAGGACAGCAACCAGCCACAAATTTACTTTGAGTTTCTTTATTCAAGGGAAACCGTACCGGTTTCGAATCGTTGTGATTCATCATCAGACGGTTTACACGCTTTCTTTCTAACATTTGGTGTGTTTTTATAGATTAATTGTCGTGAAACGTCGGTTTCGAGTGTTTGTTTTCATAACGTTCGTCCAATCGATGTAAATGCATTCCCACTGCATCCTCGTTGTTGCACACGTAATAGTTTTCACTGTACACTTTAGATTTGTCGCTGAGATCATTTCAACCACGCACCACATGTTTTGATACGTGGTTGAAATGATCTCAGCGACAAATCTAAAGTGTACAGTGAAAACTATTACGTGAGCAACAACGAGGATGTAGTGGGAATGCATTTACATCGATTGGACGAACGTTATGAAAACGAACACTCGAAACCGACGTTTCACGACAATTAATCTATAAAAACACACCAAATGTCAGAAAGAAAGCGTGTAAACTGTCTGATGATGAATCACAACGATTCGAAACCGGTAACGGTTTCCTTTGAATAAAGAAACTCAAAGTAAATTTGTGGCTGGTTGCTGTCCTAACACCATCAACTCATTAAAGTTTCTTTTGGTTGCATTCATACGTGGAGCGCCGGGAGAATGATACCTCACACGCAATCCGATCCGTTGTAACTGGTCGAATCCTGCCTCTAAGGGAGCGATACGTAGGGGATTGCTAGTATATAGCCCTAGAAATGTTGGATGTCCGACAGAACAGACACCACACACTATATCTTTTTCAGCATTCCGGGCATTTTTTTCTGACGGCGGCCGCGTCGGGGCTTTGAAATTAATCAATGGCGCGAGTTGAAAACTGCATTCCAGACCAGAACTCGAAGGCGGATGTTCTGCTTCTCTAGAACGGTTGCCGCAACAGCCTCGGCCATCCGGACACGTTTCTCAATCGATCGAATTTCCCAGCTCGCCATAGGCCAATGCGGCGTCCCTGTCCCATTGACGTAGGACGAGTTGGGAAATTCGATCGATTGAGAAGCGTGTCCGGATGACGGAGGCGGTTAAGGCAACCTGTCTAGACAAGCGGAGTATCTGGGTTCGAGTCCCGGTCCTAGCGGAAATTTTCACTTGCATCACTGATTAATTTCAACGCTCAAATGAGGCCGCCATCGGAAAAAAATTGCGTGAATATTATATTCCTAGTCGTCATTTAAAACTGGTTCTTGAAACTTTGTAAGTAGGCTTTCTCAGATTGTATGCGTCTATCTTAAAGTGTCTGCTAGTTCAGTTTCTCCAGCATCTCCGTTACAAGCCTGTGACCATTCGTGCTATCCTTATCTGTATGTGTTCATTATCCTCTGTTAGTCCTATTTGGTACGGGTCCCACAAACAATATTCTAGGATAGGTCGTACGCAATTTTTGTGAGGAACCTTCTCTATATACTGACTACATCTTCCCATTATCCTATCGGTGAAACAAAGCCGGCCACCGGCTTAACATACCACTGCGCATAAGTGATCGTTCCATTTCGTGTCCCTAAAAAATTGATACACCCACGTATTTATCAGGTGACCAAGTCCAGCTGTCGCTTAATGATATTGTAGTCGTAGGATACTGGGGTTGTTCTTGTGGTGTTACATGGCGACTTCTTAGCTAGCGTACTGACGACACAAGCATCTGAGGAAGAAATAGTGCTTAGAAAGAATGTAATTGTGGCCCAGATGAAAACTGCGGCGACGTACTCAGCATCAGCATCCGTCACAAAGTGAGCAACAGCTTTTATTTTGCATCCTCGTCACGAAAGGGCCTATCGAGAAGTAAAGGGCAAGAAATTTCTGCTTCTGTAGTAGGTACGACCCATACTTGTCAGAGCGATGGAGCGAATATCACATCTATGAGATGCACAACAATACCACTCACTTTTTTCTCCTTTCAGCGATATACAGACGGTGAACGTATCTTCCACCACCAGAGTTTGAACTGATCGCCCGAAGTCGAACGGTACCATATGCGTGTGGTTTAGCGACCACGGCTACAGAGACAGGTATCTTAGATGTGAAATGTATTTCTGTCGTTCTAGAATGTGAAATAGAAAGTAATGTAACAGGAACACTTCCATGTTCGGATCAGAACAGCCTTAATCGATCTTCAACGCCATCCTGAAAGAATATTTCTTCCGACTGGGTACCAGGAATGTTCCATTTGTTTGCACCGTCTTAGAGCAGCGCTGAGATCACGCTGCGATACACAAGAAGCCCATCGGCTGTTCTTGCGGCAGCACTCGCGGACTGCAGGCCAAGCACTTAACGGATCGCTACTCCCACACCATCCTGGAGCAGTTCGGTGCGGCGTTTGCCGAGACTGAAGAAAAGCGACACGTGCAGTCCGTCAGTGTGGCCTCATTCAGGATTTTCTCTCGGGAAGCGGTACCTTAACATAACCCGCAGTGTTGACTGGCGGTCAGCTACGAAGCACTAGTGTGTGGTCAACAGAGACAGAAACGGTAGAATCGGTCAGTCGAGGGAGTTCAGCTAGAATGTGGACTGGTCAGCGGATGTTACCACAGTAATAAACCCGTCAGGTTAATTTCAACTCTTTCAAAGCTGCCCTAGTCGACTGTTGATGATGTGGTATCAAAGTGGAAACGTGAAGGTACAACCACAACTAAACCAAGACTAAACTGACCGTATGTACAGACGGACGGGGACTGTCGAGCATTGCGGAGGGTCGTCGTAAAAAACCGCATGAAATCAGCATAAGGAGTCGCGCATGAGTTCCAAAGTGCTACCAGTAGTCCAGCCAGCACTTGACTGTGCGTAGCGTTTTAAAAAGAATGGGGTACAGTGGTTGAGCTGCTTCTCTGAGACCGTCCATTACTGTAGCCAAAGCCAAGCGACTATGAAGGTGGTGTGAAGAGTGACGCCACTGTGCAGTGGATGACTAGAAACCAGTGCTTTGGAACGATAAACAATGCTATACCTTGTGGTAATCCGATGGAAGGGTTTGGATTTGGGGAATGCGTGGAGAATGTTACCTGCCATCATGGGGTGTGCCAACAGTGAAATACGAAAGAGGTTACAGTGAGGGGGCGTTTTTCGTGGTTAGTGTTAATGCGCTTAAGAAAACGGAAGAATGTGAATACATTTTAAAGCATTGTGTGCTGCATGCTTATGATCAACAGCTCAGAGACGATGATTGTTTTTACTAGCATAACAAAGCAGTATCTGTGTTCTAGAGTGTGCACTCATTCGTGTTAAAACTGTAATGAGTGCACTTAATAGTGTAGTTTTTATACACTCATGCTCATAAATTAAGGATGACTGCATAATGTGGTGCCACACAACGTGGCACTACACAAAACTGGCGCTAATAGCATAGGCACATAGGGAACAAACACGAAACAGATCTGTAAGTCCACGGTTTTGGTGATACGTTGAGAAAACCGTCCCGAAACACATGTGCTACAAAACGCCACTGTTTTCTGCGCATGTACTCCGACATAAATATGGGATATAATCACCATGCACACGTACACAGGCCGTACAACGGGATGGCATACTCTGGATCAGGTGATCGAGCAGCTGCTGGTGTATAGCCTCCCATTCTTGCACCAGCGCCTCTCGGAGCTCCTGAAGTGTCCTAGGGGTTTGAAGGCGTGCAGCGATACGTCGACCGAGAGCATCCCAGACGTGCTCGATGAGGTTTAGGTCTGGAGAATAGGCAGGCCACTACATTCGCCTGATATCTTCTGTTTCAAGGTACTCCTGCACGACGGCAGCTCGGTGGGGCCTTGCGTTATCATCCATCAGGAGGAAGGTGGGACCCACTGCACCCCTGAAAAGCCGGACATACTGGTGCAAAATGACGTCCCGGTACACCTGACCTGTTACAGTTCCTCTGTCAAAGACATGCAGGGGTGTACGAGCAACGGTCATAATCCCACCCGACACCATCAAACCACGACATTCATACAGATCCCTTCAAGGACATTAAGGGGTTGGTATCTGGTTCGTGGTTCACGCCACATGAAAACCAGACGAGAATCACTGTTCAAACTATACCTGGACTCGTCTGTGTACATAACCTGAGACCACTTTTCCAATGACCATGTACTGTGCTCTTGATACCAGGCTTTACGGGCTCTCCTGTGACTAGGGGCCAGTGGGATGTACCTCGCAGGTCCCCGGGCGAATAAACCATACGTATCACACAGTTTGATTTGAGAGTCAGATACAGTCGACTACTGCCGCCGGAGCGCGCTACGATCGCGTGTACTACGTTAGGGCACACGTTCCGTATGCACAAGTTGCACCTTTTTTGAGCGTTGACCAGCACGTTGAAAACTTACGCACAACGTTGACTCGACAGCACAGTCCGAGGCCTACGAGAAAGACAGGCCGTAACGCATAGGTCACAGCGCGCGACACTGCAGGCCTTATGAGTCTCCGGCGGGGAGCGAGTAATCATTTCAGACGAGTTTAATTATACTTGATTGCGTGTTTAAATGCATGTATGTTCTAGACAGCAAACGATAAATTTAAGACCTTTAGCGGGTACCATTTCGAGTAAATACACTACGGGCCATTAAAATTGCTACACTAAGAAGAAATGCAGATGATAAACGGGTATTCATTGGACAAATATATTATACTAAAACTGACATATGATTGCATTTTCACGCAATTTGGGTGCATAGATCCTGAGAAATCAGTACCCAGAATAACCACCTCTGGCGGTAATAACGGCCTTGATACGCCTGGGCATTGAGTGAAACAGAGCTTGGATGGCGTGTACAGTAACAGCTGCCCATGCAGCTTCAACACGATACCACAGTTCATCGAGAGTAGTGACTGGCGTATTGCGATGAACCAGTTGCTCGGGCACCATTGACCAGACGTTTTCAGTTGGTGAGAGATCTGGAGAATGTGCTGGCCAGGGCAGCAGTCGAACATTTTCTGTATCCAGAAAGGCCCGTACAGAACCTGCAACATGCGGCCGTACATTATGCTGTTGAAATGCAGGGTTTCGCAGGGATCGAATGAAGGGTAGAGCCACAGGTCGTAACACATCTGAAATGTAACGTCCACCGTTCAAAGTGCCGTCAATGCGAACAGGAGGTGACTGAGACGTGTAACCAGTGGCACCCTAAACCATCAAGCCGAGTGATACGCCAGTATGGCGATGACGAATACACGCTTCCAATGTGCGTTCACCGCGATGTCGCCAAACACGGATGCGACAATCATGATGCTGTAAACAGAACCTGGATTCATCCGAAAAAATGGCGTTTTTACATTCCTGCACCCAGGTTCGTCGTTGTGTACACCATCGCAGGCGCTCCTGTCTGTGATGCAGCGCCAAGGGTAACCGCAGCCATGGTCTCCCAGCTGATAGTCCATGCTGCTTCAAACGTCGTAGAACTGTTCGTGCAGATGGTTGTTGTCTTGCAAACGTCGCCATGTGTTGACTCAGGGATCGAGACGTGGCTGCACGATCCGTTACAGCCATGCGGATAAGATGCCTGTCATCTCGACTGCTAGTGGTACGAGGCCGTTGGGATCCAGCACGGCGTTCCGTATTGCCCTCCTGAACCCACCGATTCCATATTCTGCTAACAGTCATTGGATCTCGACCAACGCGAGCAGCGATGTCACGATACGATAAACCCAGATCGCGATAGCTACAATCCGACCTTTGTCAAAGTCGGGAACGTGATGGTACGCATTTCTCCCCCTTACACGAGGCATCACAACAATGTTTCACCAGGCAACGCCGGTCAACTGCTGTTTGTGTATGAGAAATGGGTTGGAAACTTTCCTCATGTCAGCTCGTTGCAGGTGTCGCCACCGGCGCCAACCGTGTGCGAATGTTCTGAAAAGCTAATCATTTGCATATCACAGGATCTTCTTCCTGTCGGTTAAATTTCGTGTCTGTAGCACGTCATCTTCGTGGTGTAGGAATTTTAATGGCCAGTATTTCCCGAGGCCCGGCACACAGCCGAGCGTTCCCGAAGTGTGGCGGACAAGCCGACTAGTGTGACGTCAGAAGTTCATCTAGGGCCCGTACGTCTCGGTGGTCTCCGGAACGGTGCGAGTGCCGACGGCTAAGGCGGGGTGAGAGCGGCAGCGGCGGTGACGCGTGTGCACCGTGACCGAAGCGCGTCGCGTCGTGGCTCCCCCTCGCGCCGCACGGCAGGGAGCAGTGGCCGTCACGCTAGGCCGGAGGCTGCGCCAGGGTGGACGTGGGCACCGGGCGCCGAAGCGTCGCCGCCTCCGCGTCGCGAAAATAGGTCGCGCCCGCCCACTGCTAACAGTACCCGCGCGGCGCCTGCGAGAGCGCGCGGACCGGCCCGACCCGGACCGGGAACGCGGCCCGCCGCCGTTCGCTTACATTAGCGACCACTTGTCGCCCGTTCGTCACACTTCGCCGATTTTCACGCATTTGCCGAATCACTACAGCCGAGTGACGAAGCACTCTGCTAATGTTACCTCCCTCCCGAAATCACGACTCCTGATGGATGTAAAGCCTCACCGCTACAGGCACTATTATGTTAGAGCTTTGCAGCGACCACTGGAATTGGTCTAACGAACGAAAGGTTTGTGTTGGTAGTAACCGGGATAGGTTTTGTCGCTAATTCCACCATGATTTCATTAGTAAATTGTGTACAGAGTGTATAAAAAATAATCATCCGAGTTTTAAATAAATCATAACCATTATGTTACTTGAAATATGTGCGTGAACAACGAACTGTTCGAAACAGCAAACTTTCGAGTTTGACGTGGTTCCCGCTAGGCAGCAGCAGTGTGCGCCCACTTCAGTTCTAGTAAAAATGCTGTCGGGACAACAAAAAGCGTTTCGTGCTCTACGTTTTGCGCAGTGAGGCTCAGTAATAACTGTTCAGCGTGACTTTCGTACTATGTACGGTGTGGATCCTCCCACAGCACAGAGCATTAGACGATGGCATGAACAATTCCGAGAAACAGGTTGTTTGTGTAAAGGCAAATCGCCGGGCCGTCCCCAAGTGTCTGACAGAGAATCGAACGCATCCGCCATAGTTTCACAACGAGTCCACAGAAATACGTTCGCCGTGCAGCTCGACAGCTCGACACGCCCCCGATGTCCGTCTGGCGTGTGTTGCGTCGACGTTTACACATGAAACCATACAAAATTCCGCTATTGCAAGCTCTTCATGAAGGTGACAAACCACAACGTGTGGAGTTCTGTAATTTCGTTCTTGGCAAGATGGAGGATGGCAGTTTTCTTCCGCGCTTAGTGTTTAGTGACCAGGCAACATTCCATTTAAATGGAAAGGTGAACCGTCATAATTTGAAAACATGGGGCACGGAACAACCACATGAAGTTATAAACATGACGGAGACGCTCCAAAATTTAATGTGTTCTGTGCAGTTTCATGGTAAAAGGTGTATGGTCCATTTTTCTTCGCCGAGAACACTGTTACAGGAAGCACGTATCTCGATTTGCTTGAGAACTTCCTTTTCTCACAGAGATTGATTCAAGCGACTTCATGTACGGACAGGATGAGGCACCGCCGTACTGGCATTTGAAAGTGTGGGAATTTTTAAATCAAAGGATTACTGAACGATGGATCGGTCGCACTGGACCAAATGATTCAGCGTTACATTACTGGCCTCCAAGGTCAAATGGTTCAAATGGCTCTGAGCACTATGGGACTTAACATCGGAGGTCATCAGTCCCCTAGAACTTAGAACTACTTAAACCTCATCACACACATCCATGCCTGAGGCAGGATTCGAACCTGCGACCGAAGCAGTCGCGCGGTTCCGAACTGAAGCGCCTAGAACCGCTCCGCCACCGCGGCCGGCCCCTCCAAGGTCACCGGACCTGACTGTGTGTGATTATTCCAGTGCTGGGTTATAAAACACTCTCTCTGCGTGCCTCCGTTATCAACAACAATGAATGAACTGAGACACTGCATAACTACAGCTGTGGAAACTGTAACTCGAGACACGCTCGCTGCAGTGTCGGAACAATATGAATACAGTATTGACGTATGTCGTGCATCTGAAGGGGGCCATATTGAACACCTATGAAATGGTACGAAAAATATTTTTTGAATTTCTCGTTGATCAAAAAACAAATTTCATGGTATATGTTTATTAGTTTCAGGAATATGGACGTGCCAAATCGGATGATTCTTTTCGATACACCCTGTATTTTACTTTTGCTGAGAGCACTGTGTAGTATTATCTATAGGCCTGCCTAATACAGCTGATGTCAAGGAATTCGCAATCAGCGAATTAATTTCGAAATATTTGGTACAGCAGTGGATCGTCAACAGTGTCTGTTCTTTCAGATACGCATCTCAGTGTTACAAACACAGGCAGATACACGACGATAACAACATCGCCCTCTATTCTCGTTGTCTCGTTCTCTCTGTTGCGGGGATCCAAGTAATGTTCGCGAGCATTATTCATTAATTCATCGGATTGCTATGCTGAGATGTAGACAGAGTGACGTATCAGAGTTGGTAGTTCGACACACAACATCGCTTTTACGGTATTCTGCTGAAACCAGTTTACAGATGTTGACCACTGGTAGGATAGTGAACACGATTGGAGTTCACCTGCTCAGCGTCAGTTAAGGCCTTAAGATAGTGCATCGAGTAATTGAAACTGGTTACAGCATTATAACACCAAAACTACGTCTGCAGGTGTTTCATTTTATTACGTATGGAAGTTTGGGTCAGTCCAGGGACCGTGCACGGATGGCTGAAGTGCTTAAGGCGACCGCTCGCAGTAAGCGGGAAATCCGCGTTCGAGTCCCGGTCCAAGGCAAATTTTCCTATGTAATTTAGAAATATTTCGCAGTCCGTCAACAAAGGAAGTAGCTTACAAAACACTAGTTCGACCAATAGTTGAATATTGCTTGTCACGATGAGAACCGTATCAGATAGGACTGATAGTGGAAATAGGGGAGATCCAAAGAAGAGCGGCGCGTTTCGTTACATGTTCATTTAGTAAGCACTAAAGCGTCACAGAGAAGATAAACGAACTCCAATGGCAGACGCTGTAAGAGAGTCGCTCTGCATAGCGGTATGGTTTATCGTTAAAAGTTCCGAGTGAGTACGTTTCTAGAAGAGTCAACAAATATATTGCTTCCTCCTACGTATCATGATCATCATCATTTTCTAGGGCTTTTGTCCCACTTCAAACGCGGGGTCGGTCTTGTTAGTATGGATTTGGCGATGTTAGTGTCGGAGGGTGGCCGGATGCACTTCATGTCGCCATCCGGTAACCCCCCCGGGACGGAATTAGTGTACCCCAGCTGTCTGCGTCTAGTGTAAGCCATGAAATAGTGCAAACGTTTTCAAATATGTGAGTCGTGTAACTGAGGCGGGACATGGGGACCACCCTGTTATTCGCCTAGTTGGATGTGCAATCTGCCTAAAAACCACATCCAGGCTGGCCGGCACACCGGCCCTTGTCGTTAATTCGCCGGGCGGATTCGATCCGGGGCCGGCGCGCTTACCCGAGTCCAGGAAGCTAACCTGGCGGATTGCTTCCTTATACGTATATTTCGCGAAAATACCATGAAGATATAATTAGATTCGAGCCCACACGGAGTCTCACCGGCAATCATTCTTCCAGCGAACCATTTGTGACTGGGATAGGAAAGGGGGGAAGTGACAGTGGTACATAGTGTATCCTCCGCCACACAACGCAAGCTCTGGCATACAGTTGTAAACAGCCAGGAAGTTTCAGATCGGCACACACTATGCTGCAGAGTGGAAATTCATTCTGGAAAAAACTCCACAGGCCGCAACTAATATCTCCCAGATATTTTTTCTTCCAGGAGTGCTAGTCCCGGAAGGTGGCAGGAGAACTACCGTGAAGCATGGATATAGAGATGAGGTACTGGCGGAACTAAAGCTGTGGAGGACGGGTCGTGAGTCGTTCTTGGATAGCTTAGTCGGCAGAGCACTAGCCTGCGAAAGACAGAGGTCGCAGGTTCGAGTCCGGGTCTGGTATGCAGTCAAATGAAAACGAGACAGATGGGCAGATATAAATAAACGATGTGTTATATCAAAAGTAATCGCGATAACCATTAATACATTTATCCCACTGTGAGACAAGGCTGTCAGTGCCTTCATGAAAAAAATGTTTGGGTTGCCTAAGGAACCATGTCTGTACCCAGACGTCTACCTCGTCTCCCGAAATAAATCGACGGCCTGACTGTATTTCCTCATGGAACCAAAAATATGGAAATCACATGGGGAGAGATCGGGTCCACAGGTTCCCAAGGTCGCGTCGAATACGCTGCAGAAGTTTCATTGGGAAGTCCTTACGTATCCTCCATACAGTCCGATCTCTCCCTATGCGATTTCCATATTTTTGGATCCCTAAAGAAAGAAATCTGCGGTCGCCATTTTCCTTCGGACAAAGTGGTGCACGCCTGGGTGCAATCATGATTCCGCAGGAACCGCAAATATTGTTCCATGAAGACTTTAACCGTCTTGTTTCATAGTGGTATTAATGCATTGACAGCTATTGCTGTTACTTTTTAAATAATAAACGGTTTACTTATTTTTTTCATTTGCTACCTGAAAATCTTGCAGAAATATTCAGTCAGATCCTGTCAAAGTTTCGAAATGGTGCAAAGAGTGGCAACTTTCTTTATGTGTTCGTGAATTTAAAATTGTGCTCTTTACAAAATGCAAAAACGCAGTAGTCTATGACGACCAATAATTAGTGAGTCGCAGTTGGAAGTAATGAAATCGTACTTATACCTGGGTGTAATAATCTCTGGGGGTATGAAATGGTACGATAGTGTACGCTCAGTCGTAGGTAAAGCAGGGGCAAAGTTCGATTCATTCGCAGGATACTGGCAAAATGCAATCAGTCTACAAAGGAGATAGCTTACAAAACACTGGTGCGACCCATCATAGAATACTGCTCACGGTACGCGGGGTACATTCCAAATAGGACTAACAGAGGATATTGATTTGATACAAAGAAGAGCAGAAAGTACCAACTCCGCGTACGTCTTTCGCTACAGTTTTGCCACCGTCTGTGAGTTTTTATTCGAAATGCGTCGATAGTACTGGAGACGTACAGGGTAAGTAAATTGATTTACTTTTTTGTGGGTCGAGATTCCATTCTTTAAATGTGTAGCCCTTTTACCTAAAAACTAAGCGAAACATCGTAGCATTCATCCGAAATCGTCCCTTATCACCTTGGAGGAAGGAAGTAATGACGGAAGATAAGGGTTTAACGTCCCGTACCTCATTAGAGACGGAGCACTAGCTTGGATTGGGAAATTATCCCGGCCTTTGCCTTTCGGAAAACCACAAAAAACATAAATCAAGATGATCGGACTGGCATCTAAACAGCCATCGTGCCGAATGCGAGTCGGTTATCTTACCACTGCACCGTCTCGCGCTGTTATTCGTTATGAATCAGTTTCACACACTCATGCCACGTATTTATAACCACCTATGTGCTCAGTGGTTACCGTCACTGTCTACTCGTTCGAAGATTCCGGATGACAACCATAAATTTGTATGTGTTTACGTTGAGAGTCCACTCAGTCATTACTGGCCGTAAGAGAAGTTATCTGAATAAAATAAACAGCTAAATGAACACTCAAAGCTGCGAATATCGCCATAGTAGCAGACTTGCGCCAGGCCGCTATCCACACGGCGTATGTTTGTATCTTACCTTGTGGAGAGACAGAGACTGTGCTTGGATGAAAGTGAGACAAATTATATGCGAAGAACTGCTACAATAGTAAGTTACTGGGCAGAGGACGCGATGAATCAGGCGCGAGGAAACTTAATAACTTTTTCGTTCCATTCAGTGCTTTTCTTCTTGAATAACAACACTGATTTCATTCTCCGTCGCTGCAGCGGAAATGAAAACTTGTACAAAACCGTTTCACCAACAGCAGGCCACCCATGAATAGAGGTATGGGGAGGGGTGGAAGTACACGCAGAGAGGCGTACACTCATTTAGCTTAGCATTGTAAACCCGCTGTATCCGCTGTTGTTTGAACGCCGCGGCTGTCAGCGCCTTTTCTTGTACCCCTATTATGCGATGGCACCTTTGTGAAGGGGAAGGCCTGGATAATCACCGTGCGCCTTTATGAAGCAATTCGCTGTGTACCAGACAGAGAGAGAGAGAGAGAGAGAGAGAGAGAGAGAGAGAGAGAGATGCGAAGAGCAAGGAAATATTTTAGAGAATTATGGTTAATTACTTACAAAGTTCTACGTCCTGAGCACACCAACATGGTTTGCGTTGTCAGTTTCACTATCTGATGGCGCTTGCTTGATGAGGAACAGACTTACACTTCATCGTTCTCTCTGACTCTTTATCCAGAGTGATCTCCAATTTACACAGATGAATCCTTACTTTGCGTCCGTTCAACACTTTCTAGTCTGTGGATTCGACGGAGTTAAAAGTCATTGATATTCAGTTCCTTAGTGCCACGTATGTGAGACTACGACGACTGCTGCTTAGGCGGAGCCAACTTAAAGGTAAATATTTACGGAACTGGGACAAGAGAGTTCGATGTCGAGAAGATAGGTTTCCTCTACATGTTTCATAAAAATAATGTCCACGTTAACATCAAGACTTTCCTCGTAGTTTCAAAACTGACGAGTGGCCTTCCACTCAAAACGACAATGGCTAAAAAAAATTAATTTTGGAAACCACCAGAAAACGAACTAATGGTCTCCGCATCGTATCAGGCTTCTGAACGTCGTACGAGAATCTGTAAGTTTATGAACGTGTATCTGAGGTGGTGTTTTCTTTAATGACATAGTTACAAACACAAAACCAGTTAGTAGCAAAAAGACTTAATGTAGTTGAACATTCACAGTTCGCGGTTCTCAATCTTAAATATGAAATTGTCTGCCAAGGAGCATCGGATTAATTCTTAAATATGACACGCGTTCCATTAGGTACTTGTAAGCCCATTTGGGTGTAGGTTTTCCCATGAAATTTCATGATCGGGATCGTAATGTTATGCTGCCAGAAAGTAATGAGATTTCCAAGTGTGGAAGAAATTTTTATCTCGTTGCGACTCAGAACTCGAATGCGAAGTCCCTATTTATGTTGATTTTCCCGTTCACATCGGTATCATTAGAGGCGAGTACCCACTAAATCTACATGCAGTGCAACTTTTTCGAAGACACCATTCGACCATTCTTGTATACTGTCTTACGAATACTTAGGATAAACGCAAATTTGCCTTATTGTATATGGATTTGAATCAGTTCCTCTTGACTGATAGCCATTGATATATCGAAGTTTCACGCGGCGCGTTAACTAATGCTGAGTTTTGGAAACGGGTGTGGAGTTGAAACAAAAACCCTTCTGCCATCCGTATAGCTGGCGATGGAAATTTATTCCTTAACCGTTTGAGTCCCAGTGGTTTGTGCCTCAAACCGCCATTGTATTTATTTTGTTTTGAAGTATCAGCGTCTTTAGCATCGGCGTCATAAATGGAAGTCGCCAGTATGCCCTCACTGCAGACGATTTTAGCTGGCACTGAAAGATGTAGTTCGTTTCTTCCGCGCGCTGTTCGAGAGCTGATGATAGAGAACTATTGCGAAGGTGGTTCGATGAACCCTCTGCCAAGCACATAAGTGTGATTTGTAGAGTATCTATGTAGATATGAAAGCCCAGTTCATATCGCTATGAAACGTTACCCTGCGATGTTCAGTTTCTCTATAGTTGAGTTTAGTGTTGCGCAAGAATAGCTGTAATGAAAGGCCTCCATAATTTCGCTCCTAATCATTCCTATTATGTAGCATTATCCACATTTAAATTATGGTGAAACTTTTCTGCACACGCCTGAGTGTGGAACTCTACTGTGTATACTCATACATATGCAAATTGAGTTCGATCTGGTCACAACTTGTTGCACTTGCCACGTTAGTTTTGTATCTGATAAGTGTTCGATGTGACTCTAAAATTCTTCGTGCTGATCGTATTTCGTATGCTTTTACCTTTTTTGTTGTTGCGTATGTCGCTTAATATATTAGACGAAAGAGAGATTTGTGCTTCGGCAAGATAAAGATCAGTATTTTTTTAAATTGCTTCCCCGCCGTGCTCACACGACTGATTTTGTGGTTAGAATTACTAAACAGGTAAAAGCGACAGGGACTGTTAATCGACCGTGACTGTTTCCAAATATGAAAAGGTTTTACGATTATTGTTACCATTGACAATATCGGTTGACTACTGAAATTATTTAATTAGCAACATGTTTCGAGGTTAGGTCTCAACATCAGGCTACGGTAGCAGTACAAAAGCATTTGCGATGAGTGCACATAGAGATTAAAGTATTTTTTAATTCGTCCACCGTGCTCACACGATCTAGACTATACAAAAAAGCTTTTAGTGTCTATGTACACTGGTGTTAAATGGTTTTATACCGCCACTGTAGCCTGATGACGTCTAACCTCGAAACAAGTTGATAATTTAATAATGTATGTAGTTAACAAATATTTTCATTGGTAGCGGTATTTGTAAAACCTTTTCATAGACTTAGTAAAATCGTTGATTCAGTGGTTCGGCAGGGACACTTGCAATTTGCGTATAAAATACGTGCCTTTCTTCTTTGCCGCAGCGTCCTACTCATGATTTTTTCCTGCTTACGCTGTGCTGCTGTAAGTACCCTTTCTGCTACCAGTCACAAATATTGAGTGGTAGCGGTCACAGAGAAAACCTGTTCATAAATTTTAACAGACAGCCAAGGTCGATTGTGGCCTGATGGATACTTTAAACTGCGTTACTATTTCAGAAACCCAATACTCCCGATGGAAATTGAGTGAAAAGCTTAACTTTTTTTTAATGAGAAAATAACGCCTGTTTGTGTTTTATCAGTGTCTGTGCTGATGGAATTGGCCTTCTCTCTCTCTTTCCTCTGAGTTCAGTGATTCACTGCACTGAGTTGCGAGTTACGAAACGTAGTACGCGCAGTCAACACGATACGGTGTTGATCGACAAGCGTAATTTAGAAATCTTGCGTGTTCTCCTCCATATGTGATTTAGGAGTTTGAGAGGCTGTTTGCAAATGTTACGAGGGCGGTTTTATACGCCTGATAAAAAAGGAAGGAAAAAATGTTTGTTTCATAAACAACTCGCCTTTCTTCTTGGCATAGTCTCCTTTGAGGGATATAGACTTGGTCAAGCGATTCTGTAGCTTTTTTCATCCCATCGGAAAAATAGTTTGTGTTAAAGTCCGCAAAATATTAGTGGACTGCAGCTACAAAATACTCGTTGACTGCACTACCACTTTCTCATTTGATGAAAATTTCTTCTCAGCAAACCACGATTTCAAGATAGGGAAAAGGAAAAAGTCACTTGGGGCAAAATCTGGTGAAGAGGATCGAATTCAAAGCCCAATTCATGCCCTTTCGCCATTTTCATCGCCGCTGTGTGGGATGGTGTATTATCCTCGTGAAAGAGCACTTCGTTGCGTGCCAACCTTGGTGTTTTTTACAATGAAAGGAAGTTTCAAAAGATCCAACAATGAAGCATAATACGGTACCGTTATGGTTCTGCCTTTTTCCAAGTAGTCTATAAGGGTTGTTACTTGGGAATCCTAAAAACAGTAGCCAACACTTTAACAGCTGACAAAATGGTGCACTTTCACCAGCCTTTGTGCACTGTTTTGACTCTGCTGTATAATAATGGATCCAAGTTTCATCAGTGGTCACAGATTGGCGCAAACAGTCTTGAGGATTGCGTTAACATCGCCAGACATTGTACTGAAATGTTGTGCCGTATGCGGTTTTGGTCGACTGTGAGCAACCGCAGCACTCACCTCTCACACAACTTTTTCATAGCTTATTTTCCGTGCAGGATATTATGCATTAACTTTGTCGAGATGTCTACAGTCCCATCAGTCCCACGAATTTTTATTCAACAGCCTTGTATTACCATATCATGGATTTTGCCTATGGTTTGCTTTCTGGTGACGTCAATTGGATGGCCGGAGCGAGCTTCGTCTTCAATTTGTCCGACCACCTTTGAAGTCATTAATCCAGAAGTAAACGGTTTTCAGTGATGGTGCGGAGTCGGTGTGAACCTCATCCAATTTGTTTTGATTTGTGCAGCAGTCCAACCCTTCAAATAAAAATGTTGAATGTCAGTACGAAACTAAGTTTTTCCAGTTTCAAACGCAGTCGACATACTGACCAATTTAGACGGCTGTCGATAAAGTGTAAGCTTATTTGTCCGTCACTGACATAGAAGACTGCAAACCTTCTTTCCTTCCCGTCTGGGCAAGCTGTGCAGTGACTTAGAGTACATGTAAAGCTTACTGGGACAGGGTAAATGCTAGCTGCAATGAAGTCGATAATTCGATTGTAATACCGGCATTTTAATTTGATATCCCCCACAACTGACAAAATTTACAAAAAAAAATATGAATTTCTTTGTCCATCCACACACTCCTGAGAATGGCACATTAACAATTTGCAATTACGCGCCCCTATTACCGGCAGCTGCGTCGATAAATACTTGGCACCTCGCAAGGATAACTACTAGATCGAGGTTGGAAGTGGTTAAGCGTTGGTGAAAGTCTCACGTCTGAGCACACAAAGAGCTCTAACCGCCGAACTCTGCACGGAACACACGTTGGTGCAGTGCCCCTTCTCCTCAATTCTCCCGTCTCCCACGCGTACGAAAACGCGGCGGAAGAATACTCTGTTTCGGCCAATGTCGAACGCTCTATCATCGCCGAAATCCCTCCAACGGCCTTTCTGAGATCTACCCAATGATCGAGTAGGTCATAACGCCCCTAGGCAAACGAAATTCCGGTCTTCGCCACGTGCTGCCCAGCACAGGTGGCTCCGGATGCTGGCCTACCCCCTAAAGCGCCGTATCGTCCCGCGTTTCCGGTGACCGCTACCTGCCGCCCACGGCGGCCCGGCGAGCTGCGGCCATCTGCAGACTTTACATTCTACAATTCCCAACTTCTGACGCTTTTCACCAACGCTTTGAGTTAGTGGCTCAATCATGCAGACATGCAGGGAGTACTGCTCGAGAGTGCCTCATATTTATCATAATTCAATAGAGTCATGATGTGATGCCCTTGCCAGTCCCTTCATTATTAATACTAATGCTGGTAAGCTAACGTGCAAGTGCCCATGTCCTGGCACCTCATAAATGAACTGTATGCTATACATAATTGAAATTCTTTATATAACCCGTGGAATAATCGGGCTTACCGATCATGAAGGCGCAACAGAAATCTTCCATTCTTTCATGGAAATTTGCCAGACTTATTAAACCAACCTCGTACAGATCGTATGCAATTGTAACGAGTTCACGTGACTTTCCCACGGGTACAGGCAGGTTCCCCTGCATCACTGGCTAATCCTGTCCTCGCTCTCCGAAACGAGACCCTGGTCCCCCAGCAGCTTTTCGTGAACTGGTCGTCGAGGGGCGCCACCGTTGTTTATGGCCCCCCGGAAGCAAGGGCGGCGTGAGAGATCGCAGCGAGGGGCAATTCGCATGCAAATTCCGAGGAGATCTCCGCCTTTCAGGAGGCAAGAATGCAGATGGCGACGTAGTTTAATTACACGATGCCGGCGATACTAGATAAGTCGCTGCCTTGCTCCTCTTCTCCTTTTTTTTTTTACTTTCTTTCATTCTTCCCCTGTCGCTGCTCCCTGCCGCTTTTCTCGGGATAGCGGAGTCCGCAGACCCAAGCATTCACCACCACCACCACCACCACCACCACCACCATGGCGCCACCGGCGCCGTCTTATTCTCGCGATCCGCCGGAACTTAATTAGCAGTCGCTCGGAAAAGTTTCGCACGGGCAGAAGCGTTGCTTGGGCGCGGGCATTCACTCGCTGCGTGTAAAGCTACGCCGCCGCCGGTCGGTAATTAGTCGTCCCCTTGTTGTGTCTGAGATGAGTAACGAAGTCGGCGCCTTACGTTCTTCCCCCCCCCCCCCTTTCCTGCCAACCCTCTTCCCGTCCCCCTCGCACTCCCACGCCTCTTCCTTCCTCCTGCCTTCAGATCCTCAGCCTGAGTTTGGTGTATTTACCACTGCATTGTGGAATGTCTCGCTTACTTCACTCACGATTGCGTAATCCCGCTTCTCGGAGCAGACCCAGTTGTTTGCCAACTTACCGCGCCTGCCTATTCTGTTCTTCCTGTAGGCAGCCCGCAGAGTTAACCCTCGCCAATTTCACTCCGGGAGTCTTTGTCGACATGTTTCGTGCAAAGCCACGAAGTGGCTTCTGCGTCCTTCCCGCAGAGATTACATTAACTCGCACTCGACTGTTCAGAAACGGCGTGAAGCAGTGTGAGGCCATCCGTATAAGTTCGCCAGACAGATTATTAGTCACCCCCTTAAAAGAGCATACTGATCGATTTGAAGCGCTGTTTATGCCTTGGAAGGGGTACCAGCTGGCGCGTAGCCCTTCACCGTTGTCGTAAAGCTGTCGTCCCACCGGACGTGAAAACGCACGTGGACGAGGGTTGGTTGGTGACATCACAGCGTGGAATTCTACATTTCACTACACTGCGAAAAGTGAAATTAAGAACCGGCCATGTCTGATTTTTGCCTCGTGGAGAGGAACGTGGCGCCGACATTGTTTTACGACATAAGCAGAACATAGGAGCTGCCATATTGTATAGCGTTAAAAAGCGTATTTGGTCGGTTTTCTTTCTCATAGACTACGTGGTATGAATATAAGCTGTTTCAAAGCTTAATTAAACCGAAGATTTCTCGAAAACGCGTCGTTTTAGCTACGATTTGTTGTAATAAGATGACAGGGAACTAGATATCGGTAGGTAAAGGCTTCCGGTAGTTGAGGTTTTTTGTGTTACAACTTGTGTGCTATGAAAATATATTGCTTCAATGCTATAGCACAAAAAAATGAAATGATCATGTAGCACTGCCGGCCGGGAGGCCCCATCCGGGGAAGTTCGGCCGCCGTGTGCGAGTTTTATTACAGTCGCGGCCACATTGGGAGACTCGCGTGCCGGCGATGAGGATGGAATGATGATGACAACACAACACCTAGCCCACAAGCGGAGAAAATCTCCAACCCGGCCGGGAATCGAACCCGGGCCCGCTGCATGGGAGGCAAGCATGTAACCTATTGCTAACCATTACTAGCATAGTAATGATATATCGAGGTCCAGTTGCTGTGTCTAAACTGTAGCGCAGTTGATAGCGACGTGAGCTGATAAGGTGTGAAACAGCAGGTTCGGCCCACCTCCTTCCAACTTTTTCACCTTTTGTTTTTTAATAGACTCTGGGTTTTTCTTATTCATTTAACGGAAGTATTATCGCAAAAGTCGATGTTATTTATTATGAATAATGTATTTTCTGCAATTCTTGTCGCATAGGCCAACGACTGGAATGTTTCCCTAAATCTTACGCTGAAGCTTTTGCTACTTTGAAACTTTCTGTAAAATAGATAAACCTATTTCTGGGTTTATGAACTGACTCTTCTTTGTGTGTCGCCGGTAAATATCTTTTTGAATGATTGTCAGTAGCTTCGAAAAAAATCTCCTCTTCCGTCCGAATAAAATTACGAAACGAATCTAGATTTTGAATTCTATGTGATGAAGTACGTAGTGCAGAGTGTTGGTAGTCAATGAGACATCGAGGATATCGATATTACGCAGGCGCAGACTGACATTAGACACTATACCTTAGCTATATTCAATTTCAGATCGTAAATAGGATGAAAATTCAGTCCAGTTAATGACCAGTCGAGTTAATCACGTTGACCACCTCGTCCCGTGTGCGAAAGGCGCTGTCTCTCGCAAGATAGGATGCCCTGTTCGCGTCCACGTCCACGTCAACGTTAGCAGTCTTGTCCCCTGTGAGGACGGCTTCAGTCATGTCACTGAAGCGGTGTTTATGTTGTCTGATGTAAGGAAACGGCGCAGTAACATGGATAGACGTAGACTCGTGATAGAAGCGTAGGAGGGAGTTACCGTGTTTGGACCTGCCCATGATCACACCGTGAATGCAGTTGTCATTTTCTTGATGTATCAACGTGGAATGCTCAGCGTGTCTACAAGGAATGGTGTACTGCTCGCAACCATTTAAAATGGCGTAAGAAAATTGGTCGGAGAAACATCCTAACCGACTTGTTTTACGCCTTGTCGACGATAATCTGTTCCAAACTCGACAGCAATTGCTGCCGAAGGGCAGTCTCACCCATTGCCGGGTGAAAATTGCGAAGGGAACTGCATACAACGGACATACGGAGTCGGATACACCGCAAGAGGCCGTCTCTCACAGCGGCACATACAGGGTGTTACAAAAAGGTAAGGCCAAACTTTCAGGAAACATACCTCACACACAAAGAAAGAAGATATGTTATGTGGACATGTGTCCGGAAACGCTTACTTTCCATGTTAGAGCTCATTTTATTACTTCTCTTCAAATCACATTAATCATGGAATGGAAACACACAGCAACAGAACGTACCAGCGTGACTTCAAACACTTTGTTACAAGAAATGTTCAAAATGTCCTCCGTTAGCGAGGATACATGCATCCACCCTCCGTCGCATGGAATCCCTGATGCGCTGATGCAGCCCTGAGGAATGGCGTATTGTATCACAGCCGTCCACAATACGAGCACGAAGAGTCTCTACATTTGGTACCGGGGTTGCGTAGACAAGAGCTTTCAAATGCCCCCATAAATGAAAGTCAAGAGGGTTGAGGTCAGGAGAGCGTGGAGGCCATGGAATTGGTCCGCCTCTGCCAATCCATCGGTCACCGAATCTGTTGTTGAGAAGCCTAGGAACACTTCGACTGAAATGTGCAGGAGCTCCATCGTGCATGAACCACATGTTGTGTCGTAATTGTAAAGGCACATGTTCTAGCAGCACAGGTAGAGTATCTCGTTTGAAATCATGATAACGTGCTCCATTGAGCGTAGGTGGAAGAAACTAAAATGAGCTCTAACATGGAAATTAAGCATTTCCGGACACATGTCCACATAACATCTTTTCTTTATTTGTGTGTGGGGAATGTTTCCTGAAAGTTTGGCCGTACCTTTTTGTAACATCCTGTATACAATGATCAATTCAAATGGCTCTGAGCACTATGGGACTTAACTTCTAAGGTCATCAGTCGCCTACTTAAACCTAACTACCCTAAGGACATCACAGACATCCATGCCCGAGGCAGGATTCGAACCTGCGACCGTAACGGTCGCGCGGTTCCAGACTGTAGCGCCTAGAACCGCTCGGTCACCACGGCCGGCATACAATGATCAGCCAGAGCGGTACGACCATCTACCTAACAGCCGGTAGGCTCGCCCTTAGCACAGATAACAGCGACGACGCGTCGTCGTATGGAAGCAGTGAGGCCTTGGTGGTTCGCTGGAGGGAGTTGGCGCCACATCTGCACACATTAAGTCAACCAATTGCAGTAAAGCTCGGGGAGGGGGCCGATGAGCTCTGATGCCACGTTCAGTCACATCTCAGATATGTTCGATCGGGTTCAGATCTGGCGAAGTGGGGGCAGCACATGAATTGGAACTCGCCACTGTGTTCCTCGAACCACTGCATTACACTCCTGGCATTGTGACATGGCGTGTTATCTTGCTGAAAAATGCCCCTGCCGTCGAGAAACATGATCTTCATGAAGCAGTGTACATGGTATGAAACTAGCGTCCGGTACTCCTTGGCCGCCATGGCGCCTTGCACGAGCTCCACTGGAGCCATGGATGCCCAAGTGATAGTTCCCCAGAGCATAACGGAGCCGCCGCCACGTTGTCTCCGACCCGCAGTGCAGGTGTCAAGGAGCTGTTCCCCTGGAAGGCGACGGATTCGCACCTCCCATCGGCATGATGAAGAAGGTATCGGGAATTATCAGACCAAGCGACGCTCTGCCACTGCCCAGCGTCCAACGTCAATGATCACGTGCTCGACTCAGTCTTTCGTAGTGTTAACAATGGCACATACATGGGTCGTCAGCTGCGGAGACCCATCACTGGGAGAGTTTTGTGCACTGTGTGTTCAGACACACTTGTACGATGCCCAGCTTTAAAGTCTGATGTTAGTTCCGCCACAGTTCGCCGCCTGTCCTGTTTTACCGGTTTGCCCAGCCTACGATGTCCGACATTTATATTGAGGAGTGGCCGGCCAACCGTACGACATCTGGACATGGTTTCACGTTAGTTTCCCCACGTGTTGAAGGCACTCTCCACAGCCTTCCTCGAAAACCCAACAAGTCGTGCACTTTTCGAAATGCTCGCGTCGAACCTCCGGGCCATCACGATCTGCCATTGCGTCAAACTCAGGTAGGTCGCACGCTCTTCCCCATTTACTCACAGGCAGCACTCTCACTGATACTGCATGCACTGTGCGTGTGTCTATCAGCCTTTCCTCGCCAAGTGACGCAGCTGTCGCCCGGACGGGTTTACATCGACAATAGGTCGATGGTCATAATGTTCTGGCTGCACGTCTTCAGTGGGTCATATAACAGAGAAGCTCATCAGTAGCCGATTGAAGACCTGAAGTGGCGTCCAATGATCGCGAATCAGCTTCTTTTCAAATTATGGGAAGCGTCGAGCGCACCAATGCCCAATGAGGCGTTTAACTCACATTGTGTGGAGGGTATTGAATGCTGCAGGTGGTTATTTAGTGTTTTGATCGTGTTTTTCTTATCGTTGTTTGGGTGGACCATCTTTCACGTTACCTTGGACTTGAACCAGGACGTTTATCTCAACACCAGGCGACCGGTGCAAAACTGTCGCTCTTTTATAACTTTTAATAATGACAGTGTAAAGGATACAGAATGTTAGTTAATTTAGTTACTCTTGAATAGGGTACACAAAATTGTCCACGAGTCATGATGGGGTTGGGTAGATACATTCCTGATTTTTGAAGTGTTTGTCTCTGCGGCACATTTTTAGTGATTCGAAATGAGATTTTAATAGGCAACCAACCGTCTTCTTGTCAATTGAAAAGGCATGCTTGTATCACACAGTGTTAATTGTTATCCTTGGTATTTCCCGTTGTCAGCCAGCAGTGCATTAATTTTAAATTCATTGAGTTTTGTTACTACCATGAGCGCTGCCTTGACTAAGCCCTGTTTAGCCCTCAAGTTTCTTACCACCATGGCAATAGTGTTTTTCTTTATTATAAGTTTATTTGTCGGTAATCATGACCGATTTAATGAATGTAAGAATCTTACAGGATGTTTGTCGCTTCGGAAAGTATATTCATTGAGGGTAAATTCAACTGCTCGAAGGGCAGAGATTACGGACTACCGCAACGCGCTGCGTAACAACTTATCCAGTTAATAAGTACTTTAAAACAAATAAAATGGTATTTGTAATAAGAAAATGTGAAAAGGGAGTCTCTTATTCGTGGTCCGCAGCTCGTGGTCGTGCGGTAGCGTTCTCGCTTCCCGCGCCCGGTTTCCCGGGTTCGATTCCCGGCGGGGTCAGGGATTTTCTCTGCCTCGCGACGACTGGGTGTTGTGTGATGTCCTTAGGTTAGTTAGGTTTAAGTAGTTCTACGTTCTAGGGGACTGATGACCATAGATGTTAAGTCCCATTGTGATCAGAGCCATTTGAACCATCTCTTATTCGTGATTAATAACGTAGCTTCGTAAAACATAGGTATGACGCTGGGCACCCATGACGCCTTTTTGCCTATGATAGTAAAAGTCTTTTTATAATGAATTACCCAGAAGCAGTAAGTTTTAGCGCAAAATCGGTATGCAATGTCTGAAGCCGCTTAAAAAACCTTTCGAACGATATCACGTACATCCCTGTACGATTAGTATTTGTTCAGAAAGAGCGAAGTTCACTTGAGGAACAATACCTACGATTATTGACGACCAAGTATTCCTGTCTCTTTTAATAAACGTGCAAGGTGGCGCAGTGGTTAGCACAGTGGATTCGCATTCGGGAGGGCGACGATTCATACCCGTCCGGCCATCCAGATGTAGGTTTTACGTGATTTTCTTAAATCGTCTCGGCCAAATGTCGAGGTGGTTCCTTTCAAAAGGTACGGTCGATTTCCTTTCCCATCCTTTCGTAATCCGAACGTCTGTTCCGTGTCTGATAACGTTGTTGTCGACGGAACTTTAAATTCTGGACACTCGTGACATCCATTGTGACAACAGCCGTGTTCACATTGCTGCACACTTACTTTTGTGGTTTGACTAATACTCGGGCACCCTTCCCCCCCCCCCCCCCCTCTCCTCTCTGGGCCACAAAATCACCTGTTCTTAGTCCCATAGAAAATATCCTCGGCTTTAGAACACCCGGCGAAACGTGACAATCAGCTCCTTGCTTCGGTAGCTGTACGGGATTTAACCAGTAGTGGGTGACATCAGCCGCATGAACTTTCTTCCTAGCTGAATAGATGTCTGTGTCGAGATTGGATGGGTGTTACGCGGTATTAGCCTGATGTCTGTCGTTGGTGACAAATTTTTTGTACGGCGGTTTTACATGTGCTCAGAACGTATTTTATGCAAAACGAGAGAGATTAACGTAATCGTTAGAAAACCAGATTAGCTTGCGGGTGGACCGCGATGGAAATGTTCGACCAGCCATCCAGATTTAGATTTTCTGTGGTTTTACAAAATTGATAAACCAATTCGAAAGTGGTCGCTTTGTAAATGTCACGGCGTATTTGCTTCGTCAAGCTTCCCAATCCGGGCTTGTGCTCAGTCCGTAATGACCTCTTCGCGGACAGGACGGTAAACCCCATCTTCCTTTCTTGTTCTCAAAAACGATCTGATTGCGGTACTTTCTTTTTGTATGGTCCGTAGGTATGACTTGGAAAAGATTATAAAGTTCGAAATTTCTCTCCATTCTACCTTACAGACCTGTTCCATTGATTATAAACGTCACCACTCTTCAGAGGATTGCATTATCACTAAATAAGAATTAATTTCGAAATGTGCTAGTTATTTGTAATGTGAAAAATGTAAGTGGTTTGGTGTCCTCGTTTAACTATAGATTACCTGACAGGGTAAGTTAGTTAAAATGTCAGATGAAGGAGGTCACGTGTCACCTACAATAGGACTATGCGTAGTAAAGCAATGCAATGTACAAACCAAACTTAGGGTTGAAGATTAATGTACTTACTTGGAATATTAACAAACGACGTGGCGAATTGATTAAGGTATCGGACTCGCAGCATATATACATTTTTTTGCATAATGTAATTCTGATTGACTCCTGGAAGTCTGCCTCAAACAGGACCCAGAAAAGGACCCAGGGCATTTCCTCCTCGATCTTGTTCGACTATGAATTTGTGAGTCACCTCTAATGTTCCGGTTGTCAATGGATCTCTAAATCGTAATCCTTCTTAACCTTGCTTTAAAATTTCCATGACTAGGGAAGTAACCTGCATGTTAAGGGTGAAGTGGTTTATTGCACAAGACCACAATCAATTCCGTCTTCCATCCATGTTAATTGCTCCATCTTCGTGGACATGGCGACCTGGACGTTGAGGAAGAATTAATCCATATCTTTCGTATGTGAAATATCTATTGGAGTGCATCATTTACACAGTCGCCTGCACTATGGAGAAGTTGGTATTAAATCAGCTTCGTCCAACTGAGTTAACAGTGACACCAGTTTCGACTAGATGGTGTAATTTAAGCCTCTCTCTCTCTCTCTCTCTCTCTCTCTCTCTCTCTCTCTCTCTGTCTCTCTCTCTCTCTCTCTCTCTCTCTCTCTCTCTCTCTCTCTCTCTCTCTCGTGTGTGTGTGTACGTTACGAAACTTACACAATCACCCGGTAAGTTAGTGACAACCCGTGAGAGTATACCCACATGTGACCATATAAATCTCTGTGGAGTCCCCAGGACAGGATGGGTTTGGTCCTTATGGCATTTTTTCATTTAGAAATGGAATGAAACAAGAAATATTCATGATATAATTACAAATGTTGATGATTGTCCCTACATACACGGTTTTAGTCGTGTTCTTGAAATTTCGTAAGTACTTTTTCGGAAGGTAATAGTTACTATTTGAAAGTATTTGAATCAGGCCCGCCGCTCGACAACGCTCTCCATGCCTGTTGTGTCTTGTCAGAGAGACTGTGTAGCACTTATTTTAGCCGACGGCGAATTGTTTACTTACTTCTGCCTTTGTGACAGCGTTGGCAAAAACCCGCGGTTCATATTCTCTGCTAACAACTGTGCTGATGTGCACTGGAGTCTTTCACTTACAGGACGGTGGGCCGATATATGACGAGTTAAAACGCTGTAGCTCTGGCAAACCGCCGGAGGCTCTCCGCTTCGATATAAATTCTTTGTGGCGTTCTTCCGTTTGTGTAACTGGAACACAAACATCAGGCGTTTGCGAGAAATTGATTGGCGGAGTGAGATACGTTTCTGCGCGATCACTGCCCTGTCATCCTCGGCCTTTGGCTTCATTGGATGCGATGTGGAGGGGCGTGGAGGCCAACGCACCGCTCTCCCGACCGTTCTCAGGGACCCGCAGCCGCTGCGACTCGGACAGCAGCTCCTCGATCAGCGTCACGAGGCTGAGCGCACCCCGATCCGGTCCTCCTACCAAGGAAATATCTTTGGCTGTACCGGCTGTCGAACCCGGATCCTTCGCAAGACAGTCAACCCCACTTACCACTCAGCAACAGGGGCATTTACGATAATTAACTGTACAAGTGCTTTAAGAATCAAGTCGCGTAGTCTTTCTGTTGGAATATACGCTGTTGGAATATACGTTTTACTGTATTTTTGTGTCTTATCGGCGGACAGAAATCTGCATTACGTCCACTCTCATGCTCGTGGGTACTTCGGTGGTGGCGCATTCTCAGAGTGTTCCGAGCTTTTATCGTCGCAGTAACACTTGCGTGGCCTTAGCGGGCTACTGGGTAGAGGAGTGGACTCCGGTCCTCCAAGTATCGGTTTCAATCCGGGGAGGAGAGGGGGTTCTTCCTCGTTCCATCCCTCCAGGACAGCCCCAGATCCATTCGGCTTGCTATCAAGTGAATACCGGGATCTTTCCCATGGATAATAGGAACTGGCTCAACTCCCCGTCTCGCAAGCTAGTGCGCTGCGCGTTCGCTATACGAGCAGGTCAGACATCGAAATAAAACTATGCATCTTAAAATATTGCAGTTTTTGAATGATAATAGTTTATGGTGCTAGTCCAGAACAACGATGAACATAAAAATTACTGATGTGTGTGTGTTTTTTCTTTTTTTTTTTCATTACTTATATGTTACCTTTCGTGAGTCACTCGTAAGCTTTGTGACTCGAAATGAGACATGACTTGACGTAGCAGTGCCGTGGGTAAATTTGGATGCCTATCCCTTCGCCTTTGTGTGCAAATCAGCGCGAAGATACGGGGCTTGCGTTCCGAGGGGAGCGTTTACGACTAGAACTGTAGGTGACAGGCAATCCTTTTTAGAATAGTACCGTTCCCTGGCATACCACCGGCAACACTGTTGCTAACAGTGACTCTGGTGCAAGAAGGCAGTGTGAAAACACCCAATCAGTCAGAGATGCCTCTTTTTTTTTATTTCACTGATTCCCATGATAGTTTCTGTATCGTAGGATCAGAGATCAAAATAAGTGTAAGGAGTTGCCAGGAGTAAATACCCGCACTGTTACGGTTTAACGCGAACTAAAGTTCCGTCATGAAACCACAGTTTATTTGCGAGATAATGGAACAAACGTTCCACTGTTCTAGCACAAGCTGCTGCCTGTACAACACCTGAAAATGCCGAATTTTCGTATTTTGTCACTACTCGACACACACACACACACACACACACACACACACACCACGCACGAGCGACAGAGAGAATACCTTTCAGCTGTGCATGGATCTTTTTTTTTCCCCCGTCCTCCTTGTACTACCTGTTGTGGACATTGACCATAGCTTAGGCACCTATTGCCTTTCTCGCGAAGAATATGCACAATGGTATCCTGCGACTTAGACGACTTTTGTTAATATAACAGTGGTGGAAGTGGATGAGAAATAATTGTGAATAAGTTTCTTTTTCGTTTCATACTTTAGAGAATGCCATTTCTCGACCTTTCATACTGTGTTATGTTTTTATTGTTATTTGGTAACTATATTAATTCTAGTCATCTTCTGCTGGGCTCTTGTTTCTCATCACAAAGCGTGTTTGTACTTTTTAGTTATGAGTTGTATTTCTTTTTAAATGATTGTAAAGTTTGTCTGTAAACCACATCAAGCTACACAATAGCCTAATCATATTGGACGCGTCGACGCGAATAAACATCGACTGAAATACAGTCAGTTTTATTCCTTTGTCGCAGCCCCACATCCATACCGTTTTATTAATGTTCCGGTTCCATCTGTTCGTTTGTCATTCGATATTAATTCATTGGTATCAATGCGGTGAGCTTGCAAACAGTTTACATTACTGTGAGAAGTACGCTTACGTTGTTGTCTGCTTGTGTTACAAATCAACGATGTGAGTAAAAAAATTCTGTACATTGGAGAATTTTGTGTTTCACATCTTTCTCTTTGTAGAGATGAACTGCTATTCTCCCACGCCATAGTCGCGGCAACGTGTATTCTGGATAGGATTTCAAACCTTGCAAGGGCATATGCTCTTCCCTGATCGTACCCGTCCTGCCACTCTATAAGCAAGCGTTATTTTTTCTCCCTCACCCCCCACCCCCCGCATTATCCATCTGCCAGAAATATTGTGGTTGCGCCACAATTTCATGACGCATGTTCCACGAGTGACAATGGATTTTTGATTTTTTAAATTTTTTGTGGTTGTCTGATGTGGCCCGCCACGTATTTGTCACCTGCGCCAACCTCTTCATTTCAGAGAAGTACTTGCAACATGCATCATGCATTTGTCGGAAGTATATTCAATCTCAGTCTTCCTCTACAGCTCCCTCTAGTACCGTGGAAGTTTTTTCCTGGTGTCTTAACGGATGTCCTACTATCCTGTCCCTTCTTCTTTTTTACTGTTTTACAGACACTTCTTTCCTATCTGATTTCGCACAGAACCGTCTGATTCCTTATCTTATTAGCCAGTCTAATTTTCAACAATCGTCTGTAGCACCACGTCTCAAGTTCAAATGGCTCTGAGCACTATGGGACTCAACTGCTGTGGTCATAGGTCCCCTAGAACTTAGAACTACTTAAACCTAACTAACCTAAGGACATCACACACATCCATGCCCGAGGCAGGATTCGAACCTGCAACCGTAGCGGTCGTGCGGTTCCAGACTGTAGCGCCTTTAACCGCTCGGCCACTTCGGCCGGCACGTCTCAAGTGCTTAGATTCTCGTCTGCTCGTTTTCCCATAGTCTATGTTTCTCTACCATACCATGCTGTGCTCCAAACGTACATTCTCAGAAATTTCTTCCTTAAATTAAGACCTATGTTTGATACTAATAGACTTCTCTCGGCCGGGAATGCCCTTTTTTTCCAGTGCTAGTCTGCTTTTGATATCTTCTGTGGTCTGCCCGTCATGGTTATTTTGTTGCCTAGGTAGCAGACTTCGTTAATTTCATCTACCTTGTGACCATCGATCCTCATTTTAAGTTTCTCGCTGTTCCCATGTCTGCTATTTGTCATTACTTCTGCGATTTACTATTCTGTACGTATTAGATTTTTCATACTATTCAGCAGATGGATATACGTATCTCTATTTGAATAAAGTACAGACATTCTAAAAACAAATGGCAGTACATGATCCTATCTGTTACCTTTATATGATGCAAGGATTCTCTTAGATTGGTTTCTTGTGTTCGTCAGCATGTAGAGAAATAGATCCGAAAAATAACCAAATTCTCTAGAAATTCAAGAATATTTTATTTTGAGTTCTTAACATTCAGGCTATTTCTATTTCATCATGTTAGTCTTGACACAGTCGTAACCATAGTCCCAATCATTATCACTAGCTCGGACATTAGAGTTATAATCCGTTGGCCATTGTTTCGAAACAGAAAAGGGTGACAGATGAGTTGCCTTTATGAGAATGACGTGTATCAGTTACCTGTTCCAAGGGTGAATGAGGCATACCATGCATGTTTTGTCAATAAAATAAATGAAATGTGCCCAGGTACTCCGCAGTGAATGTCACTTGCGATTTAGCTGTTCGTTTATCTTTCTATCATTCTGTGGTGAAACTTGTGCAGGAAAGTGCATTTGCTTTCAATTTATCGTTTTTAATCTATAATTATTTTCAGCGTAATTACACACATAATTTGCCTTCAACAGGAAATAATTTCCTCTTACGTCCACGTCTGTTTTGAGATGTTTCTATAAATATAAAATTTGTGCGTAATTACGCTGAAAATAATTATTTTGTAGATAAAGAACGATAAATTGAAAAGAATGCACATATCTGCACAAGTTTCACCACAGATTGGTAGAAGGGTAAATCAACAGCTAAATCGCAACCGACGTTCACTGCGGAGTGCCCGGGCCCGGACTAAGACAAATCCGATCCGCACAGTAAACAAACATACTGTATCCAGAATGAGATTTTCACTCTGCAGCGGAGTGTGCGCTGATATGAAACTTCCTGGCAGATTAAAACTGTGTGCCGGACCGAGACTCGAACTCGGGACCTTTGCCTTTCGCGGGCAAGTGGTCTACCAACTGCCAGGAAGTTTCGTATCAGCGCACACTGCGCTGCAGAGTGAAAATATCATTCTGGAAACATCTCCCAGGCTGTGGCTAAGCCATGTCTCCGCAATATCTTTTCTTTCAGGAGTGCTAGTTCTGTAATGTTCGCAGGAGGGTTTCTGTAAAGTTTGGAAGGTAGGAGACGAGATACTGGCAGAAGTAGAGCTGTGAGGACGGGGCATGAGTCGTGCTTTGGTAGCTCAGTTGGTAGAGCACTTGCCCGCGTAAGGTAAAGGTCCCGAGTTCGAGTCTCCGTCCGGCACTCAGTTTTAATCTGCCAGGAAGTTTCAAATATACTGTAGTCTAGAGGGCGCCGATAGTTAGAAGACGCTAAGCGTGGCATAGGCCACCTGCCGTTCCTCGAGCTACCACGCATGGTGGAGCGGGTATAAATATTGCGCAATAGTGTTGCGTCGGTTTTGGCTTCGCACTTCCGCGCAGCATATTGACACAATATTATTACGCAGTATCTAACGCACGGCTTTCCGGGCGGGAAGGAGCGCCTGGTCCCCGGCACGAATCCACCCAGCGGATTTGTGTCGAGGTCCGGTGAACCGGCCAGTCTGTGGATGGTTTTTAGGCGGTTTTCCATCTGACTCGGTGAATGCGGGCTGGTTCCCCTTATACCGCCTCAGTTACACTATGTCGGCGATTGCTGCGCAAACAAGTTCTCCACGTACGCGTACATCACCATTACTGTATCACGCAAACATAGGGGCTACACTCGTCTGGTGTGCGACGTTTCCGGGGCGGTGGTGGGGGGGTCCACCGGCGGTCGAACCGCACAATTACCCTGGGTTCGGTTTGTGGCGGCGGGGGGGGGGGGGGGGGGGGGGGTGAAGTGGACTGCGGTACTGCCGCGGGGACGGAGCTTCTCCGTCGTTTCTAGGTCCTCGGTTAACATACAATACAAATGCTGATCGTGTGAGGGTCGTGTAAACCACGGTGGAACCGTGTCGGTGCAGGCGATGACCGCTGCCTACGAACCTGGATACATGTCGGCGTCGGAGCTGAAGAGCACGCAGAGGCCGGTCTCGTAGTTGACGGCGCGGCACGACTCGTTGGCTTGGCAGGCGTCCAGGCAGTCGGTGAGCATGAGCGTGCCCGGCAGCGAGTCCAGCAGGTCGCTCGGCGCCGAGAACACGTAGCCCGTCACCAGCTCGAAGCCCGCCAGCTCGGGGTCGCACTCCTCCGGCGCCCCGTACCTGCACAGCGCAGTCAGCTGCTGCCTTACTTGCGTCTATTCTCGGTCCTCATACACTCTTTCAAGCCTTGGAGGTAGCAGGGATGAAACTCAGGGAGCCAAAGGTTACCTATAACTGGTACAGAAAGCAGTCTGCGGTCAAACGACGTGGAAGAGTGTCAGTGGTATTTGAGCAGGGCGTGAGGCGGGGTAGTAGCCTCTTACCGATGTTATTCAATCTGTGTATTGAGCAAGAAGTAAAGGAAGCCAAGGGAAAATTTGGAAAGGGAATTAAACTTCGTGGAGAAGTTTGAAGTTTGCCCATGACGTTGTTATTCCTTCAGATATGGCAAAGGAATTACGACAATTGAACGGAATTGATATACGAAAAAGACTATCGTATGAAACCCAGCTCGCGCTATTCGTCCACGAGACTCAGAGGGCCATAGACACGGATTCCCAGGTAGATGCCGTGTTTCTTGACTTCTGCAAGGCGTTCGATACAGTTCCCCACAGTCCTTTAATGAACAAAGAGTATATGGACTATCAGACCAATTGTGTGACTGGATTGAAGAGTTCCTAGGTAACAGAGCGCAGCATGTCATTCTCAATGGAGAGAAGTCTTCCGAAGTAAGAGTGATTTCAGGTGTGCCGCAGGGGAGTGTCGTAGGACCGTTGCTATTCACAATATACATAAATGACCTTGTGGATGACATCGGAAGTTCACTGAGGCTTTTTGCAGATGATGCTGTGGTATATCGAGAGGTTGTAACAATGGAAAATTGTACTGAAATGCAGGAGGATCTCCAGCGAATTGACGTATGTTGCAGGGAATGGCACTTGAATCTCAATGTAGACAAGTCTATTGTGCTGCGAATACATAGAAAGAAAGATCCCTTATCATTTAGCTATAATATAGCAGGTCAGCAACTGGAAGCAGTTAATTCCATAAATTATCTGGGAGTACGCATTAGGAGTGATTTAAAATGGAATGATCATATAAAGTTGATCGTCGGTAAAGCAGATGCCAGACTGAGATTCATTGGAAGAATCCTAAGGAAATGCAATCCGAAAACAAAGGAAGTAGGTTACAGTACGCTTGTTCGCCCACTGCTTGAATACTGCTCAGCAGTGTGGGATCCGTACCAGATAGGGTTGATACAAGACATAGAGAAGATCCAACGGAGAGCAGCGCGCTTCGTTACAGGATCATTTGGTAATCGCGAAAGCGTTACGGAGATGATAGATAAACTCCAGTGGAAGACTCTGCAGGAGAGACGCTCAGTAGCTCGGTAATGGCTTTTGTTGAAGTTTCGAGAACATACCTTCACCGGGGAGTCAAGCAGTATTATTGCTACGTATATCTCGCGAAGAGACCATGAGGATAAAATCAGAGAGATTAGAGCCCACACAGCGGCATACCGACAATCCTTCTTTCCACGAACAATACGAGACTGGAATAGAAGGGAGAACCGATAGAGGTACTGAAGGTACCCTCCGCCACACACCGTCAGATGGCTTGCGGAGTATGGATGTAGATGTAGATGTCTGTTGAAAACAGATTATAAGATGAATATCGACAAAAGTAAAACAGGGACAATGGAGTGTAATCAGATCGAATCAGATGATGCCGAGGAAATTACAGAAGGAAATGAGACACTACAAGTAGAAGCTGAGTTTTTCTATTCGGACAGCAAAATAACTGATGACGGCCATCGAAGGGAGGACATGAAATGCACACTGCCAATATCAGAAAAAGCGTTTCTGTTGAAGAGAAATTTCTTAACGTGGAATGTAAATTAGAATATTGGGACTTCTGTGTCACATACCGCACGGTGGCTTGCGGAGTATAGACGTAAAAGTCTGCAGTGTAGCCTTGTACGGAATTGAAACGTGGACCATAAACAGTCCGGACAAGAAGAGAACAGAAGCCTTCGAATTGTGGTGATACAGAAGAATGTTCGAGATTAGATGCCTAGGTCCAAGAGGTACCGAATCGAATCGCAGAAAAAAGAAATTTGCCGCGCAAATTGATTAAAAGAAGGGTTGGTAGGACACAAAAAATGGCTCTGAGCACTGTGAGACCTAACTTCTGAGATCACCAGTCCTCTAGAACTTAGAACTACTTAAACCTAAGGACATCATACATATCCATGCCCGAGGCAGGATTCGAACCTCCGACCGTAGCGGTCGCGCGGTTCCAGACTGTAGCGCCTAGAACCGCTCGACCACCACGGCCGGCTGGTAGGACACATCCTGAGGCAACAGGAAATAGTTAATCTGTGTATGGAGCGTACTGTGATGTGGAGAGTGAGGTCGGTAAAAATTTTCTAAGTAGGCCAAGAACTGACTACAGTAAGCAGCTCCAAATACGTTTAGATTGCAGTGGTTATCGAGAGATGTAAGGCTTGCACAGGATAAACTAAAGTGGACTGATGCGTCAAACGATACTTAGGACTGAAGAACAGATCAACTACAACAATAATAATAATAATAACCTCTCACTTTCGACCGATGTTGGGAGGCCACATCCTGTGGTGCATTTACAAAGATTTCCTTTTTCCATGAAGTTTCGGCTAGTGTTCTTAATTTAATGTGGACATGTGTAAGAGGTTTCACACTTAACTATCACATGCATCAATAATAATTAGAAGACTGATTACTTTATCGAGGAATGGGGCCGAGGGACGTAGCACAGTGTCAGGTCACTGAACTCGCACTCACGATGATGACGGTTCAGATCGCCATCTTCCAGATTTACTTTTCCGTGATTTCCTAAAACTATTTAAGGCAAATTCCCGAATGGTTATGTGGAAGGGAATATGGCCGTTCTCGTATCCTATCCTTCCCCAGTCCGAGCTTGTGCTCCGTCTCTGATAACCTCATAGCCTTCGGGACGTTAAACCTTGATGTTCCTTCCTTCCTTAGAGGATGGGAGAAGAAAGTTGGAAGTATATTAGAAGAAGACACGTTTCGCTTCACGATTAGGTGCAATTTTAGTATTGCAGTTGATAGTAAAATGGCGGATTAGGGAAAAACAAGGAAAATTTCATTGCAGCCGTAAGTTTGGAGAACACTTACGATAATGAAGAACAAAATATTATTTTTAAATGCTTAGGCAGTGTGGAACTACGTACAGAGACAGAAAAGTAGTTCGTTCTTTTTATGCGAAGCAAGCTGGAGCAGTAAGGTCGGAGGAAATCATAAAATACATCAAAATCAGGAAAAGTATAAACTAAGGTTGCTCCCAGTCATCACTGATGTTTAAAGGTCTATCTCGACGTGGGAGTAGTTTCTCGCGGACTGTAGACAGCGTGTTACAGTTCGATGAAGACGTAGCATTGGTCGCCGAATGTGAATAGGAATTGACTCGGGCTGTTATTGAAATGGAAAGTGTGCCAGCTGATTGTTATAAACAAAAAGAACACTGAAGTGCAAAGAGTTGGCGCAGCAGGTGGATGTGCTGGGTGGTCAAATGTTTAACGAATCAGTAACTCTCGAAGAATGTGGTGGTAGTGGTGGTGAAAATGCTAAGATAGACCATCGAATAAACAATCCTCCACGAAATGGACGAACAACGGGATCGTCGTATTTGACATTCTCAAGAATTCGACAATGAGAGGTGCTTCCGTCGGGTGCGCCGATGAGGTGATGCCTGGAGGCTGGACAGGCAACTCTTACTGTTTTGGAAATATTGGAATGTCTGACACGATGATCCGATCGTTCACCCGAGAACGCTTCCTTCATAGTATTCGTCAGGAAACGCGAAAGGTCTACAATAATCCCCCAAGTAGAGAAAATAAGAAATTAAAAGTTTGTGAGGTCCTCGTTCCCGTGACGGAAGGGCACTGAAGGAGATGATAGATGCGGTTGTACGCTGGCAAACTGCGCCACGTGCGAAGCCTCACCCATTCTCAGCGGCGAGGTCGGACATGTCTAGATCGTTGTCGGCGTCGTCACTGAGGGGCGCTGGCGGGTCCTCGGGAGCGGCCTCCGTCATCCCCAGAACCGTCTCCTCCTCTTCCACCTGAGCCAGCGCAGCGGGAACCAGGAGCAACAGCAGCAGCACCAGAGGCGGCGGTGTGCAACCCATGGCTGGTCGAGATCTGAAACACGCGCGCGCAACGCGTCAGCACACGAGGGCAGCTGTAGCGCTCTCCACAACTTTCCATCTGCTACTACAGTCTAAGTTTTGAGACTAGCGCCTTTAATGTAGGCACCCACAAGAACCTGAGTGTCTCACAAGATGCCGCGTAACAAGGCGTATACTTTTTTTTTTATTACTGTTTAAAATTGTCTTTCGACCTGAAGGCCAGAAGGCGAGGCCGTGACTTAAACAGATCCACAACCTCGCTCAAAATGTCGCCGTTGGCTGCAAAGCACTTCTGCCAGCGTTCGTATAGCTGCTGTTTGCACCGCTGAAACATGGTGGCAGGGAGGTACTTAACGGCTTCTCTTGCAACAGTCACGACCTCTTTGGCTGAACGAAATTTACGCCCATGTAGGAGTTCTTTCGTGCGGGGAAATGAGACAAAGTCGCATGGTACGAGATCAAGTGAGTACGGAGGGTGCAGCAAGAGACTGACATGTTACCGTCCAAGTTCCTCCTGAACGAGTACAGAGCGATGTCGTGTAGCAACAGCCAATTTTTCCCACGCCAAAGATCAGGACGATGAAGGCGAAATTAATCGCGTAGATTGCCGGATCTCTTTGTAGTAGATTTTGTTCATGTTACACCATCTGGGATGAATTCCTTGTTAGTAATTCTATTTGAAGCAGAAAACAGTTCTCACAGTACCGTGCCTTTTGACCTGTCTTTTAACGTTGTTTTCTGTTACTGGCGTTTTCCCGTTTTCCAGGTGGCGGATTCTCGCTTCAGTTGCGGATCGCACCGGAAACGCTTTCGTTATGGTCCTGTTGAGAAACGACGGATCATCGTCAGCATTACTGATCAAGTCACTATGATACGACCATCACTCAGGTCTTGCGTCAGGATGCGTGGCACACGGGCTGCGTAGCACGCGATATGTTCGGACCATCAAATGGTTCAAATGGCTCTGAGCACCATGAGACTTAACATCTGAGGTCATCAGCCCCCTAGAACTTAGAACTACTTTAACCTAACTAACCTAAGGACTTCACACACATCCTTGCCCGAGGCAGGATTCGAACCTGCGACCGTAGCGGTCGCGCGGTTCCAAACTGAAGCGCCTAGACCCACTCGGCCACACCGGCCGGCCTCGGACCATCGGTCAAAATTTTGTACCACGTACCATGGCTCACCGTTACTGTTGCTGAGAAATCGTCTACCATTTGGAAGCGACTGGCACGCTACAACATTGCAACCTTTTCTATCGCACGTTCAGTTCCAACGGTTTGTGGCCGACTCCTCAAAACTGTCTCTTTCTTGCGGAAAACATCGATACACGTACAACATGACACTGCGACTCAGTACGACGTCACCATAAACTTTCTGCATATATGTAACATTTTGGAAGCTGTTTTCCCTAATGTCTGTAGAATTGGATGTTTGACCGTTCTTCCAACTGCGACATACTCGGGTTCCGCGCGCGCTGTCGTATCTCTGTCACAACAAACACCTTAATTCTGCTCACAGTGCATGCACTTTACTGTCTCTTGTTGGGACGAGAGAGACTGACTCTGACAAGATTCTATACCACGGTGCTACGAGCCCAGTCTCAGAACTTAATAACTGTACAAGGTGTATCTTCACTCCGCAAGCAGCCACCTTACGGTGTGTGGCGGAGGGTACTTTGTGTACCACTGTCACTTTTCCCCATTCCTGTTATAGTCACGAATGGTTCGCGGGAGGAATGATGTTGGTAAGCAGCTGTGTGAGTTCATATCTCTCTAATTTTACCGTCACATTCTTCTCGCGAAGTATGCGTAAGAGGAAGCAATATATTGGTTGACTCCTCTGGCAACGTGCACTCTCGGATTTTTTACAGTAATCCATACCATAATGCAGAACGCCTCTCATGCAGCGTCTGCGACTGCAGTTGGCTGAGCGCCTCCGTGACACTCTCGCGCGCACTAAATGAACCGAAATGCGCGGTTCTTCCTCTATCAATCCTATCTGGTATGGCTCCCAGACTAACGAGCAGTATTCAAGTATTGGTCGAACGAGTGTTTTGTAAGCTACGACGGAATGCTGAAAAGTAATGGCTTCGAGTTTTTTATGTGGGAACTCTTAAAGCTTTTGAAATAATACAAACGTAATCAATATTCTACATCTTTTGTCGTCATATCAACATATTTGCAGCCCACTGCCGCTACAGGGAATTGTATCGTGTAACAAAGCCGGTGTGCAACGTAAATATGCCGGTGCTTGGGAAACAGCTTGCTACAATCGAGTTTCGGATTCGAAGAGTTCGTCCACACATGAAGACTCTCTCCTTCAGCATGAAAATGAAAGAAAACACACGAGCGTTGCGAGATCTGCAACATCTTGGGTTCACGGTCATCGATCACCCTTCATGCAGTCCCGACTTGGGCCCATCCGATTTTCATCTGTTTCCAAAACTTAAAGAACACCTCTGAGGACTTCTCTTTGTCAGTGATGAAGCGGTACGAGCAGAGGTGAGGTTGTGGCTCCCTCAACAAAGTCAGACATTCTACAGTGACGGCATCAACTAAATGGTCACTCGTTGGGAGAAATGTATTCGTCGCCAGGGTGACTACGTTGAGAAACAAATATATAGACATAAAGAATAAAGATGTAGAAAGTTAATATCGTCTGTTTTATGCAAAAATCTTTAAGGGTTTTCATATAAAAACTTCGGTGGCAAGCCCTCGTATTTTCGTGCTCAAATGGAGTTAACTGGATATGTGGAAAACTTATAGACGAGAGAAAAAAAACATCGTTGAAGAATTCAGTTCGGTCTAAAGCCAGTTTTCGTTTAAAACAGCTACCGAGGTCCGCCTTTGAAATCGAGGCCAAGAAATAGCTTTGTTTCTTCTGACCACCATTTTTCCATGAGTGCCACATAAGTTTTCTATTTTTATTTTTGTTAAGTCTTCTGACTGGTTTGATGCGTCTCTACTACATACACATTGTTGAAGTCACAGTTTCGCCAGTAAGGTCGTACACGTGTGTGTGTGTGTGTGTGTGTGTGTGTGTGTGTGTGTGTGTGTGTGTGTGTGTGTAATTACGTCCGGGGTTTCAGAAGATGATAGTGCGAAAACAACAAGACAGAAAATGTCCACATTTCAGTGGATACAGCTTGTCTCCCAAGTTTTTAACGCGCATTGCAGGTGCTCGCTATGGATACTTACTGGTAGGCAGCAGACTTCAATGTGAACGTGCGATTCGTTGAAGTCGTTGATACGAAAGTCCCAGGAAGGCACGACAGCAGCCCGCTTTAGAAATCTGTTCCTTGTGTTGTATATACGCATGTGCGAACTAATTCGATGCGACAGTACGAAGCACATCATTTGTCTCCATGTTATTACGCGCCTCCTACCGAGTACAAGTACATCACGGCTCGTCTCGCGAATCGAAACCTGGAGAGATACTCTATCCACTGATGTATATAATGTTTGTAGTTTCATACCTCAATCGGAATGTCTATAGGATTTCTTCGCTGTCGGTCCATCTGTGTGTCTGTCTGGCCGACCGACTGTTAAAGACCGTTTTTCTCGGGAGTGGGTAGACGTATCAGGCTGAAATATATGTCAGATATTCAGGTCTACGGCCCCATGACGGTGTAAAAAATTGAAGCTTCTAAGTCAATGAAATCAAAAGATAGGGCCGTTTATGCCACGTATTTTGATACTCGCAAACTCACTTATCAAAACCTGTAGGGTAGTACCCATTGACCTAGAAGGCAGGAAAGCATGTTTCGCCTTACAAGTAAAGGAAAAAATTTAAAAAAATTAATTAGTAATTATATAACACGAAAAATATTTCTTTTGCTGTTTGTTATCCGGCTTCCAACTTAAAACATTCTCGAAAGTCTTGGAATTACTGAGACCAATGACGTGCCAGTATCAGTGTCGATTGTTGAGATTCTGGTTTCGCGTTATGGATGAACTGTCTATGTACCTAATTAAGTTCGTACGAAACCCCCAGAGCGTGATTCCTTCCCGCACCTGACCAATTTTTCTCTATGTCTTGTACTTTTGGTGGAGTCGTCTTCTGAAACTCTGAATATACTTAGGTTAGGTTAGATTAGAATAACCGTTTATTTCATTAGGCAACGGCCTATTGGACGTTGTATGCTTCCTCGTTCTGACAACTCACTCTCACAGCTAGCTACAGAAGGACCTGCAGTTTAATGTGAAATGTTTCGCTAAGTATTTTTCACACTGCAGGGGTTTAGCTATTCGTTAGTTACCACGGGAAAAACTCGTAGGACACACCTGGAGTTGTAGCCTACGTACATAGATATCTGATCTTTTTCACGCGGAACTATCAAGCCATAGAAAAGAAATTTTTCATATGTGTAACACTCTGGATAACATCATTTCGAAGTAATAGAGCGCGTTGCACAGCTCCAGGGTTGTATGACGCTGCATTCGCTTGTTTGTAATTACACGCTTTTTGTGCACTTGTCGTGATACCGTTCAGTTTTCGCTCCGCAGCGAAGCGTTCAGACGGCTTTAACACGTAACAGCAATTACGCGTCTGGTGTAATGTATGACAGAATACCCGGCGGTGTCACCGTGTCCCCAGTTTCACTCCAGAGGTACTGTTAGTTCCGAGAACTTGTCCCATAATTAACAAGTCAGGCATTATGTGCCTTTGTGCTCGGAATTAGCCAAGCAAAATAATACAATGCAATAATGAACTCCCTGCGTTCCAGCTTACTGAATGCGGAATGCAAGTCAACTAATCATTTTCGATGCGACATTGACGAATTAGGCTGCCGTTAACTATACATAATGCTTCTAAAATATTAAACAAGTGTATGTATTAGTACTGTTTCTCGCAAAGCTGTTTTGAGTACTTTGACAGATACTTGTTCTTCGCATACCAGAAACGTGAAAGAGCGCAACGTTCGAGACATTACTGTGTTTCAAGAAGGTCAGGAACTTATTATCATCTTCTTTTTTAAAAACTGCATACTTTAAAACTGGTAGCATACACTTGTTTTTGTTCGTTGTCTAAACCTATTTTATGTATCTACAATCTGAATGGTTTCTTTGGTTATCACTGTATGAAAATTAGGTAGAACGAAATTTTGCTTTCTATGCAACTGTTATACGTAGCAAAAAGAAAAAGGGATTTTTTTGACAAAATAAAACTGCTTGCCAGACTGAGACTCGAAACCGAGATGGGTGGTGTTGTGGTTAGTACACTGAACTCGCATTCGGAAGGCCGATGGTTCGGATCCGCGTCTGGCCGTTGCGCGTCTGGCCATCCAGATTTAGATTTTGCGTGGTTTTCCTAAATTGCTCCAAGCAAATGCCGGGATGGATCTTTGGAAGGGCACAGCCAATTCCTTCCCCAACCTTGAAACTTTCTGAACTTTTGCTCCGTCTCTAATGATCTCGATGTCGACGGGACGTTCAAACCTAATCTTCCTTCCTTTCTTCTGTCGAGACTCGAACGTGGATGAAGCTTTCGTTACCACTGCGATACCGATTGCGCTATCCGAGCACGTTTCGCGGACTGACTGACTGGCATACTCAAAACCCTAGCCTTACAGTTGTAGGGAGGAAGTTCGATAATTGTTAGTATGCTGCCCCGAAAGTCGGAGATCACCGTTCGAGGTCAGGTGCGGTTCAGAGTCTTAACTGCTCATTAAGTGTCAATCGCACTTTATATTCACTTACGTGTAAACATCATCATCTCAGTTATTCATTTGCTTGTACAGTGAAAACGACGAAACGATCTTTTTTCGTAATTCTCATTAATCGGCTTCTAGCTGAATCTTCGGCGCATTTTCGTTTCATTAAGGAAAATTCGCGCGTTTCAGAACCTAAAAGATGTAAAATATTCGGCTCTGTCATGCGGAAGCTGCAAATCATCAAAAGCTTAAGTCCTGTATAGTCACACTGAAGATAGTAGTAAATTGGCCAGCCCTAATAGGTGATAAATTATTCTAAAAAGATGAATGCCACCAAATCAGGCGCTAAATTAGGCGCTCACGTCACGTTCCGAAGTTGCCGTTGCGTACACCTGCTACTGGCTCTACCGGTTCTACAAAACACGCGGGAGGATGAGGTTGCGAGAAAGAGAGAGAGAGAGAGAGAGAGAGAGAGAGAGAGAGAGAGAGGGAAGCGGTGAGAGAGGGGGGGGGGGGTAGTTGCCGGAGCCGATGAGCTGCGGTCTTAGTTGTCACTCAGAAGGGAATGTATTGGGCAATATTAGCAGGGGATAAGGAAGTCGCGTGTAGAACTCATGAGAATGGAATGAATGATGACTGTCGAGGAGCATGTATTACATGCAGCAGTTGAGACAGTTTGCATTCCGCTAATTTTATAATAAGCACCGCCGAAATTAGAAAAGGGGAACCAACTGTTTATCCTGCGTTCGACGACAAAAGAACTCTCATAAGCAGCATATGCACTCACATTAAGACGAGAAAGGCGTTAGTAAATATTTTTATGTGGCTTTTGCTGAGGAACGGAAATCAGAGATGGATTATTTTAAAATAAAAAGAACTGACCAGGTGCGAGAAGAACTCTATCACTGACGGTTCTGTACAAACTTGATTAGTGGGTATATAGACAGATCATCCATTCCGGGGACCGAGAATCTCGACGATTTTTGCCTGTTATTGAGATTGATACTGACAAGTTATCGCTGTCAATGTTTTCGACAATGCTTCAATTTCCATAATATAAATGGACATGAAGTCATACAGGAAACAGGGTACCATTAGCATACTGAAGAACCAAAGAGAGAAGTAAACAGGCAGAATACGGCGCTGCGGTCGGCAACGCCTATGTAAGCAATAAGTGTCTGGCGCAGTTCTTAGATCGGTTACTGCTACTACAATGGCAGGTTATCAAGATTTAAGTGAGTTTGAAAGTGATATTATAGTCGGCACACGAGCGATGGGACACAACATCTCCGAGGTAGCGATGAAGTGGGGATTTTCCCGTACAAACATTTCACGAGTGTACCGTAAATATAAGGAATCCGGTAAAACATCAAATCTCCGACATCACTGCGGCCGGAAAAAGATCCTGCAAGAACGGGACCAACGACGACTGAAGAGAATCATTCAACGTGACCGAAGTGCAAACCTTCCGAAAAATGATGCAGATTTCAACGCTAGGCCATCAACAAGTATCAGCGTGCGAACGATTCAACGAAACATCATCGATATGGGCTTTCAGAGCCGAAGGCCCACTCGTGTACCCTCGATGTCTGCACGACACAAAGCTTTACGCCTCGTCTGCGCTCGTCAACACCGACATTGGACTGTTGATTACTGGAAACGTGTTGCCTGATTGTATAGAGCGGATGGACGTGTGCAGTTGGAGTAATATGGGACCCCTGATATGTCTAGATATAACTCTAGGTGACACATATGTAAGCATCCTGTCTGATCACCTGCAACCATTCATGTCCATTGTGCATTCCGACTGACTTGGAAATTATAGCAGGACAATGCAAAACCCTACACGTTCAGAATTGCTACAGAATGGCTCCAGGAACACTCTTCTGAGTTTAAACGTTCCTACTGACCATCAGACTCACTAGACATGAACATTATTGAGCATATCGGGGATGATATTAACAGAATATTCCGTCGGTTCTTGGTAGAACAACATTATAATAATAATATAATAATAAAATTATTATATCGGGGATGCTTTGCAACGACCTTTTCAGAAGAGATCTCCACCCTTTCGTTCTCTTACGGTTTTATGGACAGCCCTGCATGATTCATGGTGTCATTTCCTTCCAGCACTAATTCAGACATTGTGAGTGTGTGTGTATTAAATTGGGGACCTAGAAACGACGGAGAAGCTTCGCCCCGCTGTAGTCCTCAGTGGTTCACAACCCCACAATAGGCCACCCCACCGCCGCCCACACCGAAACCAGGGTTATTGTGCGATTCGGTCCTCAGTGGACACCCCCTGGTCTAACTCTGGTGCAACCTGGTGTAACTCTAAATGTTTGCGTGGTAGAGTAATAATTATGGTGTGCGCGTACGTGGAGACTCTTTGCACAGCAATCGCCGACTTAGTGTAATTGAGGCAGAATAAGGGGAACCAGCCCCCATTCGCCAAGGCAGATGGAAAACCGCCTTAAAAACCATCCGCAGACTGGCCGGCACACCGGACCTTGACACTAATCCGCGGGGCGGATTCGTGCCGGGGACGGCACGCCTTCCCGCTCGGGAAGCAGCGCCTAAGATCGCACGGCTAGCCGGCCAGGCTACTTCAGGCGTTCATCGAGTCCATGCCACGTCGTGTTGCGGCACTTGTGCGTCTTCGCTAGGGCCCTACATGATACTAGGCAGATGTACCAGTTTCTTTGGCTCTTCAGTGTATATGGATTATTATTCGAATTATTATTTGGCACAATGCCCTCTGCACGTCCAACAGTTTGTAGGGGGAATTTATGAGCATCAGAATGAGAATTAAACTCTGCAGTGGAGTGTGCGCTGATACGAAACTTCCTGGCAGATTAAAACTGTGTGCCGGACCGAGACTCGAACTTTACAGAAACTCTCCTGCGTTGTTTGGAAGGTAGGAGACGAGGTACTGGCGGAAGTAAAGCTGTGAGGACGGAGCGTGAGTCGTGCTTGGGTAGCTCAGTTGCTAGAGCACTTGCCCGCGAAAGGCAAAGATCCCGAGTTCGAGTCTCTGTCCGGCACACGGTTTTAATATTCCAGGAAGTTTCATATCAGCGCACACTCCGCTGCAGAGTGAAAATCTCATTCTGGAAACATCCCCTAGGCTGTGGCTAAGACATGTCTCCGCAATATCCTTTCTTTCAAGAGTGCTAGTCCTGCATGGTTCGCAGGAAAGCTTCTGTAAGGTTTGGAAAGTAGGAGACGAGGTACTGGCGGAAGTAAAGCTGTGAGGACGGAGCGTGAGTCGTGCTTGGGTAGCTCAGATGGTAGAGCAATTGCCCGCGAAAGGCAAAGGTCTCGAGTTCGAGTCTCGGTCCGGCACACAGGAAGTTTCCATTTATGAACATCTTGTATTTGAGATAGGACGAAAAATGTGCTCTGGTTATAGATGCGAAATTTTAAATAGCTTCGCGATTTATTTCAGAAATGACCCAAATATTTTATCGTCTCTGATAACCCTAAGGACGTTTGTATGTTGTGTAGTACATAACGTGTTACATCCGGTACTTTATTCTCGTTTTTCACTCAAGTTGTTACACTCACCACAGTACACCTCCCCTATCGGTAATAGGCTATTTAAAAAAAAAATGGCTCTGAGCACTATGGGACTTAACATCTATGGTCATCAGTCCCCTAGAACTTAGAACTACTTAAACCTAACTAACCTAAGGACATCACACACATCCATGTCCGAGGCAGGATTCGAACCTGCGACCGTAGCAGTCGCGCGGCTCCGGACTGAGCGCCTAGAACCGCTAGACCACCGCGGCCGGCAATAGGCTATTTCCCCTCGCTTCGTGCATAGTCATATTGTGACATGTTGATGTGGACTTGATAAATACCCTTTCTTTGCTGCAAATCTCATTGCATTATTAAAGTGTGTATGCGCAGTTAAGCAATCCCTGTGTTAATCATCGCGAGGAATCTCAATTAACGCGGAAGTCTGTTTTCGAGCTCGGAGTCTTCCCGCCACATTAACAAAGCGCAGTGCGCGGCAGCGCGTCGATCGCGTGAGAAACGGATCTTAATTGCGCAGCAGGAAAGGCACGATGTCGTAGATAGGACGGGGAAGGTGCGCCAGAAGTGAGCCAGCTCTTTCGGTACTTTCGCTTCTGGCCCGCTGCTGAACAGGCGTCAGATAAGATATCCCGCAGCATTTTCACACGGTGTATGGCCGGGTAGCAGCAGCAAACGTCGACGTTCGGTGTGAGTCAGCGTGGGATACGCGGAAGGCGGCTCGCGCCAACTTAACTGTACGCAGGCAGCGAGCCCAGTTAACCCGGAACAATGAGTGGGACCGCTCCGCCCTCGTCGGCGGTAGCCAGCCAGCCTGTCGGTCTGTCCCGTTGCCAAGTGGGAGCATTCTCTTCGGCCTACACGGAGGTACCCGACCCTACTGTTGGCGTGACTTGATACGCTAGGTGTCTCGCAGCTGAGTTAACTTCAGCACTCCCAGGCGTCATTACCGAGCCATTCCGCGTCCACTGTTAAGCTTTGGCCTCCGCTCAACGCCTCCGCGCGTAGTTATCTTGTGGGATCACAAAACTCCGTTGCAACATAGTCATTTTCAGATTGTCCAACCTCACCGCGGAGTATCTTCTTTGGGTCATATTATCTTTCCCCGCTTCCATTCTAAGAATCTCTTTCTCGATCAGTCGTGTTCCAACTTTACATAACCATGTCTACATAACAGTACGTCGCTTAATGTCAACCACTTTTGTACGTTGTCGGACGTCTCAGTTTGCTACTCTAAATAAATTCCAAACGTTGGATTTTTCCTTTGGCATCTTCATAATTTTCTCGCTTTTCCCTCTATAATTCCACAAATTAGATCGGATGCCCAAAATACATCCGAAAACATTACTTCTAATTATTTGTGGATGTTGGTTGTCAAGTAATCTATTAATTTGTCGTATTCCTTACACACCAGTCTATTTGTCTTGTTAATAGTTCGTAGTGGGTAAATGCAGGTACGTAGGTTACTTGCAGCAAAGTATAGTTCGAATGATCAGCGAGGACTGTTTTTATTAGGTAGGCTACTTTCACAAAAAAGATGGAAGAAAGGTAATAGCATAATGTTCATACGGATTAACACGGAAATTTGCTCCAATAACAGGAACTTTTTTTATACACACCAAGGATCTAACAGAGAACTAGTCGTGGCTTTGTAGGAGAATCCATTCCGGTAGACGTGGAATTACTGAATAAACCTGTCGGAATAGCCGCATCGCATCTACAATCGATAGATCTCAATTATTTGTCACCAGTTTTACGCTGCAGCGTATCTTTATTCATGGATGGAAATATTGTGCGCAATGAACAAAATATACCATCTGTGCCGATAACACTGAAATTATAAATGGTTCAAATGGCTCTGAGCACTATGGGACTTAACATCTGTGGTCATCAGTCCCCTAGAACTTAGAACTACGTAAACCTAACTAACTTACGGACATCACACACATCCATGCCCGAGGCAGGATTCGAACCTGCGACCGTAGTAGTCGCGCGGTTCCGGACTGAGCGCCTGAACCGCTAGACCACCGCGGCCGGCACTGAAATTATAGACAATGTATCACATTAAGTTTTTCGAGTAAGTGATGTCTTGCTCAGAAATACGCGTTTGTGTTCGATTTAGAAATTAGGCATGTGACGAAGGATACTTTGTCAGAAATTGGCTGAGACAGAAAACTATTTAATGATGGAAAAGTGATTTTATGTTCGTTAATAATGAAAGTTGGTGATACTCGTCTTGTGGTTGAAGCTCTTCTGTCCATGTTTGCTTTACAAATATATTTCTTTTTGGAAGGGTCCGCCTTGAGCAAAAAATACAATTTTACCGTTTCTTTATCTTTTATTTCCCAGACATGTTTCGCTGAAGTTTCGGCATCATCCATGGGATTTTATTTTCTTTCTTGTTGTCACATTCTGTGATTTTCGTGGCTTTTTGTGTACTTTATTGCGCTTGTTTTCTTTCACAGTTTGTAATTTTTCAGGTCCCGCCTCCCTTTTCCGCGGTTTATAAACGGTGGCAATGAAAGTTACATAGTGCAGGTTTTCACAGTGGGAAAACCAGAAAAAAAATGACACACTGTGAAAGGAAATAAGCACAATAAAGTAAACAAAATCCGGAAAACCACAGAAAGTGGTAACAATAAATAATAAAGAAAATAGAAACCCACTGATGATGCTGAAACTTCAGCGAAACATTTATGGCAAATAAAAGATTAAATTATATTGTCTGTTCAAATGTGTGTGAATTCCTAAGGGACCAAATTGCTGAGGTCATCGGTCCCTAGACTTACACACTACTTAAACTAACTTATGCTAAGAACAACGCACACGCACACACACACACACACACACACACACACACACACACACACACACACACACACCCATGCCCGAGGGAAGACTCGAACCTCCCGCGCGAGGCGCCGCGCAATCCGTGACATGACGCCTCAAACCACGCGGCCGCTCCGTGCGGCATAAAATTGTGTTTTGCTTAAGGCAGACCCCCTCGAAAAACAAATCTGAAAGTATATGATATTATTAGAGGGAAATACATACAAAATAAACCTAGGAAAATATTGGCGCAGAAAATACTAATGTAAAATTCGCTTGACCGATGTCCGTTACCATATCGGAGATCTGGCGATTGAAGTAGTGGAGCTTAATTATTTCAAAGAGAATCACCTTTAAATGCACTCACTTGCAATTCGCTTTGACTACCTACGAAGCCTATCACACCACAAACTCGGCTTCGAAAAAATGACTGCATCTGCGTCACTACAACGTAATACGTTGGCCACTGCGCCGCCGGTTTTGTATGCTGACAACGCTCGAAGCGTGGTGCGTACAGATAACAGGATTCAGCAGTAAGAAACACTCAAAGCAGCTTTAATATCAAGTCAAGAGATATCCAAAAGTTCCGGAATGAATATTTTAAAGAGTGTCTGTTTTCAGACATCAGCTGTTTTATTCTTTTTACCTCATTTCGTGTTTCTCGAAGAAGTATGTTGACGAACTTGGCGCGCACTAAGGCGTTGGAAGTTTATAAAAATGAGCGCTGAAGGAGAGAAGAATGTGCAAATGAAGCAAAATGTCGGCGCAAAGGCGGTAGCGCCGCTTAATGAGAATTTGTGAATAGCGGAGTCGAGGTTGCTGTCCCGGCCGCGCGCGGCGTGATGAATTAAATAAGAGGAAATATGATAACGAGCCGGCGAGGCCGCACCTGGAGCAGCGTCTCTCAACGCCTCGCGGAGTGAAAACCTGCCAGCGCCAGCTGTTCATCTCTGGGACAAGCAGTGGCGACTTCTGGATTGTATCCTCCCATTCGGTATGCTGTAGCTTCGGCCACAGCATAAGCTTGAATCCGATTCTCCTCTACTGCAAAGGCATAACACTGTTTGTTATGCGGACGCATTTCTGTCGAATGTTTTGACAGTCGGGAGAAAGATTTAGAAAGATGAGGATTTAACGTGACGTCGATGTCATTCTACATCTACGTGATTACTCTGCTATTAACAATAAAGTGCCCGACAGAGGGTTCGATGAACCACCTTCATGCTGTCTCTCTACCGTTCCACTCACTAATGGCGCGCAGGAAAAACGAGCACTTAAATTTTTCCGTGCGATCCCTGATTTGTCTTATTTTATTGTGATGATAATTTCTCCCTATTTAGGTGGGTGCCAACAGAACTTTTTTCCCAATCGGAGGAGAAAACTGGTGATTGAAATTTCATTTGAAGATCCCGTCGCAACGAAAAACGTCTTTGCTTTAATGATTGCCACTCCAATTCACGTATCATGTCTGTGACACTATCTCCCCTATTTCGCGATAATACAAAACGAGCTTCCCTTCTTTGTACTTTTCCGATGTCATCCGTCAGTCCCACCTGATGCGGATCCCACACCGCTCAGCAGTACTCCAGAATAGGGCGGACAAGCGTAGTGTAAGCAGTTTCTTTGGTAGACCTGTTGCACCTTCTAAGTGTTCTGCCAATGAATCGCAATTTTTGGTTTGCTCTAGCCACAATATTATCTATGTGATCGTTCCAATTTAGGTTATGTGTAATTTTAATCCCTAAGAATTTAGTTGAATTTACAGCCCTCAAATTTGTGTAACTTATCGCGTAATAAAAAAAAAATGGCTCTGAGCGCTATGGGACTCAACATCTTAGGTCATAAGTCCCCTAGAACTTAGAACTACTTAAACCTAACTAACCTAAGGACATTACACACATTCATGCCCCAGGCAGGATTCGAACCTGCGACCGTAGCAGTCCCGCGGTTCCGGACTGCAGCGCCAGAACCGCTAGACCACCGCGGCCGGCTATCGCGTAATCGATTAGAGCAGGTGCACTGGCTCTGATTCGACAAGGTTGGGACTTAATGTCTCCCGTGGCATTTTCAAATGGCCCCTTCTGGCATTTGGCTTATGTACTGTCAGGAAAAGTACAGACGCCGGGGATTTTTGTCACTCGTCATACAAACTAGCCCTTCGTATTTAATCACTGTGACGCCTCACTTGGCTAACTTAAATTTCCAGTAGGGTCATTTGGTCTACGTATTTCACTTCAGTCTCATTGAGGTCATGGGAAGATTGGAAATGCCCTATCCTGTACTACCAGTATTCCTTCATTCTCTTTCCCCCCCAGGAGCGAATATGTATGTATATGGTAGACAATGAAAACCTGGCAATTCCAGTAACTTCATTATCAAAGATTTCTCTAATATGTTAATAACTAGGCTTCCAATGTTTAGTTACACATGTAGCAATTTTATCTGTATCACTTCATTTCTTAAGAAATCGTTTTTGTTTCTTCTGCAAAATTTAACAAAATGGAATTACGAGGTTTTCACTGCCTACCATGGATGTACGTTTTGTCATGTAACCGTGTCTTCCTCCACCCCTTCCCCTACTCTAGTCAACTATCTCTCCCTTCCTTATTTTCACCACCTCATTCAACCTTAAATATGGTCGTATTGGGGGGTAACGTTTTTGGGCGAAATAGGAGAGCTTCACCTATCGTTTCACACAAAAATTAATCAGTAGAATGTTTTCACCACAAGAATCTTCGTCTTGCAGCTTATCGTGATGTGTCATCTTGAAGTACTTGTCAATAGTACTGTTTGTCTTCAGGAAATAAATGGTGTTGGCTCGTCATGTATGGAAACACGTTTTCAAAATTCAAATGGCTCTGAACACTATGGGACTTAACATCTGAGGTCATCAGTCCCCTAGAATTTCGAACTACTTAAACCTAACTAACCTAAGGACATTACACACATCCATGCCCGGTGCAGTATTCGAACCTGCGACCGTAGCGGTCGCGCTGTTCGAGACTGAAGTGCCTAGAACCGCTCGGTCACAACGGCCGGCGAAAAACGTTTTGCAGTGATACAACGAATTCATGGAGAAACGACGGCACTAGGTCGACTGCTGGAATGTTTCTTTTTAAAACTCATTCATAGCGGATTACTAAAGCCGTGATAAAAGCCTTGATAAATCGAAGCAGGAGTAGAATGGTATGTAGACCGTATAAAATTCTACCTGATTTTGCGTCATGAAACATCGCGCTCGAAACAGCTCCAGAACGAGAGGGAGATACGAAACCCATCCTTTCGCGCCATTCTCATTATTCTCGGCTGTTACTTGATGAAGTTTACCTCCAACATGGTTTCTCACTTGTTTGACGCTCTGGAGGGAATGATGTCTTATCCGCTTTTTTTCTCTTGAAAAAATTGATTGACGGCCGAAGTTCATGGTTATACGCGACGTGTTAGTCTACAACTTACTTACTATTTAATTCACAGAAAAACTATCACACTAATGTAATGAGGCGACTCTAATATTGTTTGTGCATTGAACTATGTCATACTCTTATATATGAGATTAATGAGGAAACCTGTATTGTAAATATTAGGATGTCCTGTCCTCAAATCTCTTACAATTACAAGTACGAGAAACAACAATTTTACACCTTCGAAGACGACTGCAAGCATTCTTAGTAACTGTGCGGTGCAAACAATACCTTACAACTAACCACGATCAGGCACAAGCGACACAGTGCACACGATAGGTTTGCTTAACGCTTAATAGCTCCTATGGACTTACCCGAGTCATCTTTGTTCAGCGCACAGCGTGTCATGTGCAAGTTCGGCAGCCATTAATCACGAACGCGGGCACACACAGCAGAGCTTCCGTTGCTATCGGCTTGCGGCACACGACTGCGGCGTGTGTGAGCGCAATGCTAGCCAACGCTCGGAAGGTGGCAGCGCGGTATCAGAGGGTTCTCGCTGCAATACCATTAGACAGCGCGACTAGTGCGTTAGGCGAATGTTCTATTCACGTTACTCAGGCGCATCGCCGGACGATTGCTGGCTACCACGGTTGATAACCGCGGAGTAGGCGTATCCTCGAAACAGCTTACGCCGCGGCAGTGGGAAATGAATCAGCGTCGTGAAATGCGTAGTTCGCTCAGTTCGCTTTGTCAGCTGTTGTGATGGTGGAAGTCGCACATTAGGCACGAGAGCCGTGGCCTACTTTCAGCTATTGTCTTCCTGTTCGACACTCTGCCCGCTGCCATAAACGCAGATCGCAATAAAGCGGTTGTGCTAGGAATCGCAGCCACGTCTGCTGTGCGCCAATGATTTTGATCAGAGAGATTTTCGGTTTCTTCATAAACATCAAAAAACAGATAACAGCGTCAGCATTTTACGAACACGCCGATGTTGCGGAAATGCAGGTACATTTTTCGCTAAAGATTTTATAGTGTCTGTATAGCCAAATAAATAAATGAGCCCTTAGATTGATTTGATTGTCCCCACCATATCTTCCTATAATCTGCAAATATTTTTACTATACACGCAGTTTTTTTCTTCTTCTTCTTCATCTTCTTTCTCCTGCTCTTCCTGCTGGCCTTATCACAGGGTCGACGTGATAATCTGGATTTAGCAATGTTAGTGCTAGTGGATGACCGGATACTACTCATTTCGCCACCCTTCGCACCCTCCCACTGGAACAAAATTTGTGTACTCCATCTGCGTGCGTCTGCGTCTGTCCATGTGAAACTGAGAGAACGTTGTCGAATATTTGGGAATCGCGTAACTGAGGGAAGACGTGAATAAAACTCGGTATTCATCAAGTCGGATGTGGGAAACCTCCTAAAAACCGGCCATCGCCGTTAATCCGCAGGGCGGATTCGATCCAGAGGCGGAGCGCCTCGCCGAATCCAGGAACTGGTGTGCTAACGAGCGCGGGTTTCCGGGCAGGTCAACCACCACAACTAATTTCTCGATAATGATTTTTAGCTATCCCGATCTTGGCAATGTTTGTTAATGCGTAAAATGCCTAACTGCGCCGTGCAGTTATTATTAATGAAATAACAGCTTTGTAAATAATTATGAATTATTGACTTCCGACTTCCAAACACCACGCCCATCCCAAAAAGCTGACTACTCGGTGCGCAAAGATTTCCGACTTCACGAACTCCAAGAAACTCCAGAAATTGTATAATATTCAGGCGTCTCAATCTGTCAAGCTCAGTGATTAACATTTGACTTCGATTCGGATGTTATCATTAATTATTCCCTGTCTCTCACTAACGATTCTCTCGTTACGGTTTCCCACTTATCGTTACTGGAGAAATGCCTGACGTCCACGGAAAGTCTTTTTAACTTTTAAGAAAACCCAGCAGACTTACACTACAACTTTAAAAATGCTTTGTGAATCCCCCCTGATAACATTCATTACACAGATTAGGAAAAACAAGCCCATCATTTCCGAGACGAAGACAAAAGCGACCTTTCGTTGCGCAAGACGCCTATAAACTTCTCTAGAACTCCAACCGACGCTGACAACTAAGATCATGTCTGCCTATCGGGTTATGCACAAACGAGTCTAAAATCAGTGCAATTGTTATATTCCGCGTCGGGTAATTCCTTCTAGTAGGATAGAGATGTTACCTTATACGCTAATCGTCCTTTCATGTAGACCCCTAAGAAATATACAGAGCATCAAATAGATAATGATATGAATAGGAATTCATCCACAGTGGCGTACCATTTTCGCCTTACAAACTGAACGGGTTGGCGCAGTGTTAAGATCCGCATTCGGGAGGCCGGAGGTTTAAAACTCCGTCAAGCCATACTGGTTTACTTTTCCCGCAAGTGCCCTAAAATAGCTTTAGGCGAATGCTAGGACGATTCCTACGAAAGGTCACAGCCAATTTTCTTTCCTTGTCTTCCTCAGTCTGAGCTTAAGCTTCGTCTCATGGACGAGAGCAAAGCATTGTTTTACACGTAAATCTTTATGTTCTCGTGGCGTTTCACTTGATCGATAAAATTGCGAGACTTGAACCACAAACAGACTTTGCCTGATGACTGCTCTGTTGTAAGCCGTTCAGCCATCGTCGCAGCGAGCCGGAAAAACTGACAAATCTCCCGCCCACCTTCTATTTGTACGAGCAGTGCGAGCCAAGTGCTCATGAGAACACGGCAGCACCAAAGATACCCACGTTCGTCGGCTCTTTGAAGGATGACTTGATTTTACGGAAAACAGGCGCGTATAATATTTCACATCACTGTTAATTTGTCGTATACCATACACCGTTTACGTACAGTTCGAGAAAGTTGCACAGGATATCGACGCTACATCCGCCTGTTAGAGCCTGATAAATCTGATGTGGCCGAACACTGTATACAGGCAGGGCTTTCTTTGCCACGGCCGGCAGTAGTGGGCGGGGAGGGGGGAGGGGTGGCTTTACCCCGGGTTAAGGATTTCCCGCTCTCATTTGATACCAGGTTGAGTGGACCTGGGACCACACCGGAGGGACTAAGACGAGCAAGAATTCCTGCTCCTATTTGAGATTGAACTTGGAACCTCCACGACCGGAGTCTAGTACTCTAGGCGTTTCACCGCTATATCCACAGCGCACTGTTCATGTCAAGCACGAAAAACAAACGTCTCGTCTCGCAACTCTCTTTTTGCGGCTGCGTATACTTTCTGTGTCTGCGATCGCATATTGGCAGAATATGCTTTCTCGAGGTGGCGCAGTGGTTAGCACATTGGACTCGCGTTCGGAGGGATGACTGTCCAAACCCGCGTCCGGCCATCCTGATTTAGGTTTTCCGTGATTTCCCTCAATCGCTTCAGGCAAATGCCCGGGATGGTTGCTTTGAAAGGGCACGGCCGATTTCCTTCCCCATCCTTCCCTAATGGGAGCTTGTGCTCCGTCTACAGGGTGAAAAGTATTTAAACCGACAAACTCTGGGAGGTTGTAGGGGACATCAAAACAAATATTTTTCCCTAATGTCATTTTTTCCTATGAGGAATATTTAAACCGGTAGAGGAAGATTTCTCTGGTGGCAAATTAACTAAATCAACAAACACTTTTCCATTTTTTATGACCAAGAGGCAACACATTAACACAACCCAATTTGAATTACAGTAGATTTTCAAAAATACCTCCATTGACACGTAAACAAAGGTTAAACTGTCGGATCATGTTCTATCTGACACGGGGCAAAAACCCCAGGAGTATTCTGAATTGTTCCTGCTGCTGCTACTATCCGGGCAATCAGATCCTCTTCTGATGTAACAAGAGTTGTATAAACAAGGTTGTGCATCTCTCCCCACACAAAAAAGTACAGAGGGGAAATATCTGGGGATCGAGCAGGCCATGGTACAGGACCACCTCTGCCAATCCACCTTTCTGGGAACCGTCGGTCCCGGAATCGACGCACATGACGACTGAAATATGCCGGCGCCCCGTTGTGTTGGAACCACATGCGTTGTCTTGTACGGACCGGGACGTCTGCCAGCAATTCTGGCAATGCTCTGGCGAGAAAATTGTAATACTGCCTGCCATTTAATGGCCTAGGTAGCGGATACGGCCCAATTAAATAGTCCTCAACAACACCGACCCGAACATTAACGAAGAACCGCACTTGATGAGCGCTAGTAACTGTGGCATGTGGGTTATCCTCACTCCAAACAAGCGAAATGTGCATGTTGAAGACTCCATCACGCCCGAACGTTGCTTCATTGGTAAATAACACAGAGGATGGAAATGTAGGATGCATTTCACACTGTTCCAGGTACCATCGCGAAAACTATGCTCTGGGTGGATAATCAACTGGTTCCAGGTCGTGAACGCGCTGTAAGTGAAATGGACGTAAAAATTGCACTCGAAGGACTGTTCTTACATTCGTCTGATTCGTCCCCATGTTACGTGCAATTGCACAAGTGCCGACTGAAAGATCTCGCTCCATATGCTGCAAGACAGCTTCCTCAAATTGCAGCGTTCTTACCGTGCGACGGCGTCCCTGTCCAGGTAATCTGCTAAATTGTCAGTCTCACGCAGATGTTGGTACACAGCAGCAAAGGTCGTATGATGCGGGATACGGCGATTAGGATATTGTTGTTGATAAACCCGTGTGCAGCTCGTCCGTTGTGGTGCGCTACGTAGTACGCACCAACCATGCCAGTGTACTCACTCCAGGTGTATCGCTCCATTAATAAACACAGACAATGCACTACTACAGTGGTGGACAGCAGTTGCCTACAACTGAAGAGCGTAATACGCCCTCTAACAACTGAAGATCGTAATACGGCCTCTAACAACTGAAGAGCGTAATATGGCCTCCACCGGTTTAAATAATCCTCATAAGGAAAAATGATATTAGGGAAAAATATTTGTTTTGATGTCACCTACAACCTCCCAGAGTTTGTCGGTTTAAATACTTTTCACCCTGTATAATGACCTCGTTGTCGACGGGACATGAAATACTTATCTGCCTCCTCGAGGTGGCAGTGGTTCACTGTGTCGATGCGAGTGATAACGCGACAGCTGCAGCAGACACCGGAGTGTGAAGGGCGGCCGCTACCTACCGTGTTCCGCCCGGCGCGCTGGTCTAACTGTACGCAGCGCCCTGTGTCTGCGGCAACCCCGTGCTTTACGTAGCAGTACCTCTGTCAGCCGTCACGTCCCAGCCGCTCGTCACGCCTCTAAAACTCTCTTTCTCTCTGTCTGTCTGTCTGTCTGCGCCTAACCTCCCTCCCTCCCTCTACTCGTTTTCGAGACTGAAAGCATTTCCACTTCGTATCCGCGTACCTTTTCCCTATCCCTTGCAGTGGGATGCAGCTGAGTGAGCTCTGACAAAGACTCGATCACTAAAAGTCAGTGCCGCAGGCAGGGTAAAGAGTAAGCCGCCAGTCGTGACATCCTCGTAGTGTACCTGACATTCTGCTTTCAAAGCATCGAATATAATTCGCAATGGCTGTACCTCGGTCTACAAATACTATCTGATCAAAAGTATCCGGACATTAATGTGGGGTGTGTCCACGATTCGCCTTCACGGCGGTTTGAACTCTGCTGGGAACACTTTCAGTGAGCTGTCTGAGTATCTCTGGAGGAGGGAGCGCATTCTTCCTGAAGAGGTTGGACGCTGCGATCTGCAGTGAAGTCGACGTTCTTACTCGTCCCAAACCAGTTCTGTGGGTCAGTTTGGGACTCTCGGCGCGCCAGTCCAATTCAGGAATGTTATTGCTTACAAACCATTCCCTCACATATGCTGCTTTGTTCGTCACGCCAGTACGTCTTATTGTAAAAAGCACCGTATTTCCCCCGCTTGACCAGTGTCTCCAACATCTATTGCAGAAAAGTCTCTTTATGTCCTGCTACGAGGCAGCACCTTACAGAAGCGCTGCAAGCATGAGCAGGATATGACCAATGAGAAAGTCTACATTCTGCTGCTGATTCCTACTGGGTGAAAGGTCTACATGTTAATTAATTTCGTCTGGAAATCGCGAAATCGAGCGGTCGGCCGGCAGCCTACTAGGCCGGAATTTGTGTATTGAAGTGGTTACCATTTCAGAGCTCTGGAGTCGGTCATTCTCCATGGTCATCGAGATTACTTTTCCTGTACGGAAGGCTTACGAAGCATTCGACGGTGCATATCCGTGCACGGGCGCCAAAACCGCTTTGCCGCCTTCCTGCTTTATCAGCTAGTGTTGTGCGATAGTGAGCGGGGACTTTTTCCGTAAAGAGAGGTCGCAGAGCTGAGCGTCGAGCCATTAGCTGGCTGGAGGTAGTTTTAGACGAAAGTGACACACTGTGTTGATTGATAGCTTTAAATTTCCTTGGGTTCTGTGCGAATCTGAGCGTGTCTTTTTTTACTGACGACGGATATCCATGTTGACTGTGTTCCTGTTTCGTTGTTGTGGTATTTGTTAACGGCAGTTTAGGAATAGTTCGTTGGAAGTGGTGTACTGAACTGTCTGCGGTGAACACATTACTGTCCAGCGTTCAGATCTCGCAATCTTTCCTGAAAGTATAACGGGTGATCAATAGGTTTCCGTCTGAGGATGCTGCTGCACCCTGTATGCAAAGTAGTGCGACTGCGATCCGGGTATATAGTTCCCGGCATGTTGATAAAGGATTAGTGTGGCAATTGTGTCTTTCTGATGGGCATGCGGTAGATGCGGAAAGGTGAACTAAGGCGACGTTGTTGCCAAATGCGTCCAAACAGAACCAACGCGCTATTATTCTTTTCCTGACTGCCGAAGGACAAACACCATTAGACAACCATTGGAAATTGAGGAACGATTATGGCCAGCATGTCTGTCGGAAACTGTCGGTGTGGAATGTTGCGATTCCACACAGGACGCCTGTCGATCTGGGAGAGATAAGAAATTACGCCAATCAAGTGGGAGAAATATGAGCACCTAGCGTATAGTCCTGGTATCTCCCCATGTGATTTTCACACCTTCAGTCTCTTAAGAAAGGCCCTGAAGGTTCGACCATTCCTGTTGGACTAGGATGTGCAGCAGGCATTTACCGATTTTTTCACGCAGCAGGAGACGATCTTTTGCCAAACGGGTATCTTCAACCTTGTGCCTCAATGATCACGGCGATTTCGCCTGCTTGGCTTTCGAACGGAAACTTTCTGATCGCCTGTTACAGTTAGACAGCTAAAGGGCTTTTCAATATTGAATGGTAAAAGCGAGGCTGTCGACCCTTGTTTATACAGACACAGTAATGTAGCAGCGGAAACATTTATCCAGGTCTGGCAATAAACGTTTGGAACTATGTCCGCGGAGCTGTTTGCAGCTTCATTGGTCCCACGCACAGTGCATCGCCGAGAGTACGTGGATGTGACTTCATGCTGTGTACTGCTGACACAGTGTATATATTCCTTGTTGCAGAGCAAGCCGTGATCCCACATCGGCCCGACTCGTATTCGAGGGATGGCAGGTCCAATTCCAATCCATCAATCCATGATTGTTTTCCGTACGTGAATGTTGGTGCTTCGACGATCTTGTCGTCGACGGGAAGCTAAATCTTACTTCTCCTTTCTTCCTTCCATCAATCCCTTGTTATGATGCTCCTGTTCCATTATGAGAAAATTTGAGTCTGGCTGGGACGCGTGCTCATATAGCGTAATGGTTAAGGCGGCTGCTTGCCAACAGCAGAAATACCGGGTTCGCGTCCGTGTCCGATACAAATTTTTATTAATAATGACATCTCCTCCTCCTCCTCCAACCATCTCTCTCTCTCTCTCTCTCTCTCTCTCTCTCTCTCTCTTTCTGTTTCTCTTTTTCCCTCTCCCTCTCACTCCCCCTCCCCCTCCTTGCCTCTCCCCTCTCCCTTTCCCTCTCTCCCTCCTCCGCCCCCCCTCTCTCTGTGTACACACACACACACACACACACACACACACACACACACAGAGAGAGAGAGAGAGAGAGAGAGAGAGGGCGTAAAAGCATGTTCTGAAATCTCCCTGCACTGACCGCAGAAGTGTCCAGCTTTTCTTCCGCGAGTCGTTTTGCTTCTTGCGCCGGTCGCCCGGTACGTTTAACCGCGCACGGAGCATCCACACAATGCCGTCGCCTGACACGGCTAAATAAGAACCTCTCCAATACTCTTTTTCGCTAAATCGTATTTCCGTTTCGCGGGCTGAAACGCTAAATCGCGCGGTGGACACTTTTTTTTCAGGATTAACTGCCACGAATTGTGGAGTTATTGAGCAGGAACAAAGTGGGGTTTCATGAGATACGATTTTAGCCGTAACGGAATGTATCACGAACTGGTGTCAGGTGGACAAAGGCAATTTCTCTCTGTCGTCGTCTTCATCAGAATATACTCGTATTCGTGGTAGTGCTTTGTGTAAGAACTTCCGCCAACGGACTGGGATGCCACTGACGGGTGCCAGTGCAGCCGTCGAAAGCAGACGATGAGATATAGCTTCAGCTTTGTTTACACGGTACTGCACTGAAATATATTTTGGTCATATTTATTGTATGTTTATACACACTAAACAGTAAATTTCTTGCGTCCCATAGGACTTATTTCTTACTCACTATAGGCATTTTCTTTAAATTGTATCACTTTTCTTCCTAAATTCCATATATTATTGGTAATAAAGGTATTACAGTCTCAATTTGACGCCTGTTTTTAAAGACAACTGCCCAACACTACAATAGCAAACAACAATGCAAACCAGCCAGAGACTGCACGCAGCACAGCCAGTGATTTTCATATAGAGCGGTACGTGGCGTTACCAGCATAAAAACCTGAACAACCTTCTTACAGCATTGAGAGCAAGCTGCGTGCCACAGAACCCGTGACGAATCGTGGAGTTCCTGCTCTGGCAGGCATACTTGCTCCAGCCTGTGAACAGGTGTACAAGAAAATCAGTTCTCCCCATTGCTTGGTAATACGGTGCCGAAACAGCTTTTGAGCTGTTTCACATTTTCCGCGGACATTACTGCTAGAAACTCAAACAGTGTCGGGCAGGGTAGACGTTCCGCTTCGCAGCTGTGGCGCGTCGCAACTGTGCGGCACTCCATTAGGTGGTGCTGATGTTTACGGCTGCTAATGCCGCAGCGCTCAGAGCAGCTGCCGAGAGCGGGGCTGGCATCGGCAGGCGGGTCAGGTTCCTCTGCCGAGCCGTATACGCCGTATACGTCGACGCCGTTACGCGACGCACGACTGTGCAGCCCTTCCGCACTCTCCTCCTCTAGCACTCCACTTTACGAGCGCTCGAGATTCCTCCGGCCACACAGCCCCGCAGCCTGCTGTACCGTTGTTCGACGCGCTGCAGCGATCCTGCCTCCCCGTCGCCGGTTTCTTTCCGTACTCGTCGTCGATTCGATGTGTGTATGTGTGTGTGTGGGGGGGGGGGGGGGGGGGAGGGAGGTTCTGTTCCGATAAGGAACACTAGACGGAACCGTGTTCAAGTGAATGACTGATGCTAGTAATAATGAACGTATGGCATTGGTGGCCGAGAGACCCCTCGCGGGGCGGTTCGGCCGCCGCTCCACAAGTTCTTTAACGCCACTACGGCGACTTGCGAGTTAATGAGGATGAAATGATGATGAAAGACACACAACGCCCAGTCATCTCGAGGCAGAGAAAATCCCTGACCCCGCCGGGAATTGAACCCGGGACCCTGTGCGCGGGAAGCGAGGACGCTAGCGCAAGACCACGAGCCGCGGACACATGCTAGTGAGAGAGACGGGCGCAGCCGCACCATTCATGTAGATCAGGGCTTCCCAACCTTTTCAGCTGGCGGACCCCTTCTTCCGTCGAAAATCCATGGCGGACCCCTCGTCAGTCAAGAGCACAGTAACTTTAAATTTCAGAGCGAAACCCATGGGAACTGAAAGCTTCTTAATGCACGCGCCATGTTCCCAATTCGTCTAGCATGCAAGAAACAATATCATTAACACACGGCTTTATGAGATTTTCTGCAGTGGTATGAGCTTTGTCTGTTTTTGCCACTCGATAACGAACCAAGAAAGAAGCTTTTAATGAATTTTTTAAAATTGTTTTTGCATGAGTTTTCATGCAATGCTGAGAAGCAGCTAGTTCAGCACTCTTCCTTTTGAAAAAATCGATGTCTTTAGCCTGGAAATCCGGGTGAGTACCTTCAAAATGACGGCGCAATTTAACTGGAACCGTTGAACTGATCGGAAGGACTCGCGCACAAATTACACACGGAGCTTTACCCTTCTTTGTCTCCATAAAGCCCATTTCTAAATAGCTTTCGTTGTACTTATGCTTCTTGGTTATTCCACTTCCACAGGATATTGAAACCAATGGAGTACTTGTTTCACTTAATAAATCCGACTGTGGAGCTTCTTCGACAAAGCTCGCTCTGCGCATGCGTAAAAGGTTTCAGCGAATCTAGCGCCGTCAGCCGGCGCACAAATGACCCCCGTATTGTTGCGAAACAGTCGATCAGAGAAGCCGCATTCTCCGGCATTGAACTGTGTATTCGTTCTCACTTAGGAACCGCAAAGGCTGCTTGGGAATACGACCTGAAGTAAAAGTACACACGTTTTTCACACGAAAAAAAAAAATGATGAATTTCATTTTCACATTTTTATTCAATAATTTTACTCATTATTTTACACGATTTGGTGAAATGTGGCCGCGGACCCCCTAGAAAGAGCCGGCGGGCCCCTTAGGGGTCCGCGGACCACACGTTGGGAAGCCCTGATGTAGATGCATGTAGTGGAAAACAAAAGCCAGCAGTAACTATTTTATAAAGGTTAACTTCTTTATTCAAGCCATCACCGGTTCCACTCGCACTCACTGATGAGCTGAAACAATAATGATAAACTGCGTACTGACGTACTGGTCTAGCTTTGGAAATGAAAAAGGAGCAATTCTGCCATGGCGTGGGGTTGGGTTGATTTGGTGGAGGAGACCAAACAGCGAGGTCATCCGTCTCATCGGATTAGGGATGGATGGCGAAGGAAGTCGGCCGTGCCCTTTCAAAGGAATCACCCCGGTGTTTGCGTGAACCGATTTAGGGAAATCACAGAAAACTTAAATCAGGGTGGCCGGACGCGGGATTGAACCGTCGTGCTCCCGAATGCGAGTGCTCTGTGCTAACCACTGCGCCACCTCGCTCGGTTTTCATGGCGTGGATTCGACAAGTATTGGGTACTTTTCCGGAGTTATGTGGCACCAGATATCTTCGCACAGGTCACGCATTTACCATAAATCAAGGGCTGGTGATTTGTGAGCGCGGAGATGGCTCCCGGTAGTCTTCAGACCAGGTGGATTTGGTGGCCGAGACATCAGTCTGATTTCAGTATCTTGTTCCTGAAACCACTGCAATGCGATTTGGCCTTGTGACACGGACAGTTACCTCTCTGGAAGATACCATCGCTGTCGGGGAAGTCATCAAGACAAGTTTATGAGGTGGTCCGCAGTAATGTTCAAGAAGCCCACAAAAGTCACGGTGACTTCGATTACTACCACAGGTTCTATGGTAGCTCAGATAAATGTTCCCCTACAGCAAGATACTGACACCACCGGCCTGCGTTTGTGGTGCAGTACATGTTTCGAGCAGCCGTTCGCAACCATCTACTTGGTGTGATAAAAAACGTGATTCATCCGACCAAGCGGCATTTTTCCACTGATGCATGGTCCCATCTCGGTCATCCCGTACTCACTACAATCGTAATTGACGATGTTGTTTCGTCAATGTAGAAACACGCAGTGGTTGTCGTCTTTCGCGGAGCCCCATTTTCAGCTATGTGTGCTGGACAGTGTGCTGTGAAACACCTGTGCCAGCATCGTGCTCTGGACCGCACCTGCCACTGAGTACCGCCTGTTCTGTTTTACAGGCCGGCCAAACTACCAAACTTCTCGTTCTGTGGCGAGGTATGGACTTCCAACAAGTAGTCGTATCTCATGATTTCACTATTCCTCAACCACTTTCCATAGATACTCACGATAGTACTAGGTGAAGAGCTTCGCCATTATCGATACGCTCGTTCCTCGTCGCCAGGCTATAACAATCTGCCCCTTGCCAGAGCCGCTTGTGATGATGATGATGTTTGGTTTGTGGGGCGCTCAACTGCGTGGTTATCAGCGCCCGTACAATTTCCCAACTTTTTGCTCAGTCCAATTTCGCCACTTCCCTGGATGATGATGAAATGATGAGGACAACACAAACACCCAGTCATCTCGAGGCAGGTGAAAATCCCTGACCCCGCCGGGAATCGAACCCGGGACCCCGTGCTCGGGAAGCGAGAACGCTACCGCGAGACCACGAGCGGCGGACGGGAGAGCCGCTTGTATCAGTGGATTTCCTCCTATTTTTGACGCGTTTCGTCGCTAGAGTGATTCGGCATCCTCTCCTGCCGTGTGACGTGCCGCAAGGCCACCACGCGGCAATCTCGCGGTCTTGACGTTTTGGCTCTTCAACACGTGTCCTTCTTCAGGTGGCAGCATTCGCATACACTGTTGGCCAGTAAAACTGCAACACCGTGTGGGCGGTATGCAACGAAGACTAACTGCATGAAGTGTTGTACATGCAAGGACATGCAAATGATTGGCATGTCAGCACAAGTGCACAAAGTACGCAGGAGTAAAGTCTTCTACATTCTTTGTATAAAGAAAGATGACGCAGCTGGTTTGTCATTGAGAAATAGCATTTGTATATTCGTTCTATGAGAGATCGTGTTATGCCTCGTGTAAGAAAGATAATCTGTCAGCATGTGTTAGAATTGTGCAGTGGAAGGATCGTAGTGTATAGCGTTGGTTCTGCAGTACTGTTGTTCTCATTGTTCGGTGTCCTACGAGTGTCTTACCAGTATGGGAATTATGGGGGCAGGGAGGCCATACGCAATGCCATGCAGGATGTCAACTGCCTTGTGCGACTAGCGCTGCAGAGGGCAGACACTTCGTTCGCTCAGATGTACAGGATCGTATGGCCACATCATATACCTTTAATAGGGCTTCACTGCAGTAAGTGTGTGACGACGTCTACAGAACTAGGGACTGTTAACAGGCGTCCATTGTTAAGGCTTCCGTTGACGCGTTAGCAGAGAGAGGTGGCAACACTGGACACAGAAGTGGGGCCACGTCGTCTTTTTCAGACGAGCTGCGATTGTGCTTACAGCACCACGAAGAATATAACCATGGGTGGACGACTTGAGGAGAAGGAACATTACCACATTGCGGTAGTTATTGTCATACGGCTCCACCACCTGGCATGATGGTAGGAGGTGTCAGTGGCTACGTACCTCCATCACCTCTAGTTCAGGTAGCCAGTAATTCGGACATCAGTCGTTACTTTTGTGATTTGTTAAGGCTGATGGCTGAGCCCTTTCTGCAAGGTCTCTGTGACATAAGCATTCAACGGGATAACGCAAGATCGCAAGTTGCCTATGCTGACCTGACTTACATCGATAAAGAAGGTATTCGAAGGTTGCCATGCCCAGCGCATTGTCCACATGTAAGTCAAGTAGCGTACCGTTAATACTGTATTATAACATTACAGGAATATTTATCTGTACACATTAATGTTCTTTTATCTACATGTAAAGCAAGTTGCCTTTCATAGTATCGACATTAGAGTTGAATGACCCTAATGCCACTTTGCCATACACAATAGCGCCATCAGCAAACAGTCGCAGATTGCTGTCCACTCAGTCCAAAAGATCATTCGAGTACTTATAACTCGAGAGGTCCTGCCGGACTTCATGTGGACACTCCTGGCGATTATCAGTTTCAGAGAAATTATTATCATTGTAGAGTTGAGATGTTCTTACGAATGTACCTTAGTGGTAAAGTGTTTGAGCAAAAACCAGTTGGTTAACTCAGATGCTGAAATTTTCATGACAGTACGCCCATACAACTACTGAGCGATGACACTTTGCCGCACACAACAGCGTCATCAGCAAACAGTTGCAGGTTGCTGCTCAGTCGATCCGAAAAATTGTTTGTGTACTTTGAGAACAGGAGGACTCCTGACACACTTTCGAGGAACATATCTGGCGATTGTCATGTGTTTGATGGTACTGGGCCTATTTTTTTTAACCTCTGATCGGTCGCAAAATTAAAAACACAGTGAAAATCCGCTGAAGCTTTGCGCAAATCTGTTGCGCAGTTTATTTAGTGTACCCGTGTATCGCGTCACGTCATACTCTTCAGTTCTAAGTGCACAGTAAGGACAAGTGTGAAGTGCATACCTCATTTCATGAGGCCCACATGACGTAACTGTCATACTTTCATAACAGTTCTGGGCCGCACACTGTAGGTGCAGCGAAGACGCTCCTGCAACGTTTTCGATAGGAAGCATTCGATCACCCACCATACAGCCCCGGACTTGGGTCCCTCTGATTTTCATCTCTCCGTTCACACGAACTGCTGGCTACGAGAACATCAGTGTGGCTCAGACAACGAGCTGCAGTTGTAGGGAATTGGCGGAAACCATAGGCAGCTGCTTTCCATGACGAGGGTACTGGAAAGTTGGTACTACGCTACCGAAGATATCTAAATCGGAGCGGCGATTATGTAGAGAAACAGCGGGAATGTGTAGCTGGATGTTGCTAGTAAAACAAGTTTGATTTTCACTGCGGTTTCCAATTCGCGACCGATCGGTAATTGGAAAAAAATAATGACGTCGTATTATTTTTCTTGTAGAGATGAGGAACGCGAGCGTACGTGTCGCCACGGTGAAGCGTTTCAGCGACAACCGACTGAGTGAGCAGACTGTCGAACACGACGGGCAGGGGTGCAGCAACAGGTGCAAGAAGCGAGCGTAACGCACGTAGCGACGTTAATTAAAGGCGACTGCGAGCCGGTCTGCGGTTTTGCGACGGCCCTAGCACCCCCCAGCGCAAAAGGACGAAAGCGCGCGAGAGTGAGGGAATGGAGCGTGTTTGGACGGCCGTGGCGTGGCGACTCGATAGCGGGGCGGCCAAAGACCCTAGCGGGCCTGGCGACCGCAGGAGGACGGGACGGGTGCCCCTGCCCTGGCCTGCCTGGCCGCCGCCAGATTTCGGCAAAAACGGGGCGCGGAGGCTGCAGCACGGAGCGGCGCATCACCACGAGCGCGTCCCCGGCGTAGCGTAACGGGAAACCGGAATGCGGCCCCGACACCTACCTCCAGGCGCGCCGCCGCCAGCCGACAGCTATCTCTCTACCACGTACATCGCGCCTTACGCGTTACTTGGCACTGAATTACCCGCAACCTGCTGCTGCGAGCCTTGCCGCAGCCACTGCACTTGCGTTTCTCCACGTATGGGCCAGAACGTGCAGCTGCTCCGAGTCTTACGTTTATTACCGATATTATTACCCACATCATAGGATGGCACTTCTCACATGAGATGCTAAGAACGCAGGAATTGGTAGTGGCGTTGTACATACTAGTATCAGTCCAGGTCGCCTCCGTGGCTCGTTCTCTTGGCTAACGTGGAAGCCGGAGCCGATTGTCGGTGTCCGGAAGGAAGGAGCCTTTTCCAGTCCGCAATTGACAGCTCGGTCTTTCTGTAATCTTAAATGGATTGGGATGTATATTGAGCAAGCAGTAAAGGAAAAAAAAAGAAAAATTCGGAGTAGGGAAACAAATAAAAAAATTGAAGTTCGCCGATGACATTGTAATCCTGTCAGAGACAGCAAAGGACTTGTAAGAGCAGTTGAACGGAATGGACAGTGCCTTGAAAGGAGGATATAAGATGAACATCAACAAAAACAAAACGAGGATAATGGATTGTAGTCGAATTAAGTCGGGTGATGCTGAGGGAATTAGACTAGGAAATGAGACACTTAAAGTAGTAAAGGAGTTTTGCGATTTGGGGAGCAAAATAACTGATGATGGTCGAAGTAGAGAGGATATAAAATGTAGACTGGCAATGGCAAGGAAATCGTTTCTGAACAAGAGAAATTTGTTAACATCGAGTATAGATTTAAGTGTCAGGAAGTCGTTTCTGAAAGTATTTGTATGGAGTGTAGCCATGTATGGAAGTGAAACATGGACGATAAATAGTTTGGACAAGAAGAGAATAGAAGCTTTCGAAATGTGGTGCTACAGAAGAATGCTGTAGATTAGATGGGTAGATCACATAACTATTGTGGAGGCACTGAATACAATTGGGGAGAAGAGGAGTTATGGCACAACTTGACTAGAAGAAGGGATCGGTTGGTAGGACATGTTCTGAGGCATCAAGGGATCACAAATTTAGCATTGGAGGGCAGCGTGTACGGTAAAAATCGTAGAGGGAGACCAAGAGATGAATACACTAAGCAGATTCACAAGGATGCAGGTTGCAGTAAGTACTGGGAGATGAAGAAGCTTGCACAGGATAGAGTAGCATGGAGAGCTGCATTAAGCCAGTCTCAGGACTGAAGACCACAACAACAACAACAACAACAGATGGATTGGGGCCTATTTCGCTTGCTCAAGAACTAGAGACTTTTCCGTGGTGGTAGTAATTTTCCTGCCTATTTTGAAAATGAATATTTTGAAAGGGCATGACAGTAAACACCACCTTCTACAGCAGTTCTGTTAACGATAGGAGGAACTGACCGATGAAATGCTCGCTTAAGTCTGCTTCTGAGACTGATTGGCTGAAATGGGCTAAATGTTAAAATTCATTTATTTAGTGTACGTCCAGCATCACGTCACACAAGGAAACATTTTTTTCTTTAACAGTACATGTACAGCTGTTCAATATATAGAAAAGAAAGTCATGATTATGAGTTGATTAAATTTACAACATTTTTGCTGAACATACGCAACTGATATACGAACTTGCAGCGTGCTCCATCTCTAATGTTCTTTCTGTGTGGTCGGTTTACTGTTGTTGAGTTGGCTATAGTGCCGCTTTGATCATTACGGCAGGGGCAGGTTTTGTACATAGGCTTTCGTATTGTCACACTTACGATACGGTTGATTTGAAAGTGGACACAGGTTTCCGAAACTAGTCACCATCAAGAAATAAAAAAAAAAAAAAGATACTTCTCAATGCAGCTTATGACGGAGCCACAATCATTTATTTCACATACACAACTGATGTCTTAATTGCTAAGAGGAACTCTCCGTATTACCAGGAAAGGATCAATTTGCGCACGTACGTATGATGTGCTGTAGAGTTTGTCGTTATGCACTGCAGTCAGAACTGGGCGATGTTGTTAATCCCCATTCGTACATGGAGGCCCCACATCTTCCACTATTTGTCCTTATTCTGTTGAGTGCAGACCAGATTTTGCGCATACATAGAAAAAGAAATCAACTACCGTCCAGCTACACTATTGATGCCAAACAAATGGAGACAGCGTAACTATCGAGAGCGACCTTAAGTGGAATAACTATACAAAACAGATAGTGGTAGAAGTAGACACCAGACTCAAATTCATCGGAAGAATCTAAAGGAAATGTAACTCATCCACGAAGGAATTGGCTTATAAGGCACTTGTTCGCCCGATTCTTGAGTATTGTTGATGTATCTGCGATCCCTATCAGGCAGGACTGATAAAGGGATAGAGAAGATTCAACTAAGAGTGGAGCGTTTCGTCACGGGATTGTTTAGCTGGCGAGAGAGCGTTACGGAGATGGTAAACAAACTCCACTGGCAGACGTTGCAACAGAGGCGTTGCGCATTATAGAGAGATTTACTATTGAAATTTCGGGACAGCACTTTTCAGGAGGAGTCGGACAACATATTCCTTCCTCCAGCATACGTCTTGCGTATTGACAACGAGGAGAAAATTCGAGAAATTAGAGCCAATACAGAGGCTTGCCGACAATCATTCTTCACACGCACTATTCGCAAGTGGAGGGATCAGATAGTGATACCGAAAGTACCCTCCGCCACACACCATTAGGTGGCCTCCGGGGTATGATGTAGATGTAGATGCTCTTCCAACACTTGTGGCTTGGTCGAGCTGTTCTGGAGTAGCGTTGTTCTGCCATATTTCTGTCCATCGGTCTGCTGTTATTGCTCCGTTGTCCACCAGAGGTTTTGCACATTGTAGAGGTGGGTGACGGGAGCGAAGTCTGTTTTTACTGATTACAGATATGTTCTCATGTATAAATCGGTAAGGATCACCAGCTATTTTTGTAAACTTCCAGGAAACAACCTCACGGCGCAAAAATGGGGGAGCTGTGTGGCTGAAAATAGGCAGCCAGAAAGTTTGAGTATGGTAAAATTAAATTTGAGGGAGTTTTGGCGCTCTGCAAATAAAGAAGTTGGTTGGCAACCATCACAGCTGTAGGAGATTATTCGTGGCCCTTGTGGAGTGGAGCTGAAGAGTGTGAGAGTGTATCATGTGTGAGGTAATGATCCTCGGCAATTCATAAAGATATTTTTCCAGTATAGAAAGCCTAATTCTCGTATGTGGGCGTGAAATTCTAATTAATTATATTCTGGTAATCTAGGGGAGCCGTGGTGGTCTGGTGGGTAGAGCACTTGAGGTCCCGGGTTCACTTACGGATGGGGGCGAGGATTTTTACTCGTTTGAGTCCTCCAGGAGGCCACGGGGCCGCTCAGCCTGCTGTCAGCGGGCTGTTGTCGCGCCTTTGCACACAGTTCGTGTATTTTACTACACTTTCGCCACGGCACAAACGGCGCCCATTTTGAACATCCATATGTGAATGAAAAACTTGGAAAAATGCTGTGCTCACAGTTAGGTGTGTATTTTCTGAATGTCTTGTTTTTGTGCTGTCGTATTCTGAAACCCTGGAGGAGCTAATGGAAACGCTATACAGGTATTGCACATTGGGAAAGGTAAGAAGGAAATTTAATTCAGTTAAACTGTATACTGGGAAATGTTTTCTCGAGAGGTAGTAGGCTTCAAATTATTCCAAAAAGCGTACAAAAGTTACCTTCAAACGCGTTTTTCTTGAATAACTGGAAAACCGTAGGCTCCAGCGGAAAAGTATCCCAGTACAAAGTTTAAATACGTTAAATTTTCTACAAAAAGATGCTGTTCATTGTTACTGTAGTACCAATAGTTCACGTGAAGCGAGCGAGGGAATTTAAAAACATCGAGTCTAATTTTTGAACGCGTTGTTGTTGTTGTTGCTGTAGTTGTGGTCTTCAATCCTGAGACTGGTTTGATGCAGCTCTCCATGCTACCCTGTCCTGTGCAAGCTTCTTCATCTCCCAGTACCTACTGCAACCTACATCCTTCTGAATCTGCTTAGTGTATTCATCTCTTGGTCTCCCTCTACAATTTTTACCTTCCACGCTGCCCTCCAATGCTAAATTTGTGATCCCTTGATGCCTCAGAACATGTCCTACCAACCGGTTGTATAAAACCCCTAGATACGGGCAGCTGAATCACCCTGTATAAATGTACTACAGTGAGAAATGTAGAAAGATAAAAATAGCGTTAATCATACCGTCGATGACGTCATTAGAAACGGAGCACTTTGCTGAGAGGGGACAAAGATGAAAAAAAAAAAGATCACTTCCTTTTCAGAGTAACCACTCTAACATTCACATTAATCGAATCGGATAAATTGCGGAAAACCTAAAACACAGATGGCCGGTGTGGAATTTGGTCCCACTTCTTGGCAATGCGAGTGCAGTGCCTCAAGTGTCGCACCAACTCTCTTGCTTACCCGAACGAGATCACTGCAATGAATAACAACTAGAATCCAAAACACAACGTCTTGGCAGACAGATGAGAGACGCTCCGGACTGATTGTTCCGGCAGCAGAGAGATAGAGAGAGAGAGAGAGAGAGAGAGAGAGAGAGAGAATGACCCTGGCTGGGAGATGGCCGGCTGCCACCCGGCGGGTCAGTGGGCCACGCACCGGTAACACGCCTCCACTCTGCTCCCCACTGCACGGTCTCACCGACACCTGGCACCGGCCCCGCCGGGAGGTCGGGACAGCGACCCCGATGTGTTGTGCCAGCACCACGGCTAACCAGCTCGTAACGATAAAAGCTTTAGTGCCGCCAAAATGGTTCAAATGGCTCTGAGAACATTGGGACTTAACATCTGAGGTCATCAGTCCCCTAGACTTAGAACTACTTAAACCTAACTAACCTAAGGACATCACACACATTCATGCCCGAGGCAGGATTCGAACCTGCGACCGTAGCAGTCGCGCGGTTCCGGACTGAGCGCCTTAACCGCGAGACCACCGCGGCCGGCACAGTTATAAGAGCCAAAGGCTTTGAAAGGGAAGCAGCAAGTGAGAAGAGAGTGGCGCAGGACTTTAGTTTACCGCTCGTTTTATTCAATTTATACATTGAGGGAGCTTCAAAAGAAACCAAGGAGAAATTGGGAAAGGGGATTAAAATTCCCGGAGAAGAATTAAAAACTTTAAAGTTTCCCAATGACACTGTAATTCTGTCAGAGAGGACAAACGCCGTAACAATATTTCTTGGACGCAATGAATAACGTCTTGGATCTAAATTACAAAATGAAGATCAACCAAAAGTAAAACAAGGCCAATGAGGTGTTGTGAAATTAAGACAGGTGATTCGGGGCAAATTAGATTTAGAAGAGAGCCACTAAAGGTGGTGGACTACATTTAAAGAAGAAATGTACAAAAGGGAAGGAATGTGAAAGAATTGGCGGGAAATCGTGACGGCTAGCCGCACAGGGGATTGTGGTAATGCAGTGGCGAAAAGTTGAAAATTTGTGCCGGACCGGAACTCGGACCCGTGTTTACCATTTACTATGAGCTGTTGCCTAACCGCTTCGGCCATCCGGGCACGGTTCATGACCGACTCAGATTTCCAACTTGCCGCAAGCTGCAGAGCAGCATCCCTCGTCCATTAAACTCACCACTCGCAAATCTTGATTCCCGTTGTAGTTCGGATGATATTTGTGTATTCGTACTGAAACAAACGTCGAGGAGCCGTCCCCCTTTTTCTTCAGAAATCTGTATATCTGAGTGGTGTCTGTTCTGTCGGACATGGGTGACAGAACAGACCCCGCTCAGATATATGCAGTGGTAGAATAGTTTGCTATTGGGACAGCAAGATAACTAACAGTGGCAGATCAAGAGAGAACATAAAATACAAACTGGCAGTAGCAAGAAAGGCGTTTCTTAAAAAGATAAATATTTTAAATGAAATATAAATTTAGTTGTAAGCAAATGTTTTTCTGAAAGTGTTTATCTGGGGTAGGCATAATATGGGAGTGCTGTTTGAATGCTATATGGACGATAAACGATATAGATAAAATTTGAATAGATGCTTTTGGAATACGGTGCTACAGAAGAGTGATGTAGTCAGGTAGATCGGATTACTAATGAAAAGGGACTGAATCGAATTGGGGAGAAAAGTGTGTTGCTGCGCAACTTGACCAAAGTAGGGATCGATTGATAGGGCACGTCCTAAGACGTCAAGGAACTGTCAGTCACACTGCAGGTGAAGTAGGGGGAAGGGGAGGCGGGTTTAGGCGTAAAAATGTAAAGTGAGTCAAAGAGTTGGCTACTGTCATCAAGTTCAAATAGATTAGGTTACTGTCGTTATGCAGAGATGGCGAGGATTGCCTAGGATAAGAGGGATTAACATCGAGAAATGGTTCAAATGGCTCTGAGCACTATGGGAATTAACTTCTCAGGTCATCAGTCCCCTAGAACTGAGAACTACTTAAACCCAACTAACCTAAGGACATCACACACATCCATGCCCGAGGCAGGATTCGAACCTGCGACCGTAGCGGTCGCGCGGTTCCAGACTGTTAGCATGGAGAGATTTATCCCACAGCCACAGCTCACACAACACGAAACAGAAATTTTTAAACGTGGCACACACGTGACCAATATCATACATTTCATAGGGAATAAAACTGACAGCCTACGGTGGTTAAAATGGTTCCATCATTTAGACGATGGACTGCAGACCACGAACGTCTCACATTGTAGCTTCGCTTTGACGGCGAGTCGGGATTCAACGTCACAACTCGAAAAACGATAGTTAAAACTGCAGTAGTGCTATAACTACTTTCAGGTAAGATTCAGACATCGAGCCACAGTTTCATACGCAGGGTGAAACCTCCCTTTCGTCCGTGAGTAGGAGCTTCCGTGTCGCCGGGCAAAGCGCCACTAGCGGCCGCGGTCTGAATGCACGAACTCTTTGCGACGCACGGCGCGCGAGACAAATTACAGCACTTACTGCTCCTCGGGTTTAATTGGAAACGTTTACTGGTAGATCCGAACCAATATCCTACAATGTTGCAGAGGTAAAATCAGTCTAAAATAAGGGTCGCCAGCTTTGCTTTGACCACGAGTCGGCATTCAGCTTCGCAGCTCAAAAACCGTTCGTTGAAAGTGAAATAGCACTCTAACCACTTTCAGGAAAGATTCCTACATCTAACCACTTTACTGGTTATTTTCACCGCTAATACTTAATATACCACCTTCAAAGGCTATCAGCAATTGCCGTTAATAATTACTACAGTAGTAAACAGAACCACAGTTCATCCAGGTCAACATGAAAAATATATATATAGAGAGCTCCTCGCAACGCCGTGAAGGCAAAGGGATGCCCACCATGTGGTATGGAGGGGCACGTGGTAAGCACTCCCCAATTCCGGCCGTGGAGCCGCTACTACCCGGTCAAGTAGCTCCTCATTTGGTATCAGAAAGCTGAGTGCAACCCGTCCCACTCCTCCCACCGAGGAAAAATATTACCAGTACCGGGAATCGAATCCAGGTCCTCCGCATGGCAACCAGTATGCTGACCAATCTGCTACGGAGGCGGACTCATGATGGAAAGGTTACTCAAAAACACCGCGCTCAAATTTGCACTGAAAGAAATGACATTTATTTGTATCGGTTAACGCTAGCGAAGGCCTTCACTTTCATTCAATCACATTTGCAGCAAGCTGACGTCTTTACGCTCTGCTCTGAGCCCTTCTTGTGTCGAACAAGTCAACATTCTTTAATCTGTAATCCTTGCAGAGAACAACAAGGAAGTGCCTAAGCAGAATTCGACCCCCTCGCACGGGAACACACTTCCGAATACTTGGCAGGTTTTCCGTACCGGAAAGGTAGCTCCGTTGATCCGGAAGGATCAGTAACTGGAGACTTCCAAACTAATCACCATCATCATCATCAGCCAGTTCGATCACTTGCTCGTTTTGCCTCTTTTGGGCTCGAATCAAGCGCTTCTTTTTACCACTTCCAATCTTTCCTTCGAGCGACATAAGCGCTTATAAAAGACACAGACTCCTCCTCAAACACTTGAGAGCTCTCGGCCGACATTTCGATTTCGCGAGCTCCCAACCGCTCCAACGTACAGGCCTTCCAGCCAATCAGAATCACGAGCAGAATCTCAGGTAGTCTCATTTCTCATTTCTTGCTTACTGAGGTCCTGTAAGGTGCTGCGTCCTGGCAGGACGACAAGAACTTCTTTCTGTAACGGCCGTCGTGGAGAAACTACTGTGCCTGTAAGGCAACCTAGTCGGCTCTAACAGGTACACATGATGAGTAGGGAATATCCAGCCCATCTTCAGGTCGAACAGAAACCCCGCTCCCCTGCCGCCGGCAACTAGCTGAGGTGACTACGGTACCGAACAGAGCTGGAACACGTGGGCGGCTACGAAATGATACCACTCTTCAGTGGCTGACGGGAGTCGTATATCTGCTTTGATCGAGAAGGGGAAGTCGCAGAAGAGATTTACAGTGACCTCAGCAGAGTACGGCCTTTCGCTGCTTCGGCGTTGGCGTTAGGGGGCACCAGACTCGGCAGTATGAGAGCCAGAGTATGCGGACTAGAGCAAGCGCCCACGGCTGGCTCCCCTCCAGACGCAGGAAGACGGTAACAGTACCGGGCGCGTGCGTCCGCTGCCAAGCAGCTGGCACTGTGGCACGCTGACACGCTCCCGTTCCTCCTACCCTCTGCACAGCGCTCACGCGCCGCGCGCAACGCCGGCCGACTTTACGACAGCTGAGCGCCGCCCTCACAGCCAGCTTTCATTGGCCGTGTCACGCGGATTCACGCACCTCATAAAACCCAGCTCATCCACATATTCACTTTCGTTTTGACCTTCTGCAGCCACCGACGTTATAAGAAGAAGATCAGTAACCGGACGTCGCTCTGTTTCTCATTGCGGGCATTATAACAGGGGCGAGCGAGAAGTAACGTAGCTGCTACAAATCACAACTGACTGATAAGTTACAGTTTTCACAATAAAAAGTCATCAGTATTTGGTTGTGTTTTCAATCATAACTATATTGAGGGCCATTAATTTTTACGACATTCGTATTGGCATGGAAGTCATATGGTATTTCTACTGTTATGATTTTGTTGCGACTATTCTCAAGAACAGTGTAAGTCACAAAAAACAGTTAAAAATAGCTTTATAACATTCAACGCTGCCTGCCATCTGTTGACTAACGTTCGTATTGCTTTCTAAGTACCTTGCGTCTCACGCTGTCGATATACAACTTGAATCTTCACGATTCTCTGTCCTAAACGTGGATGGATATGTAGGAAAGCCAGTAATCAGAGTGGGAACTGTGTCTGGAAAATCATGAGCGTTATTAAACTTTTCTACTATAACTGATTACTGTCAATGTTATTTGCAGTCTACGACTGCTAAAATTTCAGGTAATGAAAGCAACTTACTGCGGCAGGTCTTCACAGTTCCAATAAATAGTCTGCCTTAAACTAATTTCTTTAGACGAAGATGGTCTAAAGGAGCAGTGGCAAATTCTCCAATTCAGCTGTCAATGGTATTTTGTTTTATCTCTATATCGAGTGACTGAAAATTTAGTTCAGACACCTGCGACAAAACAACGCAGCTGAAAGCCGTATTCTGAACACGAACTCGTACTGTACTTTGTACCAGTTTATGTTATGATTCTCAATATCATACTATTAAAATTTTTGTACTTGTTTAAAAAGTTCACGCCAAGGGAAGAACGAACGTACATAACTCTTCTTCAGTTGAGTTGCAGTAAACGATAAGATTTAGTCCTGAAAAGCAATCGCCTGTGCAGGCGAGAACACATCACTCCCGTTGCGTAGACGCAATTCACCTGGCCACATGCAGCAGTTAGCAGATATACTTCCCAGTGCGTGTTACTTGTTACTAATCACAGTGTAACAGCTAGCCGGCCGTTGTGGCCGAGCGGTTCTAGGCGCTTCAGTCCGGAACCGCGCTGCTGCTACGGTCGCAGGTCCGAATCCTGCCTCGGGCATGGATGTGTGTGATATCCTTAGGTTAGTTAGGTTTAAGTAGTTCTAGGTTCTAGGGGACTGATGACCTCAGATGTTAAGTCCCATAGTGCTTAGACCCATTTGAACAGTGATCAGCTATGCTTATAAATAACACGAGGAGGAGTGTAACGTTGGTGGAGTGCGGCGGAATATAGGTTGTTATTACATAAAATGCTATTGAAAAGTGTGAAAAATTACAATAAAAAATACGAGAGACCGAAAAGTAACACTAACAGAAATCACTGCCGTCGGAAAGTCACAGTTTAACCCGTACCTACACGGTAATGTGGCAGTCGGCTCTGTGCCTAAACAAACGAGAACTTAAACCGCCCGAGAGGATGGGAGCAGAGCAGGGGAACAAGTCTCGCCTCACTCTCACCATATAAACGCATTGAAGCAAGTCTGCCTGTACATCTCCACATTCACAATAACGTTTTTAATATTAACACTTTCGTTAGGAAGATGCAAGTTACCGAAGGGAACGTAACAAAAAATTAAATTTTAAATACATTGACTTCAAATTACTCTCCCGCAGTATCTCGTTATCTGGAAATGGTTTTCCTAAGCTTCCAGAGTTCGATTCCATTCTGGCGACAGTAAGTAAAACATTTTACGGCTCCTGTTTGGATATAATTACCCATGGAAGAAACCGGCTTTCCAGGAAATTGACTTCAGTGTAGACTGCAATTTTCCTGAAAGCGTTCTCGTAAAGGTCTCTCACATTTTAGCAACTGAAATGACATTTTTCACGGTTACAAGAGTGCCGTCACCACATTATTACAACAAAGAAATTTTGTTACTTAAAATCTTAGGTGCGAGCTCCTAGCCTGAAGCCTCGATAGCCTGCGCATAAATGTGGCCATGGTAACCCACGTAATTAAAAATTGAGGTATGGCCCAGTGGCTAATCATGGTAGGACTCCCAATCCAAGGGTTCGTGGGTTGATACGTGATCGGTTCTAAGACGCATTCGTCGGCCACCGTTGAGTAATATTAACCATCTCCACTAGGAGTTTGCCTAGAATGGCGATTCAGGGTATCTGCATCTGCTTCCCTTCACTGATTTTCTTGAGTATGGGATTACTTCGACTACATACCCCGTAGTGTAGTTAGGTACTTGGATAACAAATGAAGGAATGGGCCTTTCCTGTTAACAATTAAAATAGTCGTCGATATCAACGCCATTGTGTGCGTAGCATTCACTGCTTTGGAAAAAGAGTAGGGACTGAAGTCGTCCATGACTGTGTCGACTCGAATCATCCGGTGATTCAATGGAAGAGATTTTTGGGATAGCATGGAAAGTAGCGATTTGAACTTCATTCTAATAATTACTGCGCCACCTTGGTTGGTGGGGAGGTGTTGACAGACCTTAACTTATTATCCATTGACGCTAACAGACAGACAACGAAATATTTGCTCGAAGCTGTCAGCCACATCAGTAATACACAAAGAGCTTTACGTTCCTGTCGTTATTCGAGTAGACATGAAGTTCTACAGTCTGCGTCAGAACCACACCTTGCTCCACGCTACTTAAATTTGATCCACGCCAAGAAAAATCGTCCTTAAAAACATAGCCCTTTGTTCCTACGTTCTTCGGAACTAATGTTTGAAGGAATGACGACTTGTGGACGGTAAATAAGTGCAGTAGTAGCACCTACGGAATATATCCAGCATTTGGTCAAGTCCACTCATTTACAGCATAGCTGGTTACCAGTTACTCCTACCCCAGATTTTTTTTAAAGAATCGGGCTCCCATGTACTCGTATAAGGCAGCTCCGTTTTAAGAGAAGCTATTTTTTCACGCTTCTCGATCTTTATGACATCATATCTCCTTCATTATGTTGCGCACAGTGCAGGTACATCCACTGGTATATTTGGATACTATTTGCAAAATGTGTAGCAAATAGAGTTAGTAGTAAATAAGCAATAAATTAAAACGTCATGCCTGATGGTGAAGTTTTACTGTGTGAACAACGAAACTGTGATAAGCAACACTTTTTTTCTTTTCATTATTTTGTGACAGGTGTTAGCGAGAAAAGTATGAAGTTTGCTGTAAGACGCTAAGTGCTTTCATTTTCAAATTCTAAATGAACAGTGTCCGGATAAGTTGCCCGCCATGAGCTATACTGCCTCAAGACATACGCAGTTTCCAACTTATACTTGTCTTACTGTGTTAAACTTTTAACGTAAGATAATACCTCTTAATGAGTAGATTATGACAGCATCATAAATTTTTAAATGCGGCCAGTAATTACACGAAGTACTGAAAATAAAATTTTTGTTGTCCGTGGAAGCCGTTAGGTAGGCATCCTGCAACTGGGACCACGTGATCTGTGGTCGTCTTCGCCATTTAGTGATACAGATTGTTTGCACCAGACGAGAGCGGGGGCGCTACCTCTGAGGAGTTAAGCCACGCCGGTGATATTGGCGACGTGGGAGTAACGAGTAGATGCTCGTTAAGAGAAAATGGCGATAAATCAAGGTGTAATTGAGCCGAGGGCGGTAAATAACGGCTAATGAAGCTCCGGCACGGCGCCTCGTCCCTGCAGGGAGGACCGTACGTCTTTGTGACCAAGAGGTACGCCGTAGGCGGACAGAGTTGGTTCAAATGGTTCAAATGGCTCTGAGTACTATGGGACTTAACATCTATGGTCATCAGTCCCCTAGAACTTAGAACTACTTAAACCTAACTAACCTAAGGACAGCACACAACACCCAGCCATCACGAGGCAGAGAAAATCCCCGACCCCGCCGGGAATCGAACCCGGGAACCCGGGCGTGGGAAGCGAGAACGCTACCGCACGACCACAAGATGCGGGTGCGGTCAGAGTTGACAGTTGCTTTGCCGAGGTGTATGCCAGTAGAGACGAAATTATTTCAGTTTCCTGCTCTGATTTCTTAGTTTCTTATTCTCTCCGTCAAAAGCAGTGGGAAAGCAACCTGCCTGGATAACCGTGCGTGTTAAAGCGCCACTTCCGGGACGGGGAGGTGCGCCGACCCGGAATCGAATCCGTCCGGCGGATTGACGAGGGTCGGTAAGCCGACCAGCCTGCATGTGTTTTTTGGGCGGTTTCTCACATCCGACTAGGTGAATACCAGGGTGGTACCCAAGTTTCGCCTTACCTACACAATTCGCGAACATTTAGAAAACTTTCGCCCACTTTCACATGAATAATACTACACGCAGGCAGTTGGGGTACACATATTCCGCGATGCAGTGCAAAGGCACAAGAAAAAGAAGAAAAAAAATAGCTCGTTAAAAAGAATTTCGGCAAATTTTACTTCTCTGTATCGTCCACCAACTCCATCTCACGCTGTTTTCCTAATGAGTTTGTGGTCAACTAGACTTTAAACAGTAATCATAAGTATTCTTACCTAAAGTTGATCAGGCGAATACGGATTATTTCCAACAAGGAGGCTTCCATTCTATTGACGACAACTTTATTAGTAAAGTAACTTTGAATCTTAAAGCTTCCAGTTTCCAGTTCCTTTTATATACTAGAAGCACCAAGTGCTTGCTCCCATAAGCTTTGTGTGTGTGTGTGTGTGTGTGTGTGTGTGTGTGTGTGTGTGTGTGTGTGTGTGTCTGTGTGTGTGTTTTTTCTCGGAGGGGAACACGTGATAGGCGCCTGCATATGCATTCAGAATGAATGTGCTGAGGCTGTCAACAAATGCGAAATACTAAACCAGTGCCTGGAAATAGTAATTTTGCTAAAAGAAACTGCAGTAGTTAAGTACGACACGGTACAGTGTATTGTCTGTGTATTCGAGTTGCAGTACGAAATGAAATGACCTTTTGTCGTTATTGGTAGCATGGCCGAGCAGTCTAAGAGTTGCAATGATACAGCTTTTCAGTCTATCAAACTGGGCACGCTTTCAGCATCGAAAAAACGGCTCTGAAGTAAAGTAACCGATAAGTGCTGATGCAGTGATTTTAATAATGAAATTTAAAGAGCACGTCTTTTTCATTTTTCAAAATGTTTAGTGAGCATGCATTTTTATTCTAGCTAGTAGGTCACGAACTATAAACTAAGGCAATGATAAAAACAGACTTTTTAAAAATATTTTTGTCTGCATATGGTGGAAAGTTCACCTCCAGCATCGCTACGAAGTTAATAACTGTGATGAAATGACTGGGTCGCACTCTAGAAATCTCTTGGCGTGATTGATTGACCGTCCAGGAGTGACTGACCGTCTTGGCCTCGGAGTAATTCTAACCACTGACTCTACACGAGTCTTGACTTGGGCTTACTCGTCGTTGATTGGTGGACATTTTTTGGCCTCTTCGGTTAAGTGGCAAATTTTCACTCGATTGGAACTCCCCTACGCTGAGCTGGCCGTATTACTAGGTTCCCTTTATACGTTAGACGATACATAATGTGTGAGTATGTTTTTTAGTAGCTGGACAACTGAAACATGAGAATCGTAGTATACGGTTGAATACGCCGCGGCTGCTGTTGTTCCGTAGAGCAAATGGTGCTGGACGTTGCAGATGGCTGCGAATGAAGAGTGAAACGTGGAAGAACCGCGGAGGCAGTTCAGTGGCACGCAGGAAAGCTTTCGCTAGAGTCGAGAGCGACGTGACCTTGCAGCGATAAGGCGGCCGCGGCGCTATCTGCTGCGCGCCTATTGCCAGGGTCGGTTTTCGCTTTCCAGCGATGTTGCTGTGCCGCCGTGCCGTTTGTCGAGTCCTAGTGATCCCGCTGAAGCCTAGCGACGGGATCATTTACGAGCCTGAGAATCTTTGCAAAATCTCAAATGCCAAGAAAATTGGGTAAGTTTTATAACACAGATCTGATATCGTGACTGATGTTCAGTGAAGTACCGGAACGCCGTAAAACACACCTCTCCGTTTGATGTGGAATACATCTGCCCAGTGACCAGATCTGGCTAATTCTCCCTGGCGGAATGCTGCCTCTCTGGCGCACTGCACATTAAACTAGGTATTCCATTACTCTCGCTTTAGGCTCGTAGACAAAATAGTGTAGCTGCGTCACTCTCTGTTATGACTCTAGTTGCGTCATCATTCCCTGTGCTGTGACAAGATTGCTTAATCATGTTGCACGAGCGTTTGGAATGTCTGCTGGCAGTTCAAAAATAATTCGCTTCTACATTTGTAGTGTTTTCATTGGAACAATTACGCAAAATTGAACATTGTAACGGAGGCATACAACGACAGCGCGTCAATCACACAGGAACGTGTGGTACTGCATAGTTCGTGTCTGCGGTTCAGAAGAGACCTGCTGTGGTTGGAATCATAGTTTGCGTATTCCTGCTCTTGGACATGGTGCGCGCTTTGTATTTCATCTTGTATATCAAGTTCGCAAATATATTCAGCTATTCGCCGTCAGTCTAAAAAGTTTCGAGATTGGATTTATAAAAGAATAGAGAAATGTGTAACGGTTCAGATATTCTACATGGTCTCCCTCCACTTGAGTAGAAGGCACAGAACGTCCATTCAACCATGTGAAACTGTCAGAAAAGTCCTTGTTTGGGGTGTCGTTCAGATCGCGGGTGGCACTGGCTGGAATGTCAAATATGTCGCCAAAGCGTTGACTCTTGTTATGAATTTCTGCACTTTATCGTTTTCTGGGAGGTTCGCATTGATATCCCTAATTCTCGTCACCCTTGATGACTTTTTTTCAGAAAAGAAATGCCCATCTTTTCATTTCAATAAAGTCGCGGCGGGCGTCCACGCGCGGTCGTTTTTATTTGTGATTCAAGGTGTGCTGCACAAACTTTGTGCACTCTTTTCTCTTTTTAAAAAAAATCTGGAGAATGATGATGTACACTCTGTTTAATGAATCATTGACCCATCTCCTCTCTGACATTCCTTCTAGTGACGTATGGGTAATATTTTAAAATAATGTCATTGTGACTTCTTAACTGGTGCAAATCTTTCTGTTTGATACTACCTAGCGCACTGGACTATCATTCGGGAGGATTGGGGTTCAGATCCGTTAACCGCCTTAAAGCATTTCCGGTATGGTTGCTTTGAAAAGGGCACAGCTGATTTCCTTCCCCTCTCCGAACTTGGGTTTCGTCTGTAACGATCTCGCCATCGATGGCCCGTCGAACCGGAATCTTCATTTCTTCCTACTGGACACTATTTTATTGACTTGCTTATCAAGGTCACATACTTACTCGTATTTATTGAAGCAGCTTTATATTTGACTTCACGGGCCAAAATATGAGGGGTGATAAAAAAGTTTCCGTTTTAGGGCGTTGCTGCAGCGTACATGCATTCCCAGTGCGGGAATATAACCACCGACATGTATGCAAGGTTTTGTGTGACATTTATGTATTTCCAACAGGCGTGCGTTAAATGCATAAACGTGAACTATGGCGAAATTAATACTAAATACAACCAAACAGGTCCAATGTAGTGTTACCCTTGTCGTGTCTGGCGAAGCAAATAAACCGCCAGACATCCATCGGAGAATGGTGTGCTGGGCAGCATGTCTGTCGAAAACCACCATTGTAAAACGGTGTGCCAAGTCCCATGCCGGTCGCTGTTCGACACAACACGCCATGTCGATCTCGGAGGCCGGCCAACTCAAGTGAGAAACATTTGGGCATCCACTCTGTTGTCCTGATCTCTCCCTACGCCATTGTCATAACTTGAGCCCCTTAAAAAAGGCGTTGAAGGGTCGACGATTCCTGTCGGACAAGAGTGTGCAGCAAGCATTTAGGGACTTCTTGTCTCAGCAAGACACGTTGTTTAATCAACCTGGTGTCTCCAATCAGGTGCGTCCGTGGCGTTGTTGCCTCAGTGCTCACACCGATTTTACTTTATTGGCATGCCGATTCTGGACTGTACGGCCTTCGAGCGGAAACTTTTTGGTTGCCCTTTATAAACCCATCCTAGATTTTCCCAAAAAATGGTTCAAATGGCTCTGAGCACTATGGGACTTAAGTTATTGGTTCATCAGTCCCCTAGAACTTAGAACTACTTAAACCTAACTAACCTAAGGACGTCACACACATCCATGCCCGAGGCAGGATTCGAACCTGCGATCGTAGTGGTTTTCGCGGTTCCGGGCTGTAGCGCCTAGAACCTCTCGGTCACCCCGGCCGGCCCAAAGATTTTCCTACCTCGTAAAACCTGTGGATCGTCTTCGGAGGTCCTATCCGACACCAGTGCGTTAGCAATCAGGAACACTAAGCGCTTTACCGCTGAGACGGCCATTACTAAAATGATGATCTTTGTTATAGAGCCATGTAAAATTGTTCCCTGCCCTAACACGTGGATGACAATGGTATTGTGTTTTTGATTCGGTTGAGTGACGTATGTTTCCTCCTTTGTCCGTTGATTCTGAAGTACTGAATCTAAGATTGAGAAATTGCGTGGCAGTCAGTGTCTTATAATTCTGCATCAGTATTCTGCAAGTCACCCGCCTTTCTTGTTCCATTTGCGAGTGATGCGTAGGAGGAACAATTAATTTTATATGGTCATTCCACTTTGAATCGACCCATACCCATACGCCCAAATATTTAATACTGTTTCCTGTCTCTGGTTATGTTGTCCATTCGTGTAATCGTACAGTAACGGGACTTTTCGATTATTTATGCTCTGTGCATTACAGTTGTTAACGTTGAGGTGTAGCTCTTGTGCAGGTGTTCGTGCATTTCGCTCCAATTTTTCACAGCTGTTTTTCTGCATACAACAGCATCATCATCTACGAGTAGTCTCATGGAGCTTCCAACGGTATCACAAGCGTGCACATCCACAGCATGCAGGGTAAGGCAGGAGGAAAGGTACATGCATTGAGGTGTGATAGTATTAGTGATTTTGAACAAAAAACATCATGGCCGTTGGCTCTGTTCCGAATGGTTTCCGTGATAGGACACATTTAATATCCCTGTTACGTGTTTTTCTTGAATAACTAGAAAACCGCCCCCTCCAGCGAAAACATGTCACAGTACGAAATTAAACTACATTAAATTTCTTCCGACAAGTTCCTGTTCATTTTTTCTCTAGGATTAGTGGTTTGCGCGAAGAAAGCGGGAGAATACTGAAAATCTAGCGCGGCACGCACGTGCTGTAACTTACTTAGGGCCAGTTTGAGGTAGCTTCCTGCATCAGATTATTTGGCTCAACTTCCTGTGTACTATTTCCGTACGCTGTAAACAGTGACAATGTTTGAGTAATACAGTAAGTAAATATCAACTTACGTTACACGTGTTCTGTCTCGGAATCCATTCGAAATAAGGCTTATGTCTATACGAATTATTCTTTTTGTTCAGAATCGCTGTCACCCCTCAAAGCATGTATCTTCCCTCCTGACTCGTCCTGTATGTGGTGTGGGCGCTTGTCTGTGTGTCAGTCAGCCATCGAGTCCCGTCGTCACATGCCTCCGTCAAGGTCAGGTGGTAACGGTGCTTCCGTCCGGCCATACTGACCCACAGAATGCATTAAGTGGCCACCTGCGCTCGTCCATTAACTGGAAATGTCTGCTGGGTATTTACGGGACCGCCTAACGGTAGACGGACACATGATTTTTATTCATCGGCGTTCATTCCAGAGGCGACTTTACGGACCGCGCATTCTTGCTGCTTTAGTCTCGTTTTCCTGCTTCTGTGGGGCTATTAAATTACCTTCCTGATACAGGTCCCCACTAACGCCCCCCATAACTGGTTTGTTACTGTTATTCGGGGCGCATCACTCCCGCCGAGGAAGAACTGGCTGTCCCATGTGTTTCCATTGGTGCCGGCAAATTTCCACGCACTACAGTAAAACATGACTATGAAGTCGTAAAAATAGCTACCGTACAAATAAGTAGTGATCGCGTCTATTTGTTGTCCTTTTTCTGAGAATTAATATTATGTACCGAACGCTGTGGTGTAGTGATTAAGGCACTAGAATCATATTGAAGAAAAGCAGCATAAAAATCCCCTCTGGTGATATTTATTTAGATGTTCCTTAAATAATTCCATGCGAGAATCGAAATGGTTACATAAAACTGCTTCTCCCCTCTTGCTCTGCCGAGTTAGTGCTCTGTATCTATTGTGAACTACAGGAATTTCACGTTTAACTTTAATCTTACTTTCCTCTCTTGTATGATTAACATGTGTGAAATTCAGCGACTTTCGTGGCCTAGCACTATTACCGTTAGAGGGTGCCAGAAATTCCTACACGCTTTCAGCTTGTTTATCGCAAATGTTCTGTACTAGAGGATCAGCTTCATTCGAACAGTAGAAAAACAAAACATTGAAGAATCAAAATTCGCTTTTTTTGTCTTCCGGAAATGAAAGTTCCATAAGGTGCAAACGCAGCAACTTTTTAATTCATTTGAATCCGTATACTCGCTTCCCGCGCCCGGGTTCCCGGGTCCGATTCCCGGCGGGGTCAGCGATTTTCTCCGCCTCGTGATGACTGGGTGTTGTGTGATGACCTTAGGTTATTTAGGTTTAAGTAGTTCTAAGTTCTAGGGGACTGATGACCTCAGATGTTAAGTCCCATAGTGCTCAGAGCCGTTTGAACCATTTTTTGGAATCATTATCACCGACCGTAAGCTCCGCTAAACACACAAATATTCATCGTTTAGCACAGCAGCAAAAGACACTTTGCTATAGATGTTCTGTAGGTGTACAATGTGAATATATTCAAATGAAGATGGACATAGGGGTACAGAAACCGTTATGGCGCTAAAATAAAAGGTTTGCTAAGGTATTTGTAACTGAAAACATTCCGTCCGCGTCGAGTCTTTAAATATTCTCATAATTAAACACTTTACGCGGCAGGAAGTTAGAGAAGATTTTATTCGAGTATATCACCATGAGACCCATGTATACGTACGGTTTTCGTGACTGTTACTGGTGCGCTTCAAAAATCTTGGACTAGATGACAAGCACGGAGCTCACATATACGCACCACGGATAAAAGAACGTTCTACAGTAAAGACGATGCTAGAATGAAGTTTTAAACACTCGCTACGTATGTGTTTATTTTAATTTGCTACAAAAAGATGTGGTTTAAAAGTAACAGACGCTGGAGGAAAGATGGATGAAATTCACGTCCGGCCCTCCAAATAAGATTTCTCTGGAAGGCAAGAATTTTTCCTGTTCGCAAAGCCACACCTGAACTTTGTTACCCATTTCCAACTGGCGGCTCTGTTTTTACTAACCTCGATGGTGGTGGGACGTAGAGCGCTAACATGTCTCCTTCGCTTCTTTGACCCCCATGATAGCATTGCACTTGATTTTAATGTTATCCGTTACCCAGCTGACCTGGCCAGATTCTCATTTTGATGACACATGTCGCAGCCGTCTTTAACGAGAGTTCGCCCAGAAGCCCGCATATGGCTTGGTTGCAGATTTTTTTTTCTGCCTTCGGAGTGGACAAAAGGCACTCTGCAGCAAACGTCGCTACCAGACCATGTTCGTCGCGAACCAACATCCTTACGATTGACCGAGCGATTCTTGGCCTGTAACCTCTCAACTCCTTTTTACCGTGATATCGGTCTCTATTCTCAGGACGGAGCAACCGTCTATCGATATCATATCCAGAAACAGTTTCTAGATAAGTGACCGGAGACAGAACGTGCGCCCCGCCGTTTGTGACTCTATTGGAATCCAATAGTGCCAGCGTTCTCCGTGTTTCCAGTTCGCCGTGGCGTTAGAGGAACACGTGGCGTACTTTTAGTGCTTCCACACTCGGAAAATAACTTATTGCTGCAGCAGATGGCGTTGGAAATGATTTGTACTGTACTTGGAAAGGTACTTATGCTCCGAGATTATCAATAAATAGGTAGAGCACGCTACCTTACTCGGCAGCTGATGATGATGAAATGATGAGTACAGCACAAACACCCAGTTATCTCGAGGCAGGTGAAAATTCGTGACCCCACCGGGAATCGAACCCAGGCCCCCGTGCTCGGGTAGCGAGAACGCTACCGCGAGACCACGAGCTGCGGACTCCATTGCTGGTGTACAAACCAAGTTTTGTATTCATTGATTGATTGATTATTTTTGGTATTGTCATTGTACTTTCATTTAAGAAATTTAACACTTAATTTTTCCAGTTCTCATCACGGAGGTGTTATGCATGTGACAGACTGCGTTTAATGATTTTTTAATCACTTTCGTTTTCTGTAAGTGTAAAACAGTGCTTCATACACAACTGTCTGAAGAACGCATTTTGTGTAGTGTTTGTAGTGATGCATAATTCTCACATTGTAAGACTAATAGTACTTGTATTGATGTTCAATAAGCACTTTCTATGGAAAAAAACAGACAGCACACTGTGGCATTAAAAAAAGGAGTCTCATTGGAGCTGCTAGTTCGTTTGTTCATTACTCAATGTCCGAGTGAAGATGATAGCACAAGAACAGAAGTTGTCTTGTGTTCTGTCTTGCAACCAATGGAGTTGGAATAATAATTAAATGGACACCCTAGCTGCAAACAGGCGTTGATGTACTTCGTTGGGGACATGTTGAAAATTTCTAGCAAAGTTGCATGGTCATCCACGGTAACTGTTCTTTCGGGAACAGATACTACCGTCATATATACAATGGAGTTGGATTGATACTGTGCGGCGTGTTTTTCGTTGAGAATACGGAACTGCACACATTCTCAGTGCCCAAAGCACTGTGGGACTTAACTTCTGAGGTCATCAGTCCCCTAGAACTTAGAACTACTTAAACCTAACTAACCTAAGGACATCATACACATCCATGCCCGAGGCAGGATTCGAACCTGCGACCGTAGCGGTCGCGCGGTGCCAGACTGTAGCGCCTAGAGCCGCTTGGCCACTCCGGCTGGCACTGCCCTTAACAATGGATTGGCCATATCGAGTGTGTGGATTTCACACGTCATCATTGGCCTCCAAGGTCGCCTGATATCACGGTACGTGACTTTTTGTTGGGGGATTCTAAAAGACTCCGTCTATGTGGCAGTTCTGAGTGAACTGTCGCATAGCAACAACAGTGAATACAGTTGATTCCAGACATGCTCCCGAAAGTATGGGATGAGTTTGACAATCGTCTGAATGTTTGCCTTGCTTCCGATGTAAGACACGTTAAATATTTATGAAAGGTAAATGAAAACTTTTATCCTGAACGAAGTTGTAAAAAATACTTCAAAGTTGTATGTACATGAATGTAATAGATGTACCCTTGTAAAATCGGATGATTGTTTCGAATAAAAACTTCGTGTTCGTATGCGTTACTTAAAATTTAGTGTAAGTTTGTATCTTTATTCGCGTAGAAAATATGGTCTAGTGAACCGGATGAATCTTTTCTAAACATGTTGTAGCTGAAGAAAAAGTGTTGTTTTCCCTCTTGCAAGTCCTCGAGTGTTACGAGTGCCAATATTCAAATTGTTTCTGTCGCTTTTTTATTCCACGGACGCGGGTTAAATAGTCTCCCAGCCGTCCGAAACAACGCCCCTCCATTGCGCTGCTTCCGCACTTACCCTCGTTGAAGATAATGGCGCAGCAGTTTACGAGCTCGACCGTACGATCGATCAGGTGATGCGCAGTTCCCGCATGCGCCCGCTCTCGGAACGGCTCCTATTCGCCGTGTACCGTAAACTAGGAGCTGTAAAAAGAAACGGGGTCGGCAAAGTGCCACGTCACGGGCGCGCTCCTTCCGAATTCCTCGCGGCCACCATTGATGAGGTCCAGTCGGCTGAAAACATCAATGCGGGGCGCGCGCGCTCCGTGGAATTCCTATCTCGGATTTCGGACGCGGGCCCAGGTAGACCGTGGCTCAGCATTCTCGTGCCGGGGGCTCCGATTGACTGGGCCCGAGCGCGTTGCGCGAAGCCGGCCAGCGGGCGAGTGTTAACGGCTACGGAGGAGGGCACCTCGTTGCCATTTTGTTCACGTGGGCCGTGTGTGGAGGGGTGCCAGTACTACCGGGAAAGGGCTCCCCAGGACGACTGCGCGTGCAGAAATGTTGCTACCGTGACGCTGCGTGTTCTTCTGAAGCCTTCCCGCTATATCTGTCAACGTTTGCTACTTGTCAGCTTGTACTCTTTGTTATGTTGTACCGAGCTACGAATGAAACACCTTTTCTTTCCGTACCTGTTACCTGTCTCAGTTGAATTAAATGCTATGAAATGGGTGTGAAATCAGTGAATATACAGTGACATGGAATGATATCAGCGTTAACTATTCAGAAATACTGAACCCGCGATTTAATTAATATAACAATAACAACAAATGAAAATCCTTGCATGAGTGGAGAGTCAAACTATTATCATGACGTATTCGGTAGATTTCAGATACAAAGTTTGTGAACGGATTCTACCGATTTCATTCAATTTCATTGTATCTTCATATATTTCGTCTCCATCGATCCCTTCATTTAATTTTAGAGTGTATGATTCACTTACACATATTCTAGATATGTTGTAAAAAAAAGTAATGTCGTATGGCATGGTTGGCCCCGAAGGGTAAGTTCAGCTACCTAATTATAAAGGTATTTCCTATGTTTCATGCACATTGGCGCCTTGCCTTCTCAAAGTGTGCGAGTCGTGTGCTGAAGTGTATCTGGTAAGTGACTTTTATGTGGGTTCAGGTCAGGACTCTGTGCAGGCCAGTCCATTACAGGGAGGTTATTGTCGTGCATCCACTCCGCCACAGGCCGTGCATTATGAACAGGTGCTCGATCGTGTTGAAAAATGCAATGCCATCCCCGAATTGCTCTTCAAAGAAGTTGCCGGCCGCGGTCGTCGAGCGGTTCTAGGCGCTTCAGTCCGGAACCGCGCGACTCCTTCGGTCGCAGCTTCGAATCCTGCCTCGGGCATGGATGTGTGTGATGCCCTTAGGTTGGTTAGATTTAAGTAGTTCTAAGTTCTATGGGGCTGATGGCCTCAGATGTTAAGTCCCATAGTACTCAGAGCAAGAAGTTGCTTAAAACATCAATGTACGCATGTGCTGTGATAGTGCCACGCAAAGTAACGAGGGATGCAAGTCTCCTCCATGAAAAACACGACCACACAATAACACCACCGCCTCCGAATTTTGCTGTTGTCACTACAAACTCTGGCAGACGACGTTCACCACGCCCTACCATCGGAGGGCCACATTGTGTACCGAGGTTCGTCACTCCACACAGTTTTTTCCCACTGTTCAATCGTACAGTGTTTACGCTCCTTACACCAAGCGAGGCGTCGTTCGGCATTTACCGGCGTGGTGTGTGGCTTACGAGCAGCCGCTCGACCATGAAATCCAAGTTTTGTCACCTCCCATCTCTGCCATAGTACTTTCAGTAGATGCTGACGCAGTTTAGAAATACCCGTGTGATGGTCTGAATAGATGTCTGTCTATTACACACTACGACCGTCTTCAACATTCGGCGGTCTCTGTCAGTCAACAGACGAGGTCGGCCTGCACGCTTTTTTGCTGTACGTGTCCCTTCACAATTCCACTTCACTATCACATCGGAAAGAGTGAACCTAGGAAACTTTAGGAATGTGGAAATGTCGCATACAGAGCTATGACACAAGTGACACCCAATCACCTGACCACGTTCGAAGTCTGTGAGTTCCGCGGAGCGCCCCTTATTGCTCTCTCACGATGTCTAATGATTACTGAGGTCGCTGATATGGAGTACCTGGCAGTAGGTGGCAGCACAATGAACCTAATATGAAAAACGTATGTTTCTGTAGGTGTCACATAGTTTACGTCGAGTAACTAAAGTAGTAGTACTGAATGGAAAAAAAAGTAATTTATGGCGCAACTTGACAAACGGAATGGATCAGCTGTTTTCAAATGCAGTTGTAATATCCACCGTTAACAAGCTAATAAACATTTTTAAAAGTTATTTCATTATAATGTATTACATATATTGCTATAACTTCTTATCTGTCCATCGATGACGTTTACATGTCAGTACTCGAAACAAATTTCCTGCTTTTCTTGTATACACAGTATCCCAGGAGGAATGGGCAATATTCAGCGGTTCGACAGCAACCATCACTCAAAGAAAAAAATGTGTAGTAAATGTGGGCTCTAAAATGCAAATCTTAGGAGACATGAGCACTTCTTCATCTTAGATACTGTGAAACAGACATCTTCTACTGCAAATTCTTTCCGTTTTATATTTTGGGAGGTGGTAGTATGAACCAAAACAAGAAAAAAATGTCCTGCAGGCAAGAGCTATAAAGTGCATACTCTAAGCGAGCTACGAGCACTTGCTCATCTTCGCTACTAAGGAACACACCTCTACCGGGGAAGTGCTGATAGCTCTTAATAGGTATGAATTGTAGAGCTCCTATGTACTAGACTTTTCTTGGTTCAAATGGCTCTGAGCACTATGGGACTTAACATCTATGGTCATCAGTCCCCTAGAACTTAGAACTACTTAAACCTAACTAACCTAAGGACACCACAAAACACCCAGTCATCACGAGGCAGAGAAAATGCCTGACCCCGCCTGGAATCGAACCCGGGATCACGGGCGCGGGAAGCGAGAACGCTACCGCACGACCACGAGCTGCGGACTACTAGACTTTTCTGCTATATCTCTGAATATTGCCCATTCCTCTTGGGACCCAATGTATAAACGCCATAACAACCATAACCAATATGAGCACATATTCCACTGTTCATCATATACTTTAATTTTGTTGTGACTTGGCTTCCGAGCAGTTTATGAAGACTACTCCCATGACAGTACGTCCGCCCACTAGCATGATGTATATGAAGACGTCTGGGACAGACAACATTCAGTTAATATGTTTATGTCATGAGATTGTGGCGAAGAGTCGTTTTACTTGTATATAGCTGCGAGTGCGAATGTGAGTTCAAGTAAAAGTTAAACACTTTTCAATAAATTAAAAAAAATTAAGATGACGTATGAACCTCGGAAAATACGAATACATTGAATATAAGTGCTACTCATATTACTCGTACATGGCGAGCACCAAAACTGCCTTTTTCTGTATTTTATAAAATTAGAATTCGTGCCATGGGTGCAGTGCACAAGCAAATGTTCGGAACCGTGTCTGTGGCTTATAAGGCAGCAGTCTGCGCCGAGTCCGACCTGAGTCGAAACTAACGGCGCTGAGCTGGTGGTTCCCGTGTTAGGTTGTTCATAGTCGGCGTAACGGAAAGGCATTAGGCGTCTGGCGCCGTCGGGCTGCCAGGTTAAATCTCCGCCTGGGCCCGGGGTCGGGGAGGGGTTAGTGCGCATAGCGCCATCTCCTTGGCCCGGCGCTGCCGGCCGTAAGTCTGCTTTTACTGCGTGCATCAAATACGCCGGCATCGACGAACAGGATGGGCGCCGTAAAGCGCGCCTCGGAGACGCGGCTTCCGGCTCTCCCGGGAGTGGCTGCCTGCTCGGGGAGGTGGCTGGAGACTGCAGCGCAGCGCCGTGCGAAGCTCGCCTCCGGCCGTGTTTGCCGGGGCGACTGAAGCAGTTTCTCACTTGTCGCAGGGCACAGTGACTGAGCAGTTAGTTCGTTACTGCTGCTGCTGCTGCTGCATTCGGACGCGCAACACTACGAGGACCGCCAGTTACACCAATGTACACCAAATTTGTGATCGGATTTTCCTTGCAAATATAATTCATCACTTCCATGGTAACAGAACAAAACCGACAGATGTAACAGTGCATCTTATTCATAGTGGGCTGCACGCCACGGGTTTATGAAATGAATGAGGCATTTTTTTGGATGGTTTTTTGAGGCATCTCCTTCATTCCGTAGTAGTCATTATCGACTGTTTAGTTGTATGTAAATGCACACAATATTATCTCCACGAAATGGGAGCGCAATGGTGTGGACGTCAAGTAACGGAAGTATAAGTTCTAGAAGTACACACGAAAATGGGGGCGTATTCACATGATTTGCTTCTGTCAGTTTTCATTTACAAATTTCAATCTTCTTGTCAGTTGACAGTTAGTCTTTGCTCGTAATGCGAGAAATGTGCAGAGATATGACGTTGACGAAAGAATAAAATTGAGGGCCCACTAACAATTTGAGAGATCTGTGAACGGATATTTATGTGAATACCCAAAGAAAAAAAGCTGTGGAGACATGCCGTCCGGTCGAATGGGGCGCCTGTATGTTGCGCTCCGCCTGACAACAAAGTTGGACACAGGCTACGGGCTGCTGCCACCTGCTGGCCGCTGACTCCAGCGCCAGTCTGGCGCGAGCTACATGTTCTGTGTGACCCTTTCGAGCATTTCGCTTCACATCCCTTAAACATTAACTCCATACCGAAAAATCTCTTGGTATCAGTTTAATATCAGATACGTACTGCGTCGTACGTTGTGTAGGAAGCTAGCACCAACGCGGAAGATTGCAATGGCGTCGTTTTCAAAGTGGCAGAGCACTTAAGTTCATCACAATTTAGCCATTTTGCGCGAAGTATTTATAAATTACATACACGAACCTTCGTCGTGAAACAGTCTATGAAGTAGTGAAACCGGAAGAAAATGCATTCAATAGTTCCTGAGATGAATCGAACTGCAGACACACATTGTGGAGGGGGACATTAATTATTTATATGTATAGATGGAAGAAGAAGAAGATAGATAAATATGTAGATTATACTCTGAGAAGCCAAAGAAACTAGTACACCCGCCTAATGTCGTGTAGGGCCTCCCAGAGCACGCAGAAGTGCCGCAACACGACGTGGCATGGACTCGACTAATGTCTGAAGTATTGCTGGAGGGACTTGACACTATGAATCCTGCAGGGCTGTCCATAAATCCGCAAGAATGCAAGGGGTGGAGATCTCTTCTGAACAGCACGTTGCAAGGCATCCCTGACATGCTCGTTTGGTGGCCAGCGAGAGTATTTAAACCCAGAAGAGTGTTCTTGGACCCACTGTCTAGCAATTTTGGACGAGTGGGGTGTCGCGTTGTCCTACTCGAATTGCCCAAGTCCGTCGGAATACACAATGGACATGAATGGATGCAGGTGACCAGACAGGATGCATACTTACGTGTCTCCTGTCAGAGTCGTATCTAAAAGTATCAAGGGTTCCATATCACTCCAACAGCATATGCCCCACATTATTACAGAGCCTCCACTAGCTTGAACAGTCCCCTACTGACACGCACGTTCCATGGATTCATGAGGTTGTCTCCATACCCATACACGTCCATCCACTCGATACAATTTGAAACGAGACTCGTCCGACCAGGCAACGTGTTTCGAGTCATCAAGAGTCCAATGTCGGTGTTGACGGGCGCAGGCGAGGCGTAAAGCTTTGTGTTGTGCAGTCATCAAGGGTACACGAGTGGGCCTTCGACTCCGAAAGCCAGTATGGATGATATTTAGTTAAATCGTTCGCAAGCTGACACTTGTTGGTAGCCAGCATTGAAATCTGCTGCAGTTTACGGCTCTTCAGTCGTCGTTGGTCCCGTTCTTACAGGATATTTTTCCTGCCACAGCGATGTCGGAGATTTGATGTTTTACCGGATTCCTGCTATTTACTGAACACTTGTGAAATGGTCTTGCGAGAAAATCCACACTTCATCGCAACCTCGGAGATGTGTCCCACCGCTCGTGCGCCGACTATAACACCGCGTTCAAACTCACTTAAATCTTGATAACCTGCCATTGTAGCAGCAGTAAGCGATCTAAAAACTGCGCCAGACACTTGCTGTCTTACATAGCTGTTGCCGAACGCAGCGCCGTATTCCAGCTGTTTACATATATCTGTATTTGAATACGGATGTCTATACCAGTTCCTTTGGAGCTTCAGTGTATAATGCCGCACACGTACCGCAATAATTATAATTAATTATCCTTTTCGCAGAAAAACGACTAGTTGTGGTAATAAGAATGTTTTGCGGAAAATTAGAAAAAAAAATGCGACTCGGAAGCAGTACGGTAGACTTCTAATATTCCGGCTTGCCCGGTTAAGCTAACGCCGCCGCTCTAAGGCTGGCGCTGTCGTATGGTATTGCAAAGGCTCGTGAAAGTTGGTTTTTCGACAACTCTTAAGATGTACAAATACTACAGCAACATCTATATGTACTACAAACATGCGAAAGAGGTGCAAAATCGGTAAGCCTCTGGTTGTAGGGATCCCGTGTGAAATGAGAGAATGCTCTAAGCATTGCAGGTAGCGTCGTCGGCAGCAGAAGCAGATCTCGATTTTGCTGCTAGAGTTTAGCAGACGCGCGGCCGGCCAGCCTCCGACGTGCCGCCTGCGGAAGCGGGTCTGTGACTCACGTCAGACGCAGCGCTCAGCACCGACTGTTATGCAAACGCGCCGTGGGCGAGTGTTGACCCCGCCCGGATAACTGTTCCCCGCGGCGACGCGCGTCTTCGCTCACTCGAGCGCACCTCGAGGCCAACGGCGCGTCACTGCGGCCCGACCTTCAGCGCCAGGTTCGCGGCCGCCTCACGCCCACGACGTGCGCAGCTCGGGGTCAATTTCAGCAGGGCGTCACGGCGGCGACGCGCAGCTGTACTCGGCAAGCTACCAGGCTGTGTTCTGCACAGCGTACGTTGCAGGAATCAGATTGATTTCGGGGAACGTGGCCTTCAGTCGGTGGCATTCCAACCTGTCTGCTGTCTTAGATATGTATACGATACTTTCCTTGTTTGGCCTCGTTGCAGGAATAATTTAAACAGATTTTTGGGACATCTCAATCCAACCCACCAAATATTCGCTTCACTATGAAGGTGGAAAAGGATGACTGCGTTCCCTTCCTTGATGCGTTAGTCAGGAAGAAGGTTGCTGGCACGTTGGCACACGCCACTTATACAAAGCCACTCACACTAATTTGTGTTTTCAGCTTTGTACTTGTCAACATCTGGCTCAGCATGGAGGACTACTTTGTTTCTTGGTTCATGCGGTCCAGGCCATTTCAGACCTCGAGAGTTTGTCAACTGAGTTTGCCCACCCCGAGTGACAAACTTTGTCAGAATGGTAATAGTGAAGAGATCACAAGCACGTTGCGCTATAGATCAACCGTTAATCGGGTAAGCGATGAAACTAACGCGGTGCTCTAAGTATATAGCCAAAAGGCTTGGGTTGTTTTGGGGAAGGAGACCAGACAGCGAGGTCTTCGGTCTCATCGGATTAGGCAAGGACGGGGAAGGAAGTCGGCCGTGCCCTTTCAAAGTAACCATCCCGGCATTTGCCTGGAGCGATTTAGGGAAATCACGGAAAACCTAAATCAGGATGGCCGGACGCGGGATTGAACCGTCGTCCTCCCGAATGCGAGTCCCGTGTGCTAGCCACTGCGCCACCTCTCTCGGTCATATAGCCAAAAGGATTGGTGGTATTCTGCATAAAAAGGGTATGAAGTGAGTATTTAGACCACCATCTAAGATTAGCGCCGCTTTAAGTAGTGTAAAGGCTGAAGCCTGGTGCATTCACATGTGAATATGGACGAACCTCCGGCGCCGTTATAATGTACGGCTGTGTTTACAGATTCCGCGCGAGGTCCTGTTCTGCGCTGCTATGCCTGTCGTCGCTTCCACGAGGTAACCTGACGATGCCCTATCCGGGCGAAACACGTCGTTCTTGAGTTACTAAAGAACCTTGTGCAACCTAAGACTGTGTTTTAAATAGTAGCAATAATAAGGACGCTGTAACACCATCCCAGGAAGGAATGGAATAATTTTTAGAGATATAGTAGTAAACTTACTGTACCCAACTCCATTGTGTGCGAACAGCGTTGGCCACCAAACATGTTCGCCGTCATGTCTTTGATATATATCGTCATAAGTCACTCGCACTTAGTTTTGCTACACCAGCCTCTGCTTTCGCTTTTGATTATGTCCCTCCATCGAGAATGGAATACTTGGTTCTGACTGCTAGATAATCTTAAATCTGGGCGAATACCTTTTTGATACTCCATAAGCGCGTATTCTGCTCAGAAGGCAACGGTAATAAGCAGAGGTATAGGCGGTTCGCAATGATGATGCATGACTTTGGCGAGGATCTGGCTCACAGTCACGTTAAAGTTGCGTCACTGGACAAGGCAGGAAAACGCCGGAACGCGACGGGGGAGGAGGGAGGCGGTGTAGGCGCGAGAGAGAAACTGTCGCTCACACTGCTCGGTTTCCGAAATATGATTCACACACGGTACTTCTTAACCATATTTGCACCGGTACTGATATTCTCAATGTATGCCACACCTGTCATATGTCGAGTCACATTTTAATAATCTGGCAAGCTACTGAGAATTTGAAGAAAAGGAAGAAGCAGTGTGCAGGTGACTTTGAGATCATTGGACACTAAGCAGAAGCTTACATTGTACAAGTTTATGGCGGCCTCCCACATCTCATTCCGACATTCCCTTTAGTTGATTTCAGGGATACGGCGGAAGACTTTAATCTGAATGGGCAGACGGAAACTTTAGCACTAATGCCAGTGTGGAATCTTTGTCGGTAAAATAGCCAGAAGTAAAAATAAATATATCCTCTATTTGTGCGAAACATGGGATTGGTCAGACATATCGCCCTGCAACCCCATACACTTAGAAACCGTTCTCTAATATAGATCGTTAATGTGACATGGCCCGAGGAAATTTCAAATGAAGATCTCTGGAAGTCACAATAGTCAGTCTAGAAACAACGAAAATAATTTAATGATTACCAGATACACTGAAAAAGCGAAACAGTACCGTTGAGGCTGTAGTGCTCTACGGGTTCTAATAGTAGGAGGACGATTCGTATACCAAGGAAACCTGGTTATGCACCACTAAAAACGAAATGTGATAAGAAACGAGGAAATTAATAGAGCTAAAGAAATTTACTAAAAACATGCTAGAATATCTCACGGCCGCACTTTTCCAGGAGGAACCAGACTGATGATAGAACGCCCAGCCACATAATAAATGGCCTACATGTGAATAAATAAATTGCTCTCAGGGATGTTAAAACGGTACATCAAGCAATGCATACCACAACCATGCTTACACGGACAAAAGGCTATTCGTGTGAACACAATGATCGACATTATCTCGCAAATACACAGTATGGTTCAATAAAGTGTAGAGTAATTTATGATCGACGCACTTCTCGGATGAACCGCTAACCGACATTAGACATAGCACTTCTTTGTTCTGAGATTTCAACCGCCCAACGACATGTACGGAAAGTGTGTGGAAGTTCATTACCTCCACGGGGGAAGTCATAAAATAAGCTGGCCGAGGTTACCTTGAAAATGAAAGATTCATCCCATTGAATTCTGCTGAAGTAATTCGCGGATATTAGCGCTCTCTACCAGGTTACTTCTTCCAACAGTTGGTCGTGTATTTGGTATTGTTTGTTTTTGTCTGACTCACGACATATTTCCATTGGACGAAACAGGGAACGGGTATCTTTAAAGAGCGGAGTATTTCGACATCAGTGGAGTCTATATTTGATATTAGGGATTAGTCGGATTGGCTGAGAAACTAAACTCGTAAAGAGAATTATGACATACTTTACTTGCTTTAATTCCCTTTGTTTGTTATGAACGTATCTCATTCTTTTTTTTTCAGGTACGTATCTTGATACATGTTGGGTGCATTCTACTGGCAGTGTGGGTAAGTAGTCTTGAACTGAATTATCTCTAATGGCATTACTTTTTTAATTCAGACGCATTGTACACAGCGGTGGAATGTTGACTAGCGGCTGCATTCTCTTGTGAAGTGGGGTGCCTTCCGATGGGAGCTGAGCCGTAAGTCAGTGAGATATGTGGGACTGCTCGCGGTGACTTGGTATGGATGCCACGTTCCAACGGTGACTGAACGGTGTGACGCATATCGAGAGTAGGAAGCACCGAGCGCTGTTGCCTTATACCCTAAACCGAACGCCCGTGGTCTTCCTGACGCTTTTTGAAGCGTTTTTATCAATTTAAGTTGAAAGTACCACACTACGATGGGAAAGTCTTGGGTTCCATAGTCGGCCAGTCCAGGCATTTTTGTCTATCAACTATCATTTCCTTCATCTCGCCAATGTTTGGTAACGTGGAAACAGTCGACTTGCACCATGGTTCAGAGACTACATTGAAAACCGCAGATCCCCCCCTATAACTGGTTGGGTATCAGCTCAAAAAGTCGGAGGGAGACATTGGCATACCACCTCCAACATTACCATGCCTAGTAAAGCACTTTAGTGTCCAAACCAATTTTCGTTTTGATGACAGCTTAACGTCTTTTTCTTTTTTTAACTGTAGGTAGGGGTCATTACTTGAAGTATCTACTGATCACTTTCTACTTAACTCCTCGACGAAACAATTTTGTCCAAACTCGTTTCAGTATAAATCACTTATTACAGAACTAAATTAGTGTGAACCAGTCCTTTGATGTAGCGCCTGAACACGAAATCAAAATATGGACAAAATTTCAGGAGTTCATGACTGAGAAAACGAATCTTTTACATTAAAGCGGAGTGTATGCTGTTCTGAAACTCATGGGCAGATTTAAACTTTGTGCCAGGTCGACCATGGTAGACAGGTGACCTTCTGTAAAGTTTGGAGGTAGGAGAGAAATATTGGCATAGTAGAAGTTATGACGGCGGGTCGTCAGTCGAGCCTGGCTGGGTAGCCCAGTCGGTAACAACGTTGCCCGCAAAAGGCGAAGGTCCCAAGTTCGATTCGCAGTCGGGTACACTATTTTCGTCTGGCATGGAGTTTGATGTGTGTGACTTTCGCTTGTATCACTGGTCAACACTTCTAGATCAGTCGTCGAAATATTTTGCAGAAAAACAGAAGGGTCAGGGCCTCTTAAATCTCGAAAACAGTGGCTTTCCACGTGGATGTTAGTCGTCTTGTAGCACGGGCACACATAAGTGATGCAGAATTATATACTGCCTAAAAATGTTAAGAACCTGAAGACGTGTCTGATGTCATTGTCGCTTACTACGCGTACATACCATTGACGGGTGTGTTAAGTGATTAACAGCTGCAGTTCTCTGTGACAAAGTGCCTCAGAGTGCATCAGCGGTGTTCGTATTTAGTGTTGCTGCCAGGTCTGGTTACGTTACGTGAGAGGTGTGAACAGCTTAAGATATTGCGTGATCATTGTCAAGGACACGGAGATGCCGCGTGCAGCGATGGCAACATCTGACAAAGTTTGAAAGGGGACCAAATTGTGTGTCTCTAAAAGGTCAGCTGGTCAAATCATGCAGTATCCAAATTTTTAGGGCATTCGGATCTTGAAATGCGTGGGAGCGTGACGGCAGGCATACTCTTCGTCGAGGGTCGCATCGACCACATCTGATTACCACCGACCACCACAAGATCTCCGTATTGCGCGCCATGCATTTCGTAACCTCTTCACATCTGCCGCTGCTATCCGAGAACAAGTAATGGACTCCCTGTACCATTTTACCTCATGCTACACCATTGGTCAGAGACTAGCAGCAGCTGGGCTAGGGAACTACCGTCCTAAGCGTAGGCCGCCGGTAACAGCATATCAAAAACGGCTGCGTTTGGAGTGGTGCACGGACTGCTGATGAATGGTTTCATATTGTGTTCTGCGGTGAATCTCGGCTCTGGACTATCCCGTACGACCATCGTCGGCGGCGACGTGGGGAGAGGTCAAACTCTTCCAATGTTTTGGAGAGGCATTTTGGTGTTGCCGGCGTCATGGTGTGCGGAGTCATCAGGTGTGACTGCAGGTCACGGCTGGTAGTGTTTGAGGAAACTATGCTGGCACAACGATCATCACGGACATCCTGCGTCCTCATGTGTTACCTCTTATGCGACAGTATCGTTGTACCGTATCTCAACAGGATGATGCTCGTTTACAAGTGACATGTGCCCCTATATACTGTCTAGGTGATATTGAGGTTCTCAGGTGGCCAACAAAATCAGCGGATCTACTCCCGATGGAAAATGGGTGGGACCATCTTGGACGTCAAGTCGTCCCAGTGCCAGTATCCACATGTCGAGGACCAGTTGCGACAGCTGTGAGCCAGCTTACCCTCAGGAGAGGTCGCAACGGCTTTATGAACCCTTCCCGACCGAATCGGTGCACGCACCAAGACGAGAAGGGGTGCAACGTTGTACTCGTAAGTTTATTCGTACTGCCAAGTTCTCTGCAAATATGACTGTGTTTTGTAATCGCCGAAATAGCATCATACACCCGTTCAATCCCTGAAGTTTGATTCGTTTCCTCCTTCCTTTTGCGCGCTCCAGTTTTTTACCAGGCAGTGTATAAGGATGTAAGAGTTGCCAGTGTCCTGAGCGGCTGCGTGGTAATGGTCCGCAAGCGTTCCTATCCCGCGCATGCAGCCGACTGGTTTGCGTAGCGGAAGCGGCGAACTTCGCCGTGTGCCTAGACTAGCGCGGCGTGGCCCGCCTTTGGCGAGTTAATCGGATAACAGCGCGGCCCACGGCCATTATCAGCGGGGCTCGCTATTAGCCGGCATTATCATAATGGCGCAACGAGCGGCCTGCGCCGTCGCGTTAATTACGGCCCAAGCGGCGCTGGGAGCGGCCGGCGCGGCGGGCCCAGCTCTGCTGGGAGCGCCGCGGCGTTCCAACAGCCGAGAGGCCGGAAACGCCGGATTCGTGTACTCGTCAGGTGACAAACTTCCAACTAAGCGAATACTCGCTTAACGTAAGGCTTAGTCCAATATTTACGAGTATTACTCAAATTACGAAACCGTATAATCTTCTTCCTCCTCTCCCGCCCCCATCTTCTTCTTCCTACTTGAAAACACACTATCGCTTTCCTGCATCAGGCACTTGTACTCGCTTTTCTGCATCAGACACTTGTACCACCACGTGTTTCGATGATTCCCACTGTGAGAAACTGCTTCCTCACATGAGACATGCTTTATATACATTTAGCTTCCATACATGCTCTCCATCAGATGTAGCTAAATTTTCCTGGAGACATATTGAGTCTAAAATTTATCTTCCATAAGAATAGAAGCTGAAATAATGAATTAAAATTTGTGTCAAGGCCGGGACTTGAACCTAGGTCTCATGCTTACTTTTTTATGGCAGGGTAAACAAACAATCTTTATTCGTACAATTGTGCTGTCCTAGGGATAAGAAAAGTATCTAGACAGCAAAAACAATTTGGAAATCATACAATCAACGTAAAGGCCGCCCTCTTTTTTTTTTTAACATGAATAAAGTAAATGACAATCCAATGACGGGCGGGAGTGAAAATGAAGTTATCATCTGGATCACAATCCCTGCAGCACGCGGTGTCGCATCATAAATCTGGCAGAATGCCATATAGTCTTGACCATTTCTGCCATTGTGGGCGGCATGTATTTCTCCTGCGTCAACCATTCGAAGGACCATTATCTGAGGCGGTGTCCGTGTTTACCATCGTTGTGTTTTTTTTTTCACGTTAATATAATCCAGTCATAACTGGCGCCAGCAGGTAGGGGCCAATTTTCTTCTCAGTGTGCTATATGCCAATATAATTGAACCGCGCAGTACTGTCTCTAGTCGTTCTGCTGCAGGAGTCTTCTCATTTCTGGGACACCCCAGCTGTCGGGCGGATTGTGAAAAACACTTCCTAAAAAATTGGAGAAGTAAGTCTTATATTTCGTATGACTCCGTATGAGCTCGTGTTGTTCTTGTAAATACATCCAATAATCCATCACGGACTTAAGTTCGTACGAATACAAATATTTCGTCGCATGTCCAGCGATCCAGTTGACTGTATACGTCTTTTGTTTGGGAAAAAAGGTCTTGTCCGGTAGAAAAAGTACATCCGATGTGATTTCTGTGTAGTTAGTGCGCCGAAGGAAGGCCAGTATTCGACGCGTCAGCATCCAGACGTCCCTCGCTGCGCCACACACTAAACCATGTTCTTCCGTTGCTAACAGTCCACAGTTTGTGCAAAGAGGAGAATCGACCATATGAATTGTATGTAATCGACTCCTGGTCACAAGTTTACAGTTTATAAGAATATACCACGTCGATCTCGCTGCTGTTGACAGTAATGGAGTATGCACTGCACACCAAATGTGGTTCCACGTTCTCGACGGGTATTTGAATTCCATTATGTTGCGGCCATGGTGATCCATCAAGCACCTATAGATCTCCCGAGTCGTGGGTATTCTCGTCGAAGGTACGTTCAGACGAACATAACTATAATCAACAAGAAATGAGGCAATGTGTGCAAGAGAAGGCGAAATGTTGCCCACCGCTATCGGGGGTTCGTACGAAGGCGGAACAAGTACTTCTATCAGAGCTGACGTTATGGTATGCTTTCGTTGTTGCCAGTTTCGTATCATCGCTCGCATGTAAAGCGCCAAAGCTTTGTTTCGCACGTTTGTGAGGTTGAGGCCACCGTTCCGGAACTGTAGCGTTAACGTGTCATATTTGATCTTAAATAACACTAGGCAGATTTGCTATCCACTACACACCCCTGACATTGTGACTAAGACCACTGTACAAATTACTCTTTAATTCACACCTCAGCTTCCCTTCATTTCCCCCTTCTTCACCGGTTGATACTCAGTACGTCTCCAGGAAAACGTAATTACATCGGACCAGTATGTCACCTACGCCTGAGGTACAGGCAGGATTCCTTCATTACATACAGAGCTGAGATGCTATTCCAATATCGGGGAGCCTTGGCAATACTGATGGTTTAAGAATCAGAAAAATCAATAGGTCAGGTGTGAATTGAAGTTTGTGTTAGGGAGGGCATTGGATTAGAGTATTCCATGCGACTGTTTAGCCACAATGCCGGGTGGAGTAGTAGATAGCACATCTGCCTAGTAAGCAGGAGACCCGCGTTCAAATCTCAACATTGGCTTTATGAAGTCCGTACGTATAATGTTTGTGTGTGAGATTTGTGTCAGAGTTCGCTCAGTAATCGTGGCACATAATATACTGATGAGTGTAGCGACTGTTGCCTGTGATGAGTTTAGGGCAGTCTATCGTCCGACAGTAAATAGCCATTCTTTTTACGTTAACCATGCTTCAAAATTATCAAACGGGACCTTTCATGAATCATATTCCTGTCAGTCCGTCCTAACGATAAGAAAGAAATTTAACTAATGAAGCAAAAACAGTGATAACTATAGGTAACGGTCGGTGATACAAGGTCAGGGAGTAATCACAGACAGTTTTAAACTGATCATTAATTAAAGGATATCTTATAATTTGGCGTGGGAATATCGTAACAGGCCAGACAGGACAGTAGTACAGCTTATGGGAGAAGACAGCCACCTTGTAATAACACCATCTTCAGGTGTGAAGTTGCGAAATTGCATTCGCAGTGATAATGCAGAGCATAGGCGCCTGTCCACAGCAGCAGGCAGAGTGCAAAACAGGTTACGTTGCAATCGCCTTGCTGCTGTGAAAATGCTTCTGTGCTCTGCAGTAACAATAGCACCAAGACTGTAACCACGCAATTCTTCACCTGAAGATGATGGTGTGAACCATCGAAACGTGTAGTAGAGCAATAAGTGAGTGACTGACGCAGAAACCTGTTTCATTTGTATTTAATTCTCAGTCGTACTCATCATGAAGGCTTCTTTTATGGACTAAATAATTACCCTGTCGTATATAAGGAGTACCAGGAGATAAGGGCAATGCACCGGGAAGTCATCTGAAGTAAAATATACGTATTTTATCTTGCGAAATGTTAAAAACCTGATTTCGTATTCTTGTTTTCCGCTGGTTCCTAACGGTTTTTTTTTCTCATGGTTGTCATAGGTCGTGGCCATTACACAGGGTGTCCCAGCTATCTTGTCCACCCAAAATATCTCTGGAACAATAACATCTATTGGAAAACGACTTTCACCGGTATCAATGTAGGGCTGGGGCCCATGAATGAACATATTTGGAAACATTCTAAAACGAAAGCATATGTGTTTTTTAACACAAACTTATGTTTTTTTAAATGGACCTCCTATATTTTTTCTTCAGCAATCCATAGCATGACAAAGCACATACACAATGGCGTTGATTGCATCGCTATATTCCCATTACATCCCGAGATATTGAAGTTGAGGCTTGAAACACCCGACATGCGCTGCTAGCACACGTCCTGAGGCTCCGGCGTGAACCCCATGCTGCTCGTAATCGCGATGTGATTGATATGTGTAATCACACCTCCATACTTATTAAGAGGTCCGAAACGAATAATACGGTCTGCTGCGATTACGGGCAGCATGGGGTTCACGCCGGAGCCTCAGGACGTGCGCTAGCAGCGCATGTCGAGTGTTTCAAGCGTCAACTTCGCGTCTTAATATCTCGGGATGTAATGGGAATATTGCGATGCAATCAACGCCATTGTGTATGTGCTTTGTCATGCTATGGATTGCGGAAGAAAAAATATAGGAGGTCCATTTAAAAAAAAACATAAGTTTGTGTTAAAAACACATATGCTTTCGTTTTAGAATGTTTCCAAATATGTACATTCATGGGCCCCAGCCCTACATTGATACCAGTAAAAGTCGTTTTCAAATAGCTGTTATTGTTCCAGAGATATTTTGGGTGGACAAGATAGCTGGGACACCCTGTCTGTATATGACATGAATCGTTTCTTTGCACTTAATGTACTCTCGCTTCTTACACTTTTTAAGGTGTCAAATAGCTTTGCTTAATTGCTAATTGCTGCGCGTAGGCTCGTTTTCTATGTTATACTATTGACTTCGATATCCAAGACAATATGAAGTTGCGTGTTTGGATGGGCTATTATAGGTGCTTCTCACATGATGATACACATAGCTACGTAGCCGGCGCAAGATAAATTTTAAAATACGTGCGTTGATGATTATTTATCCTATGGAAGCTCCTTCCGTGTTACGAGTGCAAGTTCTCCAACGACAAAATACCATACAAATTGTATCAGTCTCTCGCCATCTTACCCCGTTCTGGTGTGTGTGTTTGTGTGTGTGTGTGTGTGTGTGTGTGTGTGTGAGAGAGAGAGAGAGAGAGAGAGAGAGAGAGAGAGAGAGAGAGAGCGAGCGCGCGCGCGCTTTTGCACGCTTTTTCCGTGTTCGAAGTGTTGAGAATAATGAACACCATAATACATTGCTTCCCGTGAAACTTCATTTAATTACCTGTCCAAGAACTTGTCCTCACTGAAGTGAGAACGTCAATCAAACTCACAAGTGATAACCAATGTAGCCTCGTTGCGTCCTTGCATCTGAGAACTGTCATTACTAACACACGTTTGGAGATTATTTAATGAACAGTTTCGTTGCGTTTCAGCCGCCGTTGCAGTTCATTTTGGCATTCGATGCGCTCTTGCAAAATGGGAGTATCTGGCTTATAGCTCGTAGTCCACAAAATGTTACACGAGAGGACTTATGTTCAAGATTTCACATACGCCGCAGTTCGGATTAGTTGTTCGGCGCCCATTTTACAAGATAGTCGGAAGACAAATTCTACACATGAATGACCATTCGTGAGGTGTATCATAATAATACAACAAAGTATTTCCAATCGTTCTTTTGGGCACGTTTGTCGACTCACACTGCCGAATATAGAAATTAGTTTCTTTTTTTCATGTTGCTATTATTCATCATGTACGTTAGGTCTTTGGCCTTTTGGCCTGTTCTGAATTGGTCCCGTCACATTTTCTTAGGTCTTCCCAAAGTTTGTTTTCCTTTTTATACATAATTGACTTATAGTTTTAGCTATTCTCATGTGTAGCGCTCGATCTACTTGTTCTTTACATTGTCTATGGCGATGTTTCATTATTTTCATAATATTTCAAATTTGTTGATGTTATAATACCAGATCATAGACAATGAAGTATTGAATTACGTAGTTTTAAATTTTGGGTTACGACGGTTATTGCTTTCGTAGTGTAATACATATTTGGTTTTGTAATAGTACGATAGATATTTGAGAAAAAGAATGTGTTACTGTATTTCCGTTCTAAAAAGAAATAGTCAGCTTTTTTGATAAGTGGAAATGTATACCGAAATGATTAAAACATTTATAGTTTTTGCATAATTTGTAGCCCAAACTCCACCAAATAGCTTAAATAGATGGAGCAAATTTAAAGTTTTACCGGCCTGGGCTAAATTTTATAGCATTGAGTTAATTATAGTCAGAAAACAATTAATATGCTAGATTTCGAAATGCAGCTTAATCCGCAGTTCCACATAACGGGTTTTGTACACGAAAGAGGTATTACCGTCCCGTGACTTCTCGTTCTGGTTCGGGCCCACCATTCAACTACACGTACGTCATTGTTTTGTCCCCTCTTTTAGACTTGAACATTATTCTTGGGCAGTGTCATTGTGTTAATAGTAGCAGAGATACAGCAGCATAAGGGTTTTTGTTGCCACATGTCGTTCTCTCTCTCTCTCTCTCTCTCTCTCTCTCTCTCTATCAGTGACAAGTTATCAAAATTTCTGTAACGATATGAAGGTCTCGTAACGCATAGTAGAGGCTGAACTAACTCGTCTGCGTACGAACGAATGCTCTTTTTGGTGCGTCATGTGAGCTCCCGTGGCTAAATAGCCGGCCACTGCGCAACCGCCCCCGATGACTGGAGTAGCCGCAGCGGGATTACCGGCTGCGTCTTCCGGGGCCTAAGACAGCGCCGTCCGCTCCACTTGGGGCTGGCGGGCGCAGGAAACAGTCGTGAGAACGGGGCCACCGTGGCCCGCGTGTCGCGTCCCATCGGGGAGACAGACAGGCAGTCCACTCGTAACCAGCTCTGTTTCTGGAGATTCGGCACGCGCCCTACTGAACGTCAATGGCGCTCTTCCTGTTGGTAACGGATGACGTATGTTCACTCGGGCTTCCGTCAGGCGAACCGATTCTGCGTGTGTGTAAGCAAGGGGATTGGATGTACAAGGGGGTCTGACCAAATGGTGGTAGCCTGCTTTTCTCAGACTAATAGGGTTTCAAAGAAGATGTAATGATTCTTGAGGTCTTAGTAAGAAGTATAGTGTAATTTTTAAGAATCCCAACGTATAGTGCGTGGCGTGGGTACTTGGCACCAGTATAGCTATTTTCTGCCTTGTTCCTTTCGCGTATTCCTGGCCAAGGGAAGTCTAATAGTATCAAACATAGATGTTAATTTGAAGAAGTTTCTGAGAATGTACATTTGGAGCACAGCATTGTATAGTAGTGAAACATGGACTGAGGGAAAATCGGACAAGGAGGTACTCGAAGCATTTAACATGTGGTGCTACAGAAGAATGTTGAAAATTAATTAGACTGATAAGGTAAGGAATGAGGAGGTTATGCAGTATCGGAGAGGAAAGGAACATACAGGAAACACTGACAAGAAGAGGGGACAGTATGATAGTCTGTTAAGACATCATGGAATAACCTCGGTGGTAGTGATGGAGCCGTACAAGGTAAAATCTATAGAGGAAAACAGAGATTGGAATGCATCCAGCAAATAATTGAGGGCGTAGGTTGCATGTGGTACTTGGAGAGGTTGGCACAGGAGAGGAATTCGTGGCGGGCTGCATCATAGCAGCCAGGAGACGACTGATTCTAAAAAAAGGACAATTGAGCGAGAGGAAAGCAATCGCCTCTGAACGCAGCTTAATCTCTCGTCCTTATTCTCATAGTTCATACGCGACACATACGCTGGTGTCAGCACAGTCTACGTCGAATACTGGTTCTCGAAGTGGACCTATCGGGGTTTTGCATGTACTGCGTCGCCATCCTTCCAGATATAGCCATTTAAGGTCCACGAGCATGTTACACTTTCGCGTGGACTGTACAGAACTGTTAAAATCTCAGCATTTCGTCTCCGAATTCATTCGATGTATGTAGTCACGGTTCCTTGAGGGGGACGCCAAACACTGGAACAGTACAATTGGTTGCCCTGTCGTGTGGTATGAGATTTATTTTACGTGCGCACTGGACTTACACGGAACTGTTCCATCAAGTCGTAGTCCTCCATAATACTGATTTTGTGTGTTCTTCCCATTTAGTATACCTTCTTATTATTAACTCCTAAATGTTTAAATGGTGAGACATATTACAGATTTCTAATCTTTAAGTCGGATGCTATCGGTTTCTTTCTGTTTTGTAAAGGCGTAATATTGCATTTATCCACATTTAATGAATTTCAGTTCTCTTTAGTATGCCAAGTGGAAATTTTTTACAAGTCTTTCCGTATTTCTTTGCAATCGTCCTGCGACAATACCTCACTGTAGACAGCAGCATCATCAGCGAACAAACGAATAATAATTGCTATTATCGTATTTTTTTCCTAATTTTTCATTTCTTAATGTTTGCTAAGGAAAATAACAGCATTTTTTCGTCAGTTTCGTTCAACACAGAGTCGTCACATATACAGTGGTTTTTTTAATGAAAATTAAATATTTAATGTATAATAAATGTCTTTATATATGTAATACTTTTAATGCGCATGAATTAATGGTTGAAACATTCAATTTGTAAGCATTGTAACAATTTAAACATCATGTGGTATCATTCTTGGTTTCGAAGATAAGTTCTTTGAAATGTTTAAAGGAACACCACAAAAATTTAGTTGATATCTCTGTCAGGCTATACATGGTGTCCCAGGAGGAACGGTCAGTATCCAGGGATATGACGGGAACGATCATTCGAAGGAAGGAAGACTAGTAAACATGGGCTGTAAATTGCATAACTTAAGAATAATCGCTACTGTGAAATACACCTCCTCTACAGAACAAGTGCTCGTAGCTCTTACGTTATGCATTTTAGAGTCCATTTCGCTTCGAATGATCGTTCCTGTCATATCCTTGAATACTGACCATTTCTCCTGACAGACCCTGAATAACTATAGATTTTCTGTTATTTTGGTTCGCAAAATGATCAGTGTCAACTACGAGAAGCAAAAAGGAAAATGAGAGACATTTCAACTGTGGCGCAGTATCACCCATGCATGTACGCAGTTTTAACCGGAAAGCCACACAGTGACAGAAGATGAATAGTCAGCTCCTCAATTATTCGGTGAGATCCTTGATACCTTGCGTAGATACGTCAACATTTGGATGACGAAACCGATTACACATCGTCATTATTTCGTATTGGAATCCATATGTGCCACGTGTCCCGCTTTTTCTAACTATTTGGAGACGTTGGTATGCATGATAATAAGACCCTGAGGTCTATGCTTCAAATTAGAACAGGCGGCTAGCTGCTGAATAGTTCTCGAAGGTGCAGAACTTTGGATAAACCTAAAGTCTATCGGACATAGTTTCACAGTGGGTTTCTTACAGGCGACCTGACCGGTGCCATTCTTAGCCCTATAATATTATGGTCAGTAACATTTGCCCAGATACGATCTGATTTCTTCCCCATCGGAAACGCATGTTACATCAGGATAGTTACTCATGCTGCAAAGCCAAAATCGTGCGACAGTGGTTAGCTATATCCCAAGACATCCAACACAGCTGTGAGATCATCTCTTAGTAATCTACAGAACTCCGTTGTTTCGGTTCAGTGCTCGGATATAACCTCTCACAAGGGGACCTTCCCATCGCACCCCCTTCAGATTTAGTTATAAGTTGGCACAGTGGGTAGGTCTTGAAAAACTGAACACAGATCAATCGAGAAAACAGGAATAAGTTGTGTGGAACTACGAAAAAATAAGCAAAATATACAAATTGAGTAGTCCATTCGTAGGATAGGCAACATCAAGGTTAATATGAGCTCAGGAGCGCCGTGGTCCCGTGGTTAGCGTGAGCAGCTGCGGGACGAAAGGTCCTTGGTTCAAGTCTTCCCTCGAGTGAAAAGTTTAGTCTTTTATTTTCGCAAAGTTATGATCTGTCCATTCGTTCATTGACGTGTCTGTTCACTGTAATAAGTTTAGTGTCTGTGTTTTGCGACCGCACCGCAAAACCGTGCGATTAGTAGACGAAAGGACGTGCCTCTCCAATGGGAACCGAAAACGTTTCATCGCAAAGCCATAGGTCAACCAATTCCTCCACAGGAAAACACGTCTGATATATTCTATACGACACTGGTGACGGCATGTGCGTCACATGACAGGAATATGTTGTCGACCCACCTAACTTGTACACTTGGCGAATGGGTAAAAAGATTCTTCTGCCTTGCCTAATTTAGGTTTTCTTGTGGATGTAATAATCACTCAAAAAAAAAGTGATGAAAACATAAGAGTTTGTCACATAAACTGCAACAAATGAATGCAACAGTTGCAGAGTCGCGCAGTTTTCCCTGTGCTCTGTCAAAACGTATGTTTCTAACGTTTTCAAATTTTTCCATTTGGGTGTAGCGTTGCCACACTACGGCGCAGTTACCTCGCATCTGACGGACGATCGGACAGATAATAATTGTCTGAAAATAAAAAATTAAAATCTTCACTCGAGGGAAGACTTGAACCATGGACTTTTTGTTGCGCAGCTGCTCACGCTAACCACGGGACCACGGCGCTCCTGGGCTCAAAGTATCCTTGATGTTGCCTAGGTTGCGCATGGACTACTCAGTTTGTATATTTTGCTTATTTTTTCATAGTTCCACACAACTTCTTCCTGTTTTCTCGATTGATCTGTGTTCAGTTTTTCAAGGCCTATCCGCTGTGCCAACTTATAACTAAATCTGAGGGGGGTGCGATGGGGTGGTTCCCTTTTTAGTAACATACGAAACTGCACGACCTGAGCGTGGGCAGTTGATGTCAGTTGCTTTTGACAGTGCGTGAAAGTGTTCTAGGAAGCATGCCACGAAGAACGAGTATGCACAAGGGCTCGATCAACGCTCTGTTGATTATGTATGGTGATGTTGTCGTTGAGCAGTGTAAACGTCGTTTATTTATTATCTTCGAAGTACGAACTATTAGGTGGGGTGATTTTGCGCCTATTCGAGTGACGCCTTACCTCAGACCAGAGCCATTTAAGCTCTCACTCCCCGGTTTTGTAACGAGCCTTGCATTTTCTAGTTCCCTCTTCAAATCGAAAAACTTTTCAAGCAGCCTTTTAATCAACATATGACTTGCTAAAAAAGAAAAGCAATCAATTTCACTGATAACAGCCGACGTTCTACAGGTATCTCACATTTATGTGATTTAGAAAATGGGCTGTGATTCGGACATTTCATTGATTGATTCTTACTAGACTGCTATACCGATGTAGATTTGCCGGAATTGTATTAGTAAATTACGAACAGAATGTTTAACGAATATAAACTTACAATTATTACGAGAGTAGGATGAAAAGTAATGCACGCATGGTTGTAGAACGCCACGTAAAGGAGCTTGAGAAACGCGCCAACTAGAGTGTGGTAGCTAACTTCCCCTCTGTAAGCATGACCAGTCTGAGTGCGTCGCGTTCGTCCGGTGTATTTTGCGTAGTGGAGGTATGGAGCCAAGTAGCGCTATATCAACGCGAGTTATACAGCGGACTGTTACCGAATTTATAATAGGCGAAAATGTGACTCCTAGTGAGATTCATCGTCGTTTAAAGGCTTTGTACGGTAACCATGCTGTTGATAAGTCTACTGTAAATGGATGGGTAGTAAAATTTCGTGGTTGCGAGTCTGGAATAGCTATAACTATTGATGAAACACGCAGGGGACGTCTGATCTCTGCCACAGACTGTAAACATCGCAAACTCGTCGACGATTTGATACAAAATGACGGGCGAATCAGTCAAAAGCGTACCGCAAACCATATTGGAATATCCAAGGAATTTGTTGGCTTCATTACTGAACAATTAGGATAGCGAAAAATCTGTGCTGGACGGGCTACCACGCCGGCGGAAGTGGCTGACCGGTTCTAGGCGCTTCAGTCTGGAACCGCGCGACCTCTACGGTCGCAGGTTCGAGTCCTGCCTCGGGCATGGATGTGTGTGAGGTCCTTAGGTTAGTTAGGTTTAAGTAGTTCTAAGTTCTAGGGGACTGATGACCACAGATGTTAAGTCCCATAGTGCTCAGTGCCATTTGAACCATTTTTGAACGGGCTACCACGCCGCCTCAGAGAAGGGAGCAAACAGCGTCGATTGGAATACTGCGTGGCGGAGGAGGCGACTTCCTCTCGAAGACAGAGCGCTGAATGTTGACATCAGTCTTCTCCTCAGGCGAAAATATTCAAAACGCAACCATACGCAAAAAGAAGAAGAAATTGACTGTGTTTTCGGATACTCACAGAATTTATATGACGGATTATCTCGTACGACGGGAAACGGTTCTTTTTAACACATAGATACTCTAAAACACCTCCGACGTCAAATTTGTCGTGTTAGAGGCCTGGCGCCAATAATCACGCAAGACCAACGCTCAACCTCGCGCTCAACTGAAGAGCCTCTGCGAAACCTGAACTTTGAACAGATTTCGGACCTTCGTTACTCCCCCGATCTTGCGACTTGAGATTTTTGTACTTTTGTTCTACTCAATAAAGACCTCAAAGGTAATCATTACACTTCGGACGATGAGATCCAGGCAGATGTGGAAGTCCAGGAGTGGAGAAAAGTCCAAGAATGTTTCAGTGATGGAATGAAAATTTGTCACAGATGGGAGGAATATGTTAGCCTTAACGGTGACTTTGTACAAAAAAATTTTTGATTTTGAAGCTTAAAATTTGTACTTCAATGGAGTTCTTGGCCGTGCAAAAGCAGTTTCTTATTAATTGTCAATAAAATTTCTCTGGCAACATCCGTTGCGTCGAAAGCAAATTACGTCCATCGTTTTCATTGTCAATCAGCACCCGTTTTTAGCGTCTGTTACACATACATAAGATGTGAAATTACATGTAGATGACTGAACAGCTAATACATTGAAGCGCCAAACAAACTGGTATAGGCATGCGTATTCAAGTACAGAGATATGTAAATAGCTAGAATACGGCGCTGCGCTCGGCAACGCCTATGTAAGGCACGAAGTGTTTGGCGCAGTCGTTAGATCGGTTACTACTACTACAATGGCAGATTATAAAGATTTAATTGAGTTTGAACGTGGTACAGTCGGCGCACGATCAATGGGGCACAGCATCTCTGAGATAGCGATGAAGTGGGGATTTTCCCGTACGACCAATCCACGTCTGCACTATGCATATCAGGAATCCGGTAAAACATCAAATCTCCGACATCGCTGCGGCTGGAAAAAGATCTTGCAAGAACGGGACCAACGACGACTGAAGAGAATCGTTCAACGTGACAGAAACGCAAATATTCCACAAATTGCTGCAGATTTCAGTGCTGGGCCATCAACAAGTGTCAGCGTACGAATCATTCACAGAAACATCGTCGAAATGGGCTTTCGGAGCCGAAGGACCACTCTTGTACCCTCGATGACTGCACGACAAAAAGCTTTACGCCTCGCCTTCGCCCGTCAACACCAACACTGGATTGTTCATGACTAGAAACATATTGCCTGGTCGGACAAGTCTCGTTTCAAATTGCATCGAGCGAATGGACGTGTACGAGTACGGAGGCAACCTCATGAATCCATGAACCCTGCGTGTCAACAGGGGACTGTTCAAGCTGGTGGAGGCTTTGTAGTGGTGTAGGGCGTGTGCAGTGGATGGGGTAAGGGACACCTGAAACATCTACATACAACTCTTGACAGGTTACACGTAGGTAAGCAACCTATCTGATCACATGCAACCGTACATGTCCATTGTGCATTCCGACGCACTTGGGCAATTCCAGCAGGACAATGCGACACCCATACGTCCAAAACTGCTACAGAGTGGTTCCAGGAACACACTTATGAGTTTGAAACACTTCCACTGACTGCCAAACCCCCCAGACGTGAACATTATTGAGCATATCTGGGATGCCTTGCAAAGTGCTGTACAGGAGGGATCTCCACCTCCTCCAACTCCTACGTATTTATGGAGAGCCCTGTAGGATTCATGGTGTCAGTTCTCTCCAGCACTACTTCACACATTTGTCGAGTCCATGTCACGTCGTGTTGCGGCACTTCAGCGTGGTCGTGAGGGTCCTACACGATATTAGTCAGGTGTATGTTTCTTTGGCTCTTCAGTGTAGCAATGTTAAGTACAGCAACTGCAAGTAGTCAGATTTTTTATCGGCCGATACTCCCTGTGGATGAGAGTCGAAATAGTGTCGACGGTCCTCGGAAACAGTCAATTTTTACGTGAGATCATCTCGCAGTTACGTCATTGTCAGTGATGAGATGGCAGAAGTGAACGCGCCCAATCGTTGTTACCGCTCTGGGAGATCAAGCAGCGTGGGAAATGCTATAAACGTGGATTTACCATTTTTCTCTTTTTGTTCAACAGGCCGCGTCGATATCGCGGTCGTACGAATTGTTTCAGTAGATCGTTTTAAGCAAGCAGAAAGAAAAACCATACAGTGACCTCGTGTTCTGGAGAGATTTCGAAAAACTACGTAACGCGCTAATCTGTATGGTTGAGCCAGGATTTGAACTCTAAAAGGCATAGCCAGTGTCTCATGTTGTGGCATACCACATGGTCATTACTTTGTAATGGCGTAGTCAACACTACTGCAATTGCTTTCGACCTGCTTGTTAAGGCGACACTTCGACTCAACTTAGCAGTGTGTAGGGGGTGTATAGTCCGTAATTTCCTATTGTTAATGGCGGGTAAAGTACTCTGGCTATTATTCGTCCGTTCTCTCCCTGAAATCCTCTCATTTTATTTCCCCTTTTACAGTGCGCCGCCGCAGCTGTGCATCGTCTTCATGTGTCATAGAAATGTATTATTTCAGCTTTCTAGTCTTGCTCATGATGCGAATTTGCCACTGATTTTATTTACATCCGCCTTTTTGCGAAGTTCAATGTGACTGGAGCTGTCTAAAATTTTACGGCGCAAGGTTATGGTATTCCCCTCGTCATCTGCGGAGAAAAGAGTTATACAGCAGTAATACAGTTGGAAATTAGAACAAAATGTACACGTAATCTCTCCAGATGTCCCCGCAAAATAAACATATCATATTTAGAAGTAAGGATATATGAAAAAACAAATATCCACGCCTTATTTCGGAGCAGTCAGTCTACATTGGTCATAGACGAAATTGGCCGAATAGTGTCTTAAGTTGCACTGCTTCAGAGTTCATCTCTCAAGCGAGCATTTAAAGTCTCCGGCTTTGCCATCGCGCTTCAGTGTGCTGGAGCAATATACTTCGCGCAACGAATGGTGGTATTAGGGTGATATTATACCTGTATCTAACATGATAGGTGTTTTTAAGTAACGTTCATTTAACTCTTTAGTTAAGAGAAACAACAATGCAGAGAAAAGTCTCCGTGGGCTTGAAAATGGGACTTAATTTTGTCAAATCTTACAGCGAATATATCGGTTTTGCATCTGGTGATTAGCGATTCAACCAGTTCTCTATTACAGTAAAGAGTCTCAGAAAGATATCCGTCCATTTGTTTCTTCAGGCGAGCCTCAGACATTCTTATAACTTTTCATCCAACTGCCGTCCTAACTTTCGCATAAACGTCGGTGATTTCCGGCTAAACCTGTTCTCAGCAAGTCGACTTTATAGCCTGCGGATGTAGAACTGGAGATGTGGTTTTCAAGGAGGAGAGAGCACAAGTTTAATATCACTGCTAACTAAGTTACGTCGGGGAATAGCGTTATACATCATCCTGCAAGAGCGAAACTGATTCTTTCACTCTCGTATTAACTTCCATGTAGGAACGTTTGAATATATACCAGTTGTTCTTGTTATTTTGCGTTTCAGTGCAATTGCTTCTTGTATTCATGGGAACATCAGTTCTGAATTGGCTTATTTTATAACGTAATGATGAGTGAAAGTGTGGGTAACGATTTTTATGGCAACCCGAGAATTCTTTTTGTATTATCTTCTCTTTCGTAGTGATTATTTCTCATCCTAAGATCCTCATTTTGTAATAGGACATTGTGCACAGAAATAATTACCCGGAGAAATTTTAGACTCTGCGTAGTATTTAGCAACTACATAGTTGCTGGAATTTTTTAAATAAATAAACGGTTGGGTAATAATATCACTTACTGTCTACTGCAGTGAACTAAAGAATGCAGACGTTATAAAATATATGAACTAAAAGAAAAAAAAGCTATGAGTAAGAACTTTAACGTTACTGAAACACATTCTTGTTCAATATTTAAATAAACTTTTATGCTGTATAAAACATGAATAGTTTCAAAACTTAAACAGTAATTACGTTCGAAATGCGAGAGGTACTTATGTACACATGTTCGTATCTTTTATTGTGAAACGTTGCTACAAATGTGAGTTTGGTATGCTTTGATGTAACTACGACCTCTGCCTTATAAAGAGGTTAATCCTTATCCTTCGCAATGTGGAGGATTTTTTACAGTTTGTGTACAGGTGTACGAGAAAAAAGAAAAAAAGAACATTTGTAAATTTGTTTACCCAAAGTTTTCCTAATGATGAGAACTGAAAAACGGCGAAGAAATTTTCTTTTCTCAACATTTTTTGTTCGGTGTGGTTTTTCTTCTCGTGTTGATGTCTACTGCTGACTTGTAGAAAACAATGATTTCATGACCAAAGCAAAGACTGGGTGATTGAAATAAGTACCTTGTAATACAGACGTACTTACAAATGGGTCATCCAAGCTTTGTACTTTTTCGATTTTTATCAAATGGTGTAGAAGTTCCGAAAAGGTATGTTCTACTCACGGAAGTGAATTTCGTTTAGTTCTCTGTAAGGTTGAACAGGGATTCAAACTCACTCTGGAAAATCTGGCGAAGTATTACATAGCTAAAAATGGAAGTCCTATAAGGACTTTCTCGTGATACAGTGCATTGAGTTTTTGATCGCTGCGATGATGGAAACACTTACCGATGGGATTCGGAACTCGAACAAATGGGGAAGTCAACTCGATTACAATTTGTCCTATACAGGCATACGTACACGAGAAGGTGATACGGCCAGCCGTGTGCTGTTTGAAACCCTTAGAGAGGCTTTAATAAAAGAAGACTTTGCTTCGAACCGAGTGAACCATGTCTCGACGTCCTCAGGTAACAATGACATATCGAAAGTTACACGAAAGTTTACTTCACCCCATTGACGTTTGTCCTTGTATTTCTGCTGGCGAGCAGCGTCTGTATCTGTATTATTACGGCACGTTACAACACATTTATTAAATTTAAGTTTTGATTACAGTTCGTATTTAATTGTGTACACGCGAAATTGTTACTCTACATGTACTCTGCTTTATTAGGAGTTGTGGTCCAGGCACGAATGATGTTATTTTAAACTCACATAATACATTACTATTTCCTGCTACTGTGAAGAGGCTTACGAGAAAATTGCTAGCATTGTAACAAGCCTTTTAGTCAAGACGAGAATATATTAAGGAAGTTAACCTGAACGTAGGTGAAAGAAAGGGTGTAAAATTTTAAAGAGCGCCGTCATGGAATCAACAAAATCTGTTGTAATGTATATGTACACACAAGCGGCCAGTTTCGGTTATACTATCATCTTCAAGTCATGGCTTAACACTACACCAGGTTGTAGGACGGTTCCTGGCGTCAAATGCAGAACTGTTTTTAGTTACAGCAACTGTCACGTACAGATACATTTATTGCGTTATACAATTTTCGTCAGCCCCCAATAGCAGACGTTGACAGGTCGTTGCGTTGCAGCTGCAAGCAACTAGGTATTTGCCTACAAGGAATTTTCCTTTTTAAGTGGCTGTTAATGCGTGACTTGACAGAGCACTTACGAAGCTGTGAATAACCTTCGTGTGTCACGGAAAAATATTATTTCAGCATTTTGTACTCGGTAATGAAAGGAATTACCCATTAATTTACAAGATCTTCGTTTTGCAAAATTCACTGACAGTTGAGAAATCTAAAATTTTAAAGCGCAATGTTATGATATTTTTTATCATTAACAGAGAAAAAAATCTATAGCAGTAATAGAGTTGAAAACTAACAAAAGGACGTCGTATATCAGGTTTCACAGCAGGATAAACGATCGTCTTCAGAAATAAGGAAAAAATGCACGTTTTGTCCTCAGAACAGTCTGCCTACATTTACCATAGACGAAATTCGCTGAACACCGAGAGATATTCATGTCTCACGTCGCACTGATTTAGAGTTCGTCTCTCATGCGAGCATTGAAGTCTCTGGCTTCACGATCGGAATTTGGTATGTTAGACATGGATACGTAGAGTAACTGTCACCTGACCGAAACAGATGTCTTAGGAATAGGTTCTCGTGGTTCTGTGAACGCCGTTCGTGAAACACATTGAAACTTTGCAGTACTGTGTACAGAAAATAATCTGCCTGTGTTACTGTCGAGAAATGCCGGCGGATGAATTTAGAGCGTCGGTATTGGGGGCGGGTTTGCCCTCGTGATGTATTTCGCGTAGGACCCTTAAAGACACGATGGGGAGGGCGAGTATGGGCGAACTGAACACGGAAGACAGTGCCCTGCGGCGGGCTGGGAGTTAGGGAAGCGCGTGTGAGGAGGGAGCGACGGGCGCCGGCGCCGCGCAGGTGCGCCGATGGCGGGCAGCGACCGCTGCGCTTCCGGCCGACCTTGGCGCTGCGCCGCGCTACGCGGTACCCACCTGACTGCGGCTGGCCGTGACTCTGGAGATGCGGCAGGGGCTGTCCTGTGGCTGTGGCTGCGGCTGGGCTGGGCTGGTCGGCGCTCCTCCGCGGCGCAGCAACACACACTGGTGGCCGACGCGCCGGCGTCGCCAACTTTTCTTGGCGCGCCGCGAGCGGCCCGGGGTGGGGGTCCGAACCGCTCGGCGACGCGCTCGCTGGTTGGTGCGCTCCTCATTGTTGGGGCCGCGTTTGTTGGCGTCAGCTGGCCAATCGCGGTGTGCCCGCGATCCCCTTACACTGGCACTTCCCATAAGCCCCCAACCGCCTTGGCCACCTATTCTCGCTAATCCCTTTTGCCGACGATGCAATCGCGGGCAATGTCTGCGCCGGAGGAGGGGTGGGGGAGGGAGAATTTTTCCTTTTCCTCTTGGTTAGCTCCGACAGCGGGTGTTTCTCTTTTTGGGGCCGATGTCCCGCCCCTGACGCCCACCTCCAGACACGTGACGGTCGGACGCGGCCGCTGGGAGAAGGACCTGCCGTCTCGCACGTGCGTTTTGTTGCGGGGAGATAGGTCTTCTCCGCAGCCTTTATTATGACAGGGCCAACTTCGCAAGGATCATGCCGAGAGGCCTTCCAGTCTTGACGGGGACAATTTTCTGCGGTCCCCCAAGTTCCGCGTTCTCGCCTCCAGATATGAGAGTCATCGCCAGGTGCTCAGCAGCAGGTGAAAATCACACCATTTAACGGAAACCCTCGAGTTCATTTTATTTTACTTGTTCGTGGTATGAAACCGAGCGACATGATACAGTCGCCGTCGATTCAGGACGCTGAACTTGGGTCAAGTTGTTGCTGATTTTCCTTAAACAGCTTGGCGTGAATGTTTGGTTGATTATCTGTTTTGTGGATTCATAGCGCAACTGAGTTACGATATCAGTACGGAGGGTATGACGCACCACTCGTCCAAATACTTTATGTATTTAACTTAAAAAAAAAAATCCATGTTTCGGGGCCGGCCGGAGTGGCCGTGTGTTTCTAGGCGCTACAGTCTGGAACCGAGCGACCGCTACGGTCTCAGGTTCGAATCCTGCCTCGGGCATGGATGTGTGTAATGTCATTAGGTTAGTTAGGTCTTAATTAGTTCTAAGTTCTAGGCGACTGATGACCTCAGAAGATAAGTCGCATAGTGCTCAGAGCCGTTTGAACCATTTGAACAATGTTTCAGGAAGACTTAATCGCATTTCCAAGTACGTAAATGTATTATGCCACTAGGCACTATCAGAAGTGTACAATCACTAAAAGTGCATTGTCAAACATATATAATCATAGACGTCATAACATAACGATCATAAATACTGGTGGTGCTTAACTCAGAACTGACAGTGTGTAACGAGGGTGTTATCACTGGGATGAGAACTTAGAAAGGGCCCAGACGATGTCTTCCTTTCATCCATCTGGCTCCAACTGAGCTATCATTCCGCCTCGAATGACCTCACAAGGGGAAGGTATGAGACACGATCAGCCGATTCGGCTCTTACTTGGCAGGTCGCTCGTGCACAACCTAAAATGTACGAATCTACGGGATTTTGGATCAACATCACCCCCCACCCGACCCAACTCTCTGCCTCTCCCTGCTCTTTTGAGTAAACCATCCCTATTGTTCATCACATGCAACCGTCTCAAAATTGGTGGGACCCATAAACAGTTGAAAATTGAACAGTTTTCATCATCATATATGCGGTCTACAAACGCATATTTTCCTACAAATCAATGAAACAAACTTTTACGACTGCCGCGTGGTCGGTACACCAACTTCTCTTTTTTTTATTTATTTTTTTCTCCTAGTTGTCTGTTCCGCCTTCGTTTTGTCTTCACCAATTCTGTGGAAATGTCGCAAGATATCTTTAAAACACACTATCATCGACGAGAACTTTATTCAGGTTTTTAAAGAAGGTGGGCAGTTCCATGAACGAACACACTGAGCTGGCGCAGCGGCGCTTTCGTTAAACAGCGTACGTAAGTGGCAGTTCAAGAAGTTTCTTTCGTCGATTTCTAGGAAAATGTGCGTTTGCAGACCCGGTATATGGCAATGAAAACCGCCCAATTTTCAGTTATCAATGGAACCCATCAATTTTGAATCGACTGGGCGTCGTGAACTTTAGGAACGATTTTCTCAAAAACGGGGAGGGGGATCTTAGTCTTTCATTATAGGTTGCACTCGAGTGATCAGACAAATACGAGCCGTGTCAGTTGGCTCTTGTCAGCGTCGACACGGCAACTTCCTTTACTTATCTTAACCGTTAGAATTAAAATGACCAGAATTATGGTAATTCAAATGAATGTACGAGTAATAGTCGTAAAGGTGTAATTATCACCTGGTACACATTCAAATGGCTGCAATATAGTACAGTTACAAGCCCCGTCAGTTGTAAAAAAAAAAAAAAAAAACGCTCATTTCCACTTTCACTTCAGCTTCCTTCATATCCATAGGCAGAAAAACTATATGTTCTTGAACCACTTCAAATATAATCTGTATTTTAAACTGTAGCATACATTATTAAGTGCCATCAATAGTTATATTACCGTGACGTTCCGCAAATGAACAATGGAATGGCCTAGTTTACAAATATACCATCGCACTAACAGCATAAACTGTGTATCTATCAGCTTATTTTTAAGGCATAAGTATTACTCCAACCTATACCTGGAACAGATTGATTTTAAGAAACCCTTTCTCTGAAAAACTGTGCTGTCCTCTACTTGTTTCACCCTCTGTATCTGAATATATATATATATATATATATATATATATATATATATATATATATATATATATATATATATATATAATCTCTCTCTCTCTCTCTCTGCCCCTCCCTCCCTCTACCCTTTTGTCTCTCTACCTCCATCCTCCCGCTCATATTTTCAATGTATTAATTTAGTTATGTGCATATTTCCTTAGATACTTTTCAAATGAACAATAACTCAATAGATCTATCGACGAAATAAAACCAAGGTATGTACCCCAAGTCAGCCTGATATTACATATATCTCTTTATACTATTAAGAATACATATGTCTGTAAATCTTTAGTACAGTATCAGTGTGTTACTGCAGCATTGGTTATATCATATAACACATTGAAGTTTAACAAACTTGTAGCTCTAAAGTATCCAAAACTTAGCTCTGTTTCACGCAATACTGTCAGTCTCTATCTCTGAAAACCACCCAAAATTGTTATTTATTAGTAATTTTACCACTGGTGGCAGCATAATTACTGTACTTAAGGTTTTGAAGCATGTCACGTGATTGTATGATAGAGTTTGAAATTTATGAATGTATGATCGAGTTTGAAATTTAAGCTACATAAACTTCACAGAAATGGTTTTGTATACCACTCGAAATATTTATTTTAAGGCCTGTATGCATCAGCTGAACCAAAGACCTTCATAACCCTTTAAAACTTATTCTGAAATAGTGCTGCTTTGCTATAAAAAATGGTTCAAATGGCTCTGAGCACTATGCGACTCAACTTCTGAGGTCATCAGTCGCCTAGAACTTAGAACTAATTAAACCTAACTAACCTAAGGACATCACACACATCCATGCCCGAGGCAGGATTCGAACCTGCGACCGTAGCGGTCACGCGGTTCCAGACTGAAGCGCCTTTAACCGCACGGCCACACCGGCCGGCGCTTTGCTATATATTTTTAGTACAGTGAAATAATGTTTCTGTTTTGCTATAAGATTTTATGTTCTTTGCAACTAGTAGTTTCCAGACACAATTTTTGTATACAAAGTATCTCATTCTACTTGTGATGTATTACGATAGAGAAAGGGGCCTGTGCACCACTGGAGGTATTCTATTTTAGTTGTTTCACTTTCTTATTTATATATACGTTTAGTTTTTAATCAGAAACCTCCCCAAAACCATGTTCTGAAATAGTTTTTTTTTCTTTCTCCTCTAGACAGTACCACAGATTACCTCAAACTAATAACGCAACACATTCTTGTTGTACCGACACTAGTAAATCCGCCTGATGATGAAGGTTTAAACCTTGCAAACGCGATGTGGATGTAAATAAACAGTGACTGGTAACAGTAAACATGTTCTTTCATTCGAAAAAAAATCACCAGATTTGAATTGTTTGAAATTTGCTATGGTAAATTGATACATCGGTTTCATACTCGGTTCTCAGTAAACAGGAAAAATACCTGTTATAAGCGAAACGAAACAAATACCACAAAATACTAGTATCGGTTTTAACCGGTCGGTTTTGCTCATCCTTGTTGTAGCTCCATGCTACGGTATTGTGGCACGGTAATTTCATGTACATCAAAACAACTATTTAAATTATGCACTTAGACAGTTTGGATCATATGCTCTTTGGAGCATAAAAGTGGATCGAAAAGAGTCTAAATGTCATACTGCGTAACTTAAAGTTATTCAGGAATTGAAGGCGGAATTTATACATTACCATGAGTCGAATCTTCCTTCCTTTCGCCGGCGGTTGTTACCGGAATATTCACGTCCCAGAATGTGAGAAGTTATTTACTGACTTTCTATATAACATGTTATTTTAACTCTAATTTTTACAGATCATATTATTATGCTTCCATTTGCAGATGATATGGTAATATGGGGTAATAAAGAGGTAGATGTACAGTTACAACTTGATGCGTGGAAGGAAATAATGAAAAGGTACGGACTATAAATAAATAAAGATAAGAGTGAAGTAATGGTATTTGGAAGAGAGAAAGGGTTCAACGGAAATATTACCTTGAATGGCGAACCCCTCAAAGTGGTAGAAAGTTTCACTTATTTAGGGAGTGAAATATCTAGGGATGGAAGAATAACTAATGAAATTAATAGGAGGTTACAGAAGGGAGGCAATTTCTACCAAACAATAAAACACCTGATTTTGAATAAAGAAGTTTCAGAAAAAGCAGAACTCCTTATGTGTGAGAATTATTACTTCCCTATTGTCACCTTTGGTGGAGAAACACGGACAATGACAGAAAGGGACTGGAGCAGACGGCAGGCAGGGGAAATGAAATTTCTCAGAGCAGTTAAGGGAAAAACAAGAATGGACAGAGTAAGGAATGTAGAGATTAGAAAGGACCTTAAGCAAGAAAGTATGAGAGAAGAAATTGAGAAAAAGAGATAAGATGGTATGGGCATGTTAAGAGGATGCATGGGCAGAGACTCCCCAAAATTATGGAAGAACTAAAGATGGATGGGAAAAGACCTAGAGGGCGCGCAAGAACACGGTGGAAAATGGGAGTGAGGATATCTGTGGAAAGGAGAGGTGTGAGCTGGCAGCAAGTGGAGGAAGAAAAGTGGTGGGAGGACCGAGCCAAATGGAGAGGACTCGTCAGCACCCAGACCCGGCAGTAACTGGAGCGGGATCCGGATATACATAGATATTATTATGCTTCCACTGTTGCATTATTGGCCATGTTAGAGACAGAAAGCATTTTGGTTTCACAAGAACTGGGCGGAAATCGACACTATCTGTGGTGTAAGAGTTGTTTAAGCACTGCTGAGAGCGACAAGGCAAATAAAAACTGCTGCCGAGGATATAATTTTGCAGTGGTTTCATCACTCGCTAAATAAATGACGTGCATCTAACAGACTGTTGGAAGCCTTTCTGTATAACGTCACTTCGTAGACTTGCTTGTCAATTCCGTTGGATACTTATTTCAAGCAGCATGTCACTTGGCTTCACAAAAAAAGGCTGGGTCACGCGGAATCGAACCCAAAATTTATGCTGTAATAACCAGCAACACCAACCATTAGAACAAAGAAAACGAGTCGTTGCAGATAAATAATAGCCGGTTCAAGCAACGATGGACAGTGATTTTCAAATGGGGAATTCGGGACATAGCCGTAGGATTGGAGGTGGGCTTAAAATCCTTTGAGGTTCAGTAGATTCGTGGAAAGCCTCCCATGGTATGGATATTAAATTTTGTTTACTTTTGCTATCCTGACATTGTTTTCCATGTGAAGTTGTAGGGTCCGGGAGGCAACCAAATAACGCAGTAGTTCGTTCCACCTTATACTTCGACTGTAGTGATTTACAAGCAATAACAAAAAATGCTGCTACAGCAACACAGTTGCCTTTTCTTGGCGATATTCACAGTCGCCAACATGTTGGACCTCTTGAAGTGATTACAGCTTCTCTTACTGCTCCGGCAAGGCTGCAAGGAGGGAGTGTAACAAAGTTCACTGAAGCACGAGTCAGAATACCAGCATGAAAATCTCGCTTTCACTGATGTTAATTTCTTACCAGTTGGGAAGTTCAGCTTTCTTTTTTCTATCATTGTTTCTGTAAGTAATAGTGATGTGCTACATTTTTGCGTAGAATGTTTCCTCAGACTCCGTGGCGTGTTCACAGCGACAGTGTTAACAACCGGATGTCATTTTATTGTAGTAGGATTACCCAGGAAACCATGGAAAATTGTAATCATTGCGTAAATAAATAAGTCCACATGGGCATTGAATAGATTTGTTGCTGTCAAGAATTCGATCCGCCAACAACAGCGATATTTTGGTTAATTCACCATTCAGACGAAAATCAGGAATATGCTTCAGCTGAATCATCATTTAGATGAACGATATTCTTGTCTGAATCATCTATTTGAGCCAAGTGAATCTGCTGTGGCGTCGCTGGGGTTTCATTCTTGTGCTGAGTCATGCCTGTCTTGAGTGGTCGTTGTCGTTTACACGTCAGCATCAAAACTGTGTATGTTGAGAGAACTAACTGCTGTGCGGATTGCCACCTGAATGGTGAAAGTGACGTTACGAGGTAACATCCATTTTACGAAAATCGAAATACGGCAACAGAACGTAGGAACTTGCAAAGATAACGCAGTTAATGATAAAAGCAAAATTCGTAGTAAATGTTCTTGATGAAGGTCGTACAGTATGTTCCTCACTCATCTGATAATTGAAAGAAGAGGAAAAGTGTCTTCCAAACATTTCAGAACTTTTACGTTTGTTTGCTCGTGGAAATATACTATGAGGGGCCAAAGAAACTGGTATAGACGTGTGTATTCAAATATAAGGATATGTAAACAGGCAGGATACAGAGCTGCGGCCGGCAACTCCTACATAAGACAGCAAGTGTTTGGCGCAGTTGTTAGTTCGGTTACTGCTGCTACGATGACAGGTTATCAATATTTAAGTGAGCTTGAACGTGGTGTTGTAGTCGGCGCAAAAACGACGGGACACAGCGTCTCCGAGGTAGCGATGAAGTGGGGATTTTCCCGCAAGACTATTTCACGAGTGTACCGTGCATATCAGGAATCCGGTAAAACATCAAATCTCTGACATCGCTGCGGCAGGAAAAAGATCCTGTAAGAACGGGACCAACGACGACTGAAGAGAATAGTTCAACGTGAGAGAAGTGCAACCCTTCCGCAAATTGCTGCAAATTTCAATGCTGGGCCGTCAACAAGTGTCAGCGTGCGAACCGTTGAACGAAACATCATCGATATGGGTTTTCGGAGCCGAAGGTCCACTCGTATACCCTTGATGACTGCACAATACAAAGCCTTACGGCTCGCCTGGACCCATCAACACCGACATTGGACTGTTGAGACTAGAAACATGTTGCCTGGTCGGACGAGTCTAGTTTCAAATTGTGTCGAGCGGATGGACATGTACGGGTATGGAGACAAGCTCATGAATCCATGGACCCTACGTGTCAGCAGGGGACTGTTCAAGCTGATGGAGGCTCTGTAATGATGTGGGGCATGTGCTGTTGGAGTGATATGTGACCCCTGATACATTTAGATACGATTCTGACAGGTGACACGATCGCATCAATTTATGTCTGTTGTGCATTCCGATGAACAGTGCGACACTTCACACGTCCAGAATTGCTACGGAGTGGCTCCAGGAACACTCTTCCGAGTTTAAACACTTCCGCTGGCCACCAAACTCCCAGACATGAATATTATTGAGCATATCTGGGATGCCTTGCAACGTGCTGTTGAGAAGAGACCTCCACCCCCTCGTATCTTACGGATTTATGGAGAGCCCTGCAGGATTCATGGCGTCAGTTCGCTCCAGCACTACTTCAGGCATTAGTTGCGTCCATGCCACGTGGTGTTGCGGCACTTCTGCGTGTTCGCGTGGCCCCTTCACGATATTAGTCAGGTATACTAGTTTCTTTGGCTCTTCAGTGTATAATTACAAAAACATCAAGAACACCGACAAAATTAGGCAGGTTCCTCATAATGAGTGAAAAATGTATAGTTCTAGTGCAAGCTGTTTGATTACCCCATTTTGGGAGGAGGAAGTACAACCAAAAGAAGAAGAAAAATGTGTAGTAAACGTGGGGTCTAAAATGCATAGTTCAAGTGCTATGACCACTTGTTCATCTTCGCTAGTGTGAATCACGTCTCTTCTACGGAACAAGTGCTCGTAGCTACTCAGGTATGCATTTTAGAACCAATGTTTACTAGACTTTTCTGTGGCTACTAACTCCCAAAATATGATAAGCAAGGAGCTTGCAGTGGAAGAGATGTGTTTCATAGTATCGAAGATGAACAAATGCCTATATCTCTTGAGGTATGCACTTTAGAGCCCATGTTCTTGTTTACTATACTGTTTTCTTGTTTCGCTGTAAGGGACCTGTCTCTAAAGTTTGTCGAAGTCTATTTTGGGATACCTTGTATTTAGAAGGCAGTAAATAGCACCTTTGTATTTGCATCGGTTGTGTCTTCTTTCATTCCAAGTGCCGAATAGCACCGAAAATTATTTTCCTCGCTAAAGAGATTTTACTTTCTCACCTTTGAAACAATTTTCACTACAAAAACGTTTATCTGTTTAAATTGTTTGTATGCATAGTGCAGGTATTTTCTTTGTCCAGGTATTGTGGAACGTAAATAGTATTTTGCTTTCAGATATTTCGTCTCTCTTGTGGGAGAGCACTCATACGAAAAATACCAGGCCTTTGTGCAACCATTCCAGTGTGTCGCGAATATAAACAAACGACAAAGTAAAGATTAAGAAGTCAACAGAAGTACGAAATCCATTACCATAATAGAAAAAAACTCGGCGAGAATAGGTTCATGTAATAAGATGGAACACCTGCAGTCGTCCTTTTGATGCAATTTATTATATAGCTACAAGTTTCGATGGTTCAGTACACCATCTTCTTGCCTTAACTGACGCTGAGGGATCCCATCAGCGACCAACATCTATCAACTGGTTTCCGTTGACTGTAACAGCGATGATGTGTCTGCAGCCGTGCTGCCAAGACTGTAGACACAACATCGCTGTTACAGTTTACAAAAACCAGTTCATATATGTTGCCCCCCCCCCCCCCCCCCCCCCCTCCCATGAACCATGGACCTTGCCGTTGGTGGGGAGGCTTGCGTGCCTCAGCGATACAGATGGCCGTACCGTAGGTACAACCACAACGGAGGGGTATCTGTTGAGAGGCCAGACAAACGTGTGGTTCCTGAAGAGGGGCAGCAGCCTTTTCAGTAGTTGCAAGGGCAACAGTCTGGATGATTGACTGATCTGGCCTTGTAACAATAACCAAAACGGCATTGCTGTGCTGGTACTGCGAACGGCTGAAAGCTAGGGGAAACTACGGCCGTAATTTTTCCCGAGGGCATGCAGCTTTGCTGTATGGTTAAATGATGATGGCGTCCTCTTGGGTAAAATATTCCGGAGGTAAAATAGTCCCCCATTCGGATCTCCGGGCGGGGACTACTCAAGAGGATGTCGTTATCAGGAGAAAGAAAACTGGCGTGCTACGGATCGGAGCGTGGAATGTCAGATCCCTTAATCGGGCAGGTAGGTTAGAAAATTTAAAAAGGGAAATGGATAGGTTAAAGTTAGATATAGTGGGAATTAGTGAAGTTCGGTGGCAGGAGGAACAAGACTTCTGGTCAGGTGACTACAGGGTTATAAACACAAAGTCAAATAGGGGCAATGCAGGAGTAGGTTTAATAATGAAAAGGAAAATAGGAAAGCGGGTAAGCTACTACAAACAGCATAGTGAACGCATTATTGTGGCCAAGATAGACACGAAGCCCACGCCTACTACAGTAGTACAAGTTTATATGCCAACTAGCTCTGCAGATGAAGAAGAAATTGAAGAAATGTATGACGAGATAAAAGAAATTATTCAGGTAGTGAAGGGAGACGAAAATTTAATAGTCATGGGTGCCTGGAATTCGAGTGTAGGAAAAGGGAGAGAAGGAAACGTAGTAGGTGAATATGGATTGGGGCTAAGAAATGAAAGAGGAAGCCGCCTGGTAGAATTTTGCACAGAGCACAACTTAATTATAGCTAACACTTGGTTTAAGAATCATGATAGAAGGTTGTATACATGGAAGAACCCTGGAGATACTAAAAGGTATCAGATAGATTATACAATGGTAAGACAGAGATTTAGGAACCAGGTTTTAAATTGTAAGACATTTCCAGGAGCAGATGTGGACTCTGACCACAATCTATTGGTTATGAGCTGTAGATTAAAACTGAGAAACTGCAAAAAGGTGGGAATTTAAGGAGATGGGACATGGATAAACTGAAAGAACCAGAGGTTGTACAGAGTTTCAGGGAGAGCATAAGGGAACAATTGACAGGAATGGGGGAAAGAAATACAGTAGAAGAAGAATGGGTAGGTTTGAGGGATGAAGTAGTGAAGGCAGCAGAGGATCAAGTAGGTAAAAAGACCAGGGCTCTTAGAAATCCTTGGGTAACAGAAGAAATATTGAATTTAATTGATGAAAGGAGAAAATATAAAAATGCAGTTAATGAAGCAGGCAAAAAGGAATACAAACGTCTCAAAAATGAGATCGACAGGAAGTGCAAAATGGCTAAGCAGGGATGGCTAGAGGACAAATGTAAGGATGTAGAGGCTTATTTCACTAGGGGTAAGATAGATACTGCCTACAGGAAAATTAAAGAGACCTTTGGAGAAAAGAGAACCACTTGCATGAACACCAAGAGCTCAGATGGAAACCCAGTTCTAAGCAAAGAAGGGAAAGCAGAAAGGTGGAAGGAGTATATAGAGGGTCTATACAAGGGCGATGTACTTGAGGACAATATTATGGAAGTGGAAGAGGATGTAGATGAAGATGAAATGGGAGATATGATACTGCATGAAGAGTTTGACAGAGCACTGAAAGACCTGAGTCGAAACAAGGCCCCCGGAGTAGACAACATTCCATTGGAACTACTGACGGCCTTGGGATAGCCAGTCCAGACAAAACTCTACCATCTGGTGAGCAAGATGTATGAAACAGGCGAAATACCCTCAGACTTCAAGAAGAATATAATAATTCCAATCCCAAAGAAAGCAGGTGTTGAAAGATGTGAAAATTACCGAACAATCAGTTTAATAAGTCATAGCTGCAAAATACTAACACGAATTCTTTACAGACGAATGGAAAAGCTAGTAGAAGCTGACCTCGGGGAAGATCAGTTTGGATTCCGTAGAAATACTGGAACACGTGAGGCAATACTGACCTTACGACTTATCTTAGAAGAAAGATTAAGGAAAGGCAAACCTACATTTCTAGCATTTGTAGACTTAGAGAAAGCTTTTGACAATGTTGACTGGAATACTCTCTTTCAAATTCTAAAGGTGGCAGGGGTAAAATACAGGGAGCGAAAGGCTATTTACAATTTGTATAGAAACCAGATGGCAGTTATAAGAGTCGAGGGACATGAAAGGGAAGCAGTGGTTGGGAAGGGAGTAAGACAGGGTTGTAGCCTCTCCCCGATGTTATTCAATCTGTATATCGAGCAAGCAGTAAAGGAAACAAAAGAAAAATTCGGAGTAGGTATTAAAATCCATGGAGAAGAAATAAAAACGTTGAGGTTCGCCGATGACATTGTAATTCTGTCAGAGACAGCAAAGGACCTGGAAGTGCAGTTGAACGGAATGGACAGTGTCTTGAAAGGAGAATATAAGATGAACATCAACAAAAGCAAAACGAGGATAATGGAATGTAGTCGAATTAAGTCGGGTGATACTGAGGGAATTAGATTAGGAAATGAGACACTTAAAGTAGTAAAGGAGTTTTGCTATTTGGGGAGCAAAATAACTGATGATGGTCGAAGTAGAGAGGATATAAAATGTAGACTGGCAATGGCAAGGAAAGCGTTTCTGAAGAAGAGAAATTTGTTAACATCGAGTATAGATTTAAGTGTCAGGAAGTCATTTCTTAAAGTACTTGTATGGAGTGTCGCCATGTATGGAAGTGAAACATGGACGATAAATGGTTTGGACAAGAAGAGAATAGAAGCTTTAGAAATGTGGTGCTACAGAAGAATGCTGAAGATTAGATGGGTAGATCACACAACTAATGAGGAAGTATTGAATAGGATTGGGGAGAAGAGGAGTTTGTGGCACAACTTGACCAGAAGAAGGGATCGGTTAGTAGGACATGTTCTGAGGCATCAAGGGATCACCAATTTAGTATTGGAGGGCAGCGTGGAGGGTAAAAATCGTAGGGGGAGACCAAGAGATGAATACACTAAGCAGATTCAGAAGGATGTAGGTTGCAGTAGGTACTGGGAGATGAAGAAGCTTGCACAGGATAGAGTAGCATGGAGAGCTGCATCAAACCAGTCTCAGGACTGAAGACCACAACAACAACATATGTTGGCCACTGAGGGGATCGTATGTACGATTGGAGTTCACGCCCTCAGCGTCAGGTGAGGCATGAACATGGTGTTCTGAATGGTAGCTATATAATAAATAACATTGAAAGAACGATTGCAGGTGTTCCATTTCATTGAATGAGCGGCCGGTCCCTCGAGCCTTCAATCAGAAGGATGGACATACAAAAGGATGTTAGGAGACGACGTTACAGTTTCTGATAATGCACAGATTGCAGCATACGCAAGATTCTAGAACTCCAGACTCGGCACAGTCAAGTGGTCATTGACACTATGCGGCCGTGGCGTACCTCATGCCGATCACTCAGGCGGCATGAAGTGACCTTGAGCCGCCTCCCCTCACACTAGCGATGGGATGGGAAAACCAGCCGGTTAAAAGCGATACTGGTATTTTGTGATCTTTGTTTCGCGTAGGTTGTAACAGGTATTTATCCTGTTCATTGACAACCGAGTATAAAACCGATGTATCAATTTGCCATAGTAATGGTGCTTAAATTTTTTGTTTTAGCTAAAACGTTTAAAAAAAAAACTGGTGTGGTATACTTTCTGGGGCTTCTAGAATATTGATATCGTCTTTGAATGATATTATTTCTGATGAAAGAACTCTGTTCTAGATCAACACATTGTTGTTGTTGTTGTTGTTGTTGTGGTCTTCAGTCCTGATACTGGTTTGATGCAGCTCTCCATGCTACTCTATCCTGTGCAAGCTTCTTCATCTCCCAGTACCTACTGCAACCTACATTATGCGTCTTTTATATATGAACAGACTGGACAATAAATATTCGCCATTGCATTAATCCGTTATTGCAATTTTAAATAGCAAATTGACAGTTACGTTCCTGATTTTGCCTATAATCTAAATTGTTAATATTTAAATTTTTAAGAGAGCATTTTTGGCTTTGTCAGCGAAAAGTCAATTGCATTCAAATTCCCGTTAAAAAGTAAATATATACTCGTACCTTGATGAACGAAATCATCAATCCACCTGCTTAAAAGCTTGATTGTCCGTCTTTGGAACGAAACACATCACTAATGCTGCGTATCAGGGAACCGACGGTTTGTTCTTAGATTTGTGGAGGTATGTTGCATTAGATGTCTGCACACAAGTCATGTAATTCGAATAAATAACGGGCATCTGATTTGCGTACGTGGTGATGGCGATCGATAGCGACCCAGATGGATTCCATAGGATTTACGTCAGGCGAATTTGGTCGCCGAGACATCAACGAGAGTTCACTATAATGCTCCTCAAAATACTGTAGCACGGTCCTGGCTCCGAGACATGGACAATTACACTGCTGAAAGATGACGTCGCCGTCGGGGAAGATATCAAGCATGAAGCAATGAAGCAATACATGTGGTTCGCAGCTGTCAGCGTGTCTTAGATTACTACCAGAGGTCCCATGCAAGCGCAGGAAAATGTCTCCCACAGCATAATACTGCTCCCACCAGCGTGCGTCCTCGGCGCGCTACACGTTTCGAGCGGCTGTTCACCTCGATGAGGGCGCTTGTGGAGACGACCCTGACCCTAGTGTAGCAAAAATGTGATTCACCAGAAGAGCCGACACGTTTCCATTGATCGAAGGTCGAATCCCGATGGTCCCGTGCCCACTGCAATCGTAATTGACTATGTTGTTGGGTAAACATGTGAACACATGGCGGGGGGTGGGGGGGGGGTATCTACTGTGGAGCTTCATGTTCAAGAATGTACGATGAACGGTGTACTCCGGAACACTTGAGCGTGCACCAGCATCGTGCTCTTTCGGCAGAGATGCCACAGATCGCCATCTGTCCTACTTTCCAGAGCACACAGGCGTCCGAACCTCCGTTCTGTGAAGGATCGTGGTCGTCCAGCTATATAGCGCCTAGTGATAATTTCACTGTCCTCCTACCCAATTCTGTGGATGCTCACGACAGTAACACGTCAACACTCGACCAGCTTCGCCATTTTCGACATACTCGTTCACAGGCTCTGGGTAATAATGTGATGCATCCCATTTGCACCCTATATCGTCGCAAGCGCGATCGCCTGTCCGTGTCTGCTCCGCATACACACTTTCGTTACAGCGTCACGTGACCGCAACGACACCCGGCGGCATCCAGCGTCGCGATGGGCAGTAGTCATGATGAAACTTCCTGGCAGATTAAAACTGTGTGCCGGACCGAGGCTCGAACTCGGGACCTTTGCCTTTCGCACCGGCCTGAGTGGCCGAGCGGGTCTAGGCGCTACAGTCTGGAACCGCGCGACCGCTACGGTCGCAGGTTCGAATCCTGCCTCGGGCATGGATGTGTGTGATGTCCTTAGGTTAGTTAGCTTTAAGTAGTTCTAAGTACTGGGGGACTGATGACCTCAGAAGTTAAGTCCCATAGTGGTCAGAGCCATTTGCCTTTTGCGGGCAACTGCTCTACCATGTCCGCAGCTCGTGGTCGTGCGGTAGCGTTCTCGCTTCCCACGCCCGGGCTCCCGGGTTCGATTCCCGGCGGGGTCAGGGATTTTCTCTGCCTCGTGATGACTGGGTGTTGTGTGATGTCCTTAGGTTAGTTAGGTTTCAGTAGTTCTAAGTTCTAGGGGATTGATGACCATAGATGTTAAGTCCCATAGTGCTCAGAGCCATATATGCCCTACCATCTGAGCTATCCGAGCACGACTCACGCCACGTCATCGCAGCTTTACTTCTGCCAGTACCTCGTCTCCTACCTTCCAAACTTTACAGAAGCTCGCCTGCGAATCTTGCAGAACTAGCACTCCTGAAAGAAAGAATATTGCGGATAGCTCAGATGGTAGAGCACTTGCCCGCGAAAGGCAAAGGTCCCGAGTTCGAGTCTCGGTCCGGCACACAGTTTTAATCTGCCAGGAAGTTTCATATCAGCGCACACTCCGCTGCAGAGTGAAAATCTCATTCTAGTAGTCATAATCTTTTTCATTGGAAATAGTCAAAGAAAAAGAACGCTACAAATTTTACACAAAAGGTTATTATTTGTGTGCCACATCTAAGAAATAATAAAAAATGGAAGTTATGGCACGAACAATAAATTGAAAGCATAACAATTCATTCATATTTTATAATAAAAACAGAAATTAATTGATCTCTTGCCTGTATCTACGTAATACACTATTGTCTGCTTGCGGCTCTTAGAAACGGACAATTTTAACACGTGAATTAGAGTTCTCCAACCTTTTTTACACCCTTTAGCTGAATTAGTGGAGATTTAAAAAAATTGTAATCAGTAGGACAATACTGCCGAATTTTTTGCAGTATGCAAACTCTCACTGCTATTCGAGTAACGCAGCTTATAGTGTAATTATTCTATGATTTACTTATTTAATTTAATATTTTGATTCCATGTATTTTGAAACGTATTACAGAAAAGATGGGAGAGCATGTTTCAACCTTTTTGCGTTATCTGCTTTATTGTTGGAAATAGAGCATTAAAAACAGAAAATCGGCTACTTCAGAAATCGGTTATTTTAGGCGGTTTTAACAGCCACGGTTAAACTGCAGATGAAAATAACCGGTGTAACTGAAAATCGGTTGTTTCAGCGGTGACTGGCATGCGTACTTCACATATGGCTTCCTATCTTTTCCTAATCATCCGACAGTGTTACCCAATCAGTGATGCCTGTGATGTGCAAATAACTGTACGCCACATTTTTACTGAGTGCATATTGTGTTGTGATGCGAGAACATAAGGAAATTTATGTGGGGAACTAGCCCCTATTTTAGCTGTTGACGAGACGAGAATGGTGAAGTTTTTAAAGTTTTATGAAGTTTCCGGACTCCAGCCTAAGCTTTTAGACTGTAGGTTTTAGTGTCTATCGGAGTGTCTGACTCAACCCTTATTTTAAGCGATCAGCAAAGCGCAGCTTTCTGCTGTATTCTTTTACTTCTTTCCTTTGCCTTTTCCTTTTTACTGTACGTTTTCAGTCTGAAAGTAATTTTCGCCGTTTTGTGTGGTGTGGGTGTGTGTCCTTAGAGCTTTATCCCCATTTTACCTTGTAGTTGAGGTTTTAATCATTTTACAGCGTCTAACCGCGCTTGTAAGGGCTCTAAAGATGTTGCTGTCGTGTGCCCACACCAACGTATCATTAGTGGTAACTGACGTCAGTGACCCACTCGCGGCGTAGCGCTTGATTTAGACGCAAGCAAGTGACGGACACCAACAACGAACACTCGATTTTGACCAGATAGTAGTTCGTGTCGAACGAACTTGAGACATTTTTGGATCGTAGGATATATCGCAATCTCTAATAACTTCTCATGCACCGGGGAAGTTAATCCCGCACAACAATGTTCTGGCGCATTGCCGATGATGAAAGTTAATTCTGAAAGCGCATTTAGTGAAACAGAAATGGAGAAAACCGACCGGTTACAACCGATGCCGGTATTATAGTTCTGAATAATAAGTATTTTTCGATATTTGTTTGGTCTCGGTTATAACACTCTTTTTCAATTTTTCTAAAAAAACATGTAAAAAATTCGCTGCATAAATTTAGCATAGCAACAGTGCTAAAAAAAATTGTTTTTAATAATACTTTTTAAATGAATACCTATTCCTAAAATTTCCATTACTTTGATATATTGGGTTATTATAGAAACGGGAAAAAGATCAGTGCTGTTTTAATAAGAGCGAGCAACAAATACATGCCTCGAGAAATGGTATAGCATTGCTGAGACAGTAATGTAAGTGCTGCTGTGGCGCGGCGCCTGTATGTGGAGTGTGCAAACTTGTTTTCGTCTGACTTATAACGTAGTTCCTCGCTCTCGTCGACGAACATCTGTTGTCTTGCAAAATGGCACCAACCCTAGTGTGGAAGTATTTTATGAAATGCGGTAGCAATGAAGTTGAATGGTCTATCTGATTTAAATGATTAAGAGTTTGTCTGCCATTTCAGTGAAATAATAAAAGAGACAGGAGATCATAGAAACAGCAATAAATGTGTTTGTAGCCCATGGAACTGATAATTTAACACGAAAAGTAAAGTACTCCAGCCTCAGTTTCCCATTTAAACAGTGACTATTCATAATGCTCAAATAGCGGTGTTATTCTCGATTACCACATGATTTTTGAACAGAGTTAAAAAAAATTAGACTGACTAGAAGAATGCTTTGTGTAGTATTCAGTTCCTTATTACTCTTCGCGAAAAACAAAGAACGGACGGACTATTTTTTGTCTTATTTATCTATTTTATTCGACATTTTGATTCTGCACACGTTGAAACGTATAATGCAAAAGTCTGAGGGAGTCTTAGAATTGTTCAGTCTTTGTTCGATGTCTGTGTTTATTACTGCAAATAATAGCAATAAGAGAACGAAAGTCTGTTATTTCAGAAACCGGTTGTTTGGAGCGGGTATTAACAGTTTGGTTAAACTGGAGAAGAAGAAAGCTGATCTAACTGAAAACTGGTTGTTTTAGTGATAACCGCCATCCCTACTGGTGATGGACATTCTTTTCCGTTCATAGATTTTCATCCATTTGTTTTGTGCGAACATGCGCACACTTAACAGATTTCATCGACATATGGACCTATTGTTAGAGTGTCACAAACGGTACACAGTGCACCTGTATCGTTTTCCTCCCTTCTTATTCCATTCTCAGATAATGTGAGAAGATCAAATATCGTAACGACACCGTTGGAAACTGAATTTCGTTGGTTCTACGTAGCGAGCGATTTGACGCAATGAGTATGGTACTGTACTTTTATTCAGTAGAAAAGAGCTTAATATTCCATCCGGATGTCTAGACAAGGTTTCCCATGGTTTCTCCAAGTCGCTTCAGGCGAATGTTAGGATAGTTCCCTTGCAAAGTCTGTGTCGTGCCTTCTTCATTGTGTTCGTTCCCGGCAGAACGCAGGATGCTGGACGTTCTTCTTCTCTAATTAGACTGGTTATTACCCAAGGCGTGTGTGGGACGCAGTAATACGTTCCATAACTACCTGTATCCCGTGATGATACACATCACGTTTCTTACGCGCGCCTTCAGAATTTCTGTAAAGCTCTTGTGTTGACGAAACAAACCTGTGATGAATCACGCATCATCTCTCTCTCTGATCAATTAATCCAATTTGTTAAACATCTGTCGGTCGTGGCTTTTGTAAGCTATGTCCTTCATGTGTGATATTCATTCCTTAGGACAATGCCTATACGCCACACTTCTAGCTTCACTTCCATGACATTTAGCTGGCCGTTCCACCTTCAGTCCTTGCAGATGGATAACGTAAATCACAACAGTCTCCACGTTCGTTTCCAGCGATTATTCGACTATAGGATAATCCAGTAATATTGAAATCTATCATCTGCTTAGACTGATCAAATTTTATTTTCTATCCACATGTTGTTGAGTCAGCTACAATTCCTTTTAAGCATTTACGATGTGCGTGTCTTTCTGTATGTACACTCATGCTCATAAATTAAGGATAATGCTGATACATGGTGAAACAACGCTCTGGTGGGCGGTTTGCCGGGTTTAAATCATCTCGGGGTGTGACCATGCGGTACATTTGACCTGCAGTCGTCGCACAGTGGCGCTGGCAGCAGTCCACATACGCAGAGGTGTGTTGGTGCATGTCAGAGTACAGTGCAGCGTGCGTGTGTGCAGACTAAGGCGACCGGAGGCTGGTCAAACACACAAGATAGTAGCACGGACCCTCCGTGTGCCACAAAGTGTGATCTCAAGATTATGGTAACGATTCCAGCAATCAGGAAACGTGTCCAGGGGCTACAGTACGGGACGTCCACAGTGTACAACACCAGAAGAAGACCGATATCTCGCCATCAGTGCCCGCAGACGGCCACGGAGTACTGCAGGTAGCCTTTCTCGGGACCTTACCGCAGCCACTGGAACAGTTGTCTCCAGACACACGTCTACAGGCTACTGACAGTCATGATTTATTCTTCCGGAGACCTACAAAGTGCATTCCACTGACCTCTGGTCAGAGGAGAGCCCGTAAAGCCTGGTGTCAAGAACACAGTACATGGTCATTGGAACAGTGGTCCTAGGTTATGTTCACAGACGAGTCCAGGAATAGTCTGAACAGTGATTCTCGCCGGGTTTTCATCTTGCGTGAATCAGGAATCAGATGCCAACCCCTTAATGTCCTTGAGAGGGACCTGTATGCAGGTCATGGTTTGATGGTGGGGGGGGGGGGGGGGATTATGATTGGTGCCTGTACACACCTGCATGTCTTTGACAGAGGAACTGTAGGAGGTCAGGTGTATAGGGATGTCATTTTGCATCAGTATGTCCGCCTTTTTAGGGGTGCAGTGGGTCCCATCTTCCTCCTGATGGATGATAACGGACGGCCCCACCGAGCTGCCATCGTGCAGGAGTACCTTGAAACAGAAGATATCAGGCGAATGGAGTGGCCTGCCTGTTCTCCAGACTTAAACCTCATCGAGCACGTCTGGGATGCTCTCGGTCGACGTATCGCTGCACGTTTTCAAACCCCTACGACACTTCAGGAGCTCCGACAGGCACTGGTGCAAGAATGGGAGGCTGTAATCCAGCAGCCGCTCGACCTTCTGTACCAGAATATGCCAACCCGTTGTGCGGCCTGTGTACGTGTGCACGGTGATCATATCTCATATTTATGTCGGGGTACATGCGCAGGAAACAGTGGCATTGTGTAGCCCATGTGTTTCGCGACGGTTTTCTCAATGTATCACCAATACCGTGGACTTACAGGTCTGTGTCGTGTGTGTTCCCTATGTGCCTATGCTATTAGCGCCAGTTTTGTGAAGTGCCACGTTGTGTGGCACCACATTCTGCAATTATCCTTAATTTATCAGCATGAGTGTACTTGGGAACTCACTAACAAATGTTACTATGTATGGTGTCTCTCCTAAGAATAGTCAGGCGAATATTCTTTGGTGTTTCGGCAGATATTTCTAATTTCGTTTTCTATTGTTTAGCTGGAGCCAGCCCTAACGAATATTGCTCAGCGCGTCTTGCTTGTGACTCCCTGTGTACGGAAACGGTCGCGTTGGTTGCCTTTGCGTACAAAATTAGTTTTAAAACCGAAATTTTACGTGTCCATTCGATATAGCGGTGCCAAATTAGTCTAGTGCGATATTCGCTTTATCGGTGTGTGTTAACAGGATCCTTAAAACACACAGACTAACCACTACTCCAGGTGCGACTAAGTGGCGCTGCTGCACGGCGGTAGCTGTCAGCGCGGGTCAGGGCGGTGCTATCGTTGTTGAGGTAATGGTTATTCTTCGTTACTGTCAACGTATATAAAAAACAACTATCGTGCTAGATTAATCTATGATCGCTCTGTCGAATAGGTTCGTAAAATTCCACATTAAAAATCGAATTTTGTTGTTGTTGTTGTAATGGGAAACAAACTGAGGCTTTCCGTCGGCAGTGGACATTATATGAAAGACATAATGAGCAGTATTTGTTTGGGCTGTCTCCAGCCACATACTGCAAAAACGAAATTGCAGATATCTGCCGAAACACAAAAGGAAGGGTGCCTGACGACTCGTAGGAGAGACAACCTGTATATAAGCATCGGACGTTTGTAGGTGGCTTACAAAACACTCGTTCGACCTATACTTGAGTATTGCTCATCAGTGTGGGATCCGTACCAGGTGGGGTTGACAGAGGATATAGATAAGATCCAAAGAAGAGCGGCGCGTTTCGTCACAGGGTTATTTGGTAAGCGTGAGAGCGTTACGGAGATGTTTAGCAAACTCAAGTGGCAGACTCTGCAAGAGAGGCGCTCTGAATCGCGGTGAAGCTTGCTATCGAGGTTTCGAGAGGGTGCGTTTCTGGCTGGGGTATCGAATATATTGCTTCCCCCTACTTATACCTCCCGAGGAGATCACGAATGTAAAATTAGAGAGATTCGAGCGCGCACGGAGGCTCTCCGGCAGTCGTTCTTCCCGCGAACCATACGCGAATGGAACAGGAAAGGGAGGTAATGACGGTGGCACATAAAGTGCCCTCCGCCACACACCGTTGGGTGGCTTGCGGAGTATGCATGTAGATGTAGATGTAACTGGTATAGGCTCATTCAATATGGAGATGTAGGTAGTCACTCTTAAATGAAAACAATTGCTGTTCGTGTTTGTAATAAGGCCAGTGTCAGATATAGTTTCATTATTTGTAAAATGCAACATTATCCTAATGAATCTGCGTCTTGTGACGTGGATAGCCTCTTCATATTGAAAATCATGTGAAATTTCACACACAAAAATATTTTACTACTAAGCGGGGTGATGTACCATTGTACCTTATTATGGTGCCAGAGACAACACGAGTTGATGTAATTAATGTAAGTACCCCAAGCCTGTCTTGTTGTGTGATCGTACATTTTGGTCACAATCGTTGAAGCTATCAGAATGCTATCGTTTTAATTATTACAGTTCGAATATTGAACCTTAGGTCTTTCTAACGAATAGGAGCATTCCCGTGCGCCAATTGTTAATTTTATCTCACAATTTTGGCACGCAGGGTGATGAACCTTTCAAGATATGCATCGTACATGTTCGGGAATACCTGCTGCAGCTTCGTGCGAAACATTGCTGGAACACAATCGTGCTAAATGGTCTGATGATGAAACGAAACTATACTGCTCGTATTATTGACTTTTTATCGTCGGGTTTTAGTACACGACTTCTCTTGCGTTTTGAACGCAAAATATCACGTACAAGGAGTGGCACAAAGTAAAAAAGACTGATAGTGCAAATTTATGAGCTTATCAAATGTTCAGTTACGGATAGTCAGCTTCAAAGAAGAAACCAGTTGGGTCCACACTTACCTGCGTCACTTTTTTTCCAATGCTTAGATTACTTCTGCATATCGTTTTCCCTGATGCTTCGCAAGACTTTGCCATTTTTTCGTGTGGCTGAGTGCAAAAACGTGTTTGTAATGAACTGCTTGTGCACTGTCGTTTAGTTGATAGAGTCTGATGAAAATTGTCGTAACGTGAGAACACAGTTGAAGTTCGAAACACAGTCGCACAGCAATATCTCGCGACCAATAGTTTCTTAGGACTGCGAGAAATCTTCTTCAAGTATTTCTTCCTTCCCTTTTGTGCCATCGTATTACCTGTCGCAGCGAATGAGGGGTATTGTAGGAAACATTGTACACGAAGGGCAGCCACCTTGCTGGATCAGCTATGGCGAGTTGAACACATGTTAAAATATTAGGGCTAGAAAAGTCCCTAATCAGAAAAACTGGGAAAAAAGACTTGAATCATGTCTGGTCACACAGGTCTAGTTGTTCGTCAGCTAGCCTTCAAAAACTCAGTGATCCCACTTCCAGGAAGTTTTTTTTAAAAAAAGTCTTTGGCTGCATTGAGTGCCGAGGCCGGGTACTCTGTGTGACGTGCTGACTTTCAGCTGCAGAGGCAAAGTATTTGTAATACTCCTGTTGCACACTCTTGCAGTACAATCGACGCTACGGACGGTGTCTTCCCATTGCGAACCACTTCCTCATTTCTGTCTGCTAAAAGTCTTCAGCACGGCCACATGCCTGACCTGATTTAGTTACCGAAGGCTCGTATTTTGTTTACTCATGTGCTTTAATTGACTCATTGTTTGCGTATATAAAACCCCTATGTGGATGTGCTGTTCATGATCAGCCAACTATGGTTCTATTGACTCTGAGCACCATGGGACTTAACATCTGAGGTCATCAGTCCCCTAGAACTTAGAACTACTTAAACCTAACTAACCTGAGGACAGCACATACATCCATGCCCGAAGCAGGATTCGAACCTGCTACCGTAGCGGTCGCGCGGTTCCAGACCTAAGCGCCTAGAACCGCTCGGCCACAACGGCCTGCCAGCCAACTATACGTATACAAGTAACCCCCACCCTCGATTCTGTAAATAATGTAGCTCCCATGCATAAAATGTCATATCTCCCGATCTTTGTGTCGTACAGTGATATAGTTTTGCAGGTACATTCAGTGGTTTATGTGGATACTGTATGCAAACTGAGTTGGCAATAGAGCCATTATTAAAGAACTTATAAATTAAAGCGTCATATGTGATGCTGCAGTTTTACTGCACGAATAGCGAAAACGTGCTAAGCGATAAACTTTTTTTTCTTTCATAGTTTTGTGAGGGGTGTCATCGAGAAAAAAGTCTTGTTATGATTTAAAATTGTGTCTAAGGTTTATTGGAAGTCGCTAAGTGATCTCACTCTCAAATACTGGATGAATGTAATCTGGGTAATTTGCGCGCGTTGATTTATGCTGCCTCAAGACATGTACACAGTCTCTAACTGTAACACATGTTGTGTTAAATCTAAGACCGATTTCTTAACCAATGGAGTATGACAACCTTTTACGTGTTTACATTAGGTCAATAATTATATGAAATATCTAAAATCAATTTTTTGTTGCCTCTGGAGTAATTTTGACAGAAAACCTGCAACTGGCGCTGTGCCGTTTAGTAATATGGATTATACTCTGGAAATCACTGTATGGTGCGTGGCGGAGGGTACATCATACAAATATTAGCTATTTTCTGTCCTTTTCTATAGGCGTATTGAGCGAGGGAAAGAATGTCTGAGTAGCCCTGTATGCGTCCTGTTTTCTCTCTCATCTTCATCTCAAGATCCCAGCGAGAGATGTGCGCTGGTGACGGCGCGACTGCCGTACAGTCTTCCTCGAATACCGGTTCTCTACATTTACTCAACATGATTCCGTGTAATAGAACGCCCTTCTTCCAGAGATTCCCTTTTAAGTTCCTCGAACATCTTTGTTACGCTTTCGGCGGGCTAGGCCGAGTTGTGTTACGTCCCATCAACGCCTCTGAGATCATTCGATGTCTATTGCCATGTCTTATTGGTAAGGGTTCCAAACTCTGGAGGGATATTGTACCATTTTTCGCACTAGCTTCGTGTGTTTGGTATGCTTTCCTAGAAACCTTCCAACAAGTTTAGGACTTCCATTCACCGTACCTAGTACAGATTTTACGTGTTCGTCTCAGTTCACTTTGCATCTTTGTATCAGCATAAAGATTTAAACGATGTGTGTCGTGCTCATTCATGTTCGCCAATAAAACTGTAATAAAAAACCATCAACATATTTCTCTGTGTTACGTGCAAAGACCACAAAGACGAAATTAGAACATTTCGGATGTATACACGGTTGTACTCATAAACAGACCATTTTTAGGTTTTGATGCTTGGTTCCTCACCCGCCTTATCCTTGCACCACCACTCACCCCCTCTCCCAACTAAAAATGGTGATACTGACATTTCTTACCGTGCACCGTCAGTTAATGGAAGTCAGCGAGGGGAAAATGAATCTGGCCACACACCGTACGTTGGCTCGCAGAACAGATATGGGATGTAAGGAACTTCGCCTCCGACTCCAAAAGGTCGGAACTAGCGACTGAAATTGCACCTCCGGAACCGCCTCCGGCTCCGATTGTTTTGAATCTGGTAGAAGTACAGCATTTGCGGAACTATGTCTGCATCTACGTATATACTTCGAAAACCATTACGGAGTGCAGGACGGAGGGTACATCGTACTAGCAACAAAGAAGATCAGGCAGGAAGTTTATAATTCAACGTCCCGTCGACTGCGCGGTCGTTAGAGACGGAACACAGGCTGAAATTACGAAAGGCTAGGGTAGCATATCGGTCGTGAACTTTTCAAAGGAGCCGCAGCAGCATTTAGCTGGAGCGATGTAGGGAAATCATGGAAAATCCAAGTTTGGATGGCCGGAAGAATATTTGAATCGTCCTCCTCCCGAATGCGAGTCCAGCGTGATAACCACTGCGATACCTCGCTCGGTCCTTCCAGTATCTTTGGTTTTCGTTGCTGTTCCACTTGCGTATTGAGTGAGAAGAAGAAAGACTGTCTATATGTCTTTGATGGAATCTCATGATCTCTATACGAAATATACGACGGTGCCAGGACAGTGGTCGTGCAGTCATCTTCGAATACTGTTTTGTAACTTTTCCCAACAGAGTTTAGCGAAAACAATTTGGTCTTTGTTCCAAGGATTCCCATTTATGTTAGCAGAACATTTCTCGTAATATTTTTTATGAGCCATACCGACCTACTACGGTCCTAGTGCCTCTCTGAGTTCATTCGATGTCTACTGTGATGCCTACTTGGTACGGACTCCAAAACATTGAAACAATGCTGTAGAATGATCGCACTGTAGTCTTGTGTTCGATTTTCTTTATTGATGCTTTGCATTTTCCCAGAAACCTGCAAACAAATTTATTCGTCTTCCCGAATGCTGATGCTACGTGAACGTCCTATTTCTTACTCTAAGACGCCTCTTTGTAAGGATGTTCTCAGAAGGTGTTATTAGTGCGTTTCCACCACTCAGAAAGTCGAGAGGCTATTTTCTTTTTTAAGAATAGAATTAAGAATAGGCTGGATTTATGGCTTATGACGTTTGTTGATAGTAGTTGTAATTATTCCGTTACATGTGTTGTGCGATGCCTGAACATGATGTGACGATAGTAGCGCCACTTACCGGAGAGAGAACGTGAACGACAGATGCTGCCGAACACCAAAGACATAGTGCCCAGAAACTCTGGCCAGAAAAACAGCGACAGCCCGATTCCTGCAATGACTGTGAAGGGTTAAAATACTCTCCTTTGTCTATATTTAGTGGTCATGCGAATTTTTTTATCTTGTATCGAAGCCAGACTTGCGAATTCGTTGATGTACAAGAGTGCATTCTTTCATGTAAATAGGCGTGAAGATATTAAAGGTAGTTTATTTTAGTTCTCAGCTTACATGTGATGTGTGAGTACGTTTATCTTGGATAATATTATATTAGGAGATGCTATGTTTGCAAGCGGCCTTGCCGCAGTGGTAACATCGGTTCCCGACAGATCTCTGAATTTAAGCGCTGTCGGATGTGGCTAGCACTTAGATGGGTCACCATCTGGGTCAGCCGAGCGCTGTTGCCAAGTGGGGTGCACTCAGTTCTTTTGATGCCATTTGAGAAGCTGCATGATTAACAAGTAGCGTCTTCCGGTCACGAAAGCTAACAACGGCCGGGAGAGCGGCGTGCTGACAACGTGCCCCCCCCCCCCCCCCCCCCCATATCTGCATCCAGTGACGCCCATCGATTGAGGATGTCAAGGCGGTCGGTCGGTAAAGTTGGGCCTTTCGGGGCCTATTCAGACGGAGAGATGCTATGTTACTGTTGGGTGACAACGCATGAAGAGCAGAATTTTTTTGTATGAAAAGTGGCGGTGTCAAGGAAGGATAGTTAAGATTTTTGTTTCGTTTGCCTTTAGTGAATAAACGTAGTGTGGGGAGGGAGAATTAGATGATTTTGACTGTGCACCATTCCAGTCGATGCGTAAGCTTAAAACGTGTTTGCTAATTTGTGTACAGGATATGACTACAACTTCAGGTCAGTCACACGCCTTAAGAACATGACTAAAAAGAAAGCAGTCAGATGAAAAGGAAATTTTAAGATAAAAATTTATGGGTTTCTTCATTGTTTTTACGGTTTAACAGGCTGTGCTGCGACATCTCAGTGTCAAAGGTAATAGGACGACAACCGGCTGCACAATAAGAGAAGAAAAAGACGTTGTTTTCTGAAGCTACACAAAATAAGGAATGTATTGTCATTTCATACAAAACAAGAGTTGTTAATTTGTTAACGAGGACGCATTGCATGTACCGTTCCTCGCGTGAAAGAAAGTAACAGCACCATAAAACTATGAATACCTGAAGAATTCTTATAAAAGAACTACACTGATCCGACTACAGTTATGATTATCCCCACAAAGGTATCAGATAACGATGTTTTAAAGTCGTGTAAGGTCAAACATTACTATCAGGTCGTGACACATACTTGACTTTTGTCTTCACGGCTATGTTAAGTAGTCGGAAGTGAAAGGAAAGAAAAATATGGTACCTAGTAATATTGCTTGTCAGTATCACCCCTAAATACTTGTATGGTATGACGTGCTCAACGTGTAAACTACTATTATTGTATTTAGGGTTCTGTCTATTTGTTACAAGTATTATCTTGCATTTATGTCCATTTAAAGAGAATTGTCATTCACAGTTCGAGTGGAAATTTGATTAAAGTCTTTCAACTTTCCTTAAAACAAGAAAGTTAAAGGAGGGGAAAATGTTATATTTTTAGCTAAACTATCGTAAAATGTACTGCTCCATATTTTGTTCAAAGGAACTCAGAATTTATGCTTTATGCACTAGTTAATTGCAGTGGTATGTCGAGTACAAAATGCCCGTTTTACACCCTATACTGACAGTACCAGATTGGTGGGAATCACGAATCAGAACCAACTACAATCGTAAATCTTTTGAGGTTAATTATAATCCGTCTTGATTGCAAAAATGTTTATTCAGATGATCGGTTTCGGCTCCTCTAGAACCATCTTCAGATCTCAAATGACAACGATACTAATTCACTATTTCACAAATGCAAACCTATTTCGTCCTATCTGATCAACATCAAATGTACCAGAACGTACCTGCAATTACGGTTACAGGAGTAACACGTCCACACACAGCAACCTTCACATGCTGCGTCACATTAAATTGGTTGGCAGAATGTATGTCATTTATATTAATTATAAAACTGTTGTCGACAGGTGGCGTCTGGTACATTTGTTACTTTACCTATGCACATACTGTATTAAGTTGATTTTTCTAATTTGCTTTTATCTCTAAAAAATACCTAGTTCAAATCTGAAGTTGTAGTGATGCGAGGCCGTTGGATCCAGCAAGGCTTTCCGTATTACCCTCCTGAACCCACCGATTCCATATTCTGCTAACAGTCATTGGATCTCGACGAACGCGAGCAGCAATGTCGCGATACGATAAACCGCAATCGCGATAGGCTACGATCGGACCTTTATAAAAGTCGGAAACGTGATGGTACGCATTTCTGCTCCTTACACGAGCCATCACAACAACGTTTCACCAGGCAACGCCGGTCAACTGCTGTTTGTGTATGAGAAATCGGTTGGAAACTTTCCTCATGTCAGCACGTTGTAGGTGTCGCCACCGGCGCTAACCTTGTGTGAATGCTCTGAAAAGTTAATCATTTGCATATCACAGCATCTTCTTCCTGTCGGTTAAATTTCGCGTCTGTAGCACGTCATCTTCGTGGTGTAGCAATTTTAATGGCCAGTAGTGTACATATGGTTCACACAAGGCACATTATAATTACTCTCTTCCACTTTGTGTCGCCGCCTTTACGGCAATTGAGCCGTAACAAGAAATTACATATCGTTTGCAATCGTTGTGCGACGGTTGCGGCGCACATTTCATTGTAATGACTTTTTATAATAGCGCCCTTCCGGGGCTTGGAATGGAGTATAAGCTGTGCTACAAGCACCCATTACTCTACAGAATGAGTGTCCAGTGTGCCGTTGAATTCCGAGTGCGTAATTCAAGTTCCTATACTTTTCTAAATATTTCATTACGGCAGCGACGCACCACCCTTAACGCTAGACTAATAGAATGAAAGTCATTGACCTGCGAAACAGCTTGGAAACTTCCTTTGGTCAGAAGTGTAGCCACATATCCTAATGACAGCAGTGTTCCCAGTTCATAGAAGCAGAGGCCCATTAAGAGGAAACGGCGCCAATGGCTGAAGTCCCGATGCTGCGCCTCACATCCTCCCCCTCCCCCCCCCCCCTCCGCCGGCTGTAGAACGACCTTTTGTACTTAAATTAGGCAAACTTCACCATTTTTAAATAAGTTTAATAAAAACGAAGCATTATTGAAAAACATGTCGTAAACGGACAATTATGCATACAAGATGCCACACAGAACACACAAAATCAACCACCGTACTAAATGAATTACAATTTGTGTAAATTTCCTAAAAAAGATCAAAGTATAACAAAACCTAAAACCTTTATCATATAGTTTACGGTTTTTATGCGGTTTATGATAAACAACTGGCCATTTGTTCCTCGTAAGTAACTAATTAGAAATAAAAGATAAAGTTCCATAATTGAGAGTTGACAATATATTTCTCTCCAGAAATTACATTTGATTATATTTTCGCCGACCGGTGGGGCCGAGCGGTTCTAGGCGCTTCAGACTGGAACCGCGAGACCGCCACGGCCGCAGGTTCGAATCCTGCCTCGGGCATGGATGTGTATGATGTCCTTAGGTTAGTTAGGTTTAAGTAGTTCTAAGTTCTAGAGGACTGATAACCTCAGATGTTAAGTCCCATAGTGCTCTGAGCCATTTGAACCATTTATCCACAGTAATTGCTGTTCGGTACACTTCATACATGTAATAGCAAATATTTTATAAGAAATGTTGTATGCAGCTGCTTACGCTATCCATCCACAAAGTAAACGTAGCCGAATCCACACAGCTGTGGAACGCATGGCGGACGATTCGACCTATTATGTATGTGTCCGAAATTAAATTACTTCACTCAGCGTCATCTACGTCGCTTCAGAGGCTTTTACACGTTAACGGAAATGACCTGTATGATAAACCTGACCAGTGCACAGGTGAATGCTGCGTGAGGAGGCAGCCGTCGCCCAGTTGCGGCGGCGGGCAGCTTGGCGCTGCCCGGCAGTTTCCGCCACGCGCTCCGGCCGGAGTCTGGCCGGGGCGGGAGTTCCTGTAGGAGCGGAGCGCCGGCCGCCGGCCACCGGCCGCACGGGTCGTCGACCTCTCGCCCTCCGCCGGCCCGACGCCGCGGCCGCGGCCGCAGCCGCCACCGACGCCGCCCCCGGCGCTCAGCTCGTGGCTGTGGCGCACCGCCACTTTCTGATTCGCGCCGCTCTGCGGCACTCGTCGTTTGCTGTGGCCCGCGATTGCAGACACCTTCGCTCTGTTGTCTCGGAAACTGCGTGTTGTTTATGCGCTGACAATTTTGAGATAGAAGGGGTGGAGTGCAGTGGACCTGCCCGTACAGCTTAACGCGCAGGGCCATAGCTTGCGAGACTGTGTGCTGAGGCGGATCCGGATCGAAACCACTTGGCCTCGGTCGGTATATCGAACATCGTGAGTATGGTTTTTCAGCGGTTTTTCCCACTCGTTTAGGCAAATGCTGGGCCCATCCCCTGTCTCAGCCTCGGAAAATGTGGTAGACAAACAGATAAAACACGATAACACACCCAACAAGGTCCCTGTTCACAGGTAGGTGGTGCACAAGACTTGCCTCCCTTAGTCAAGCATGTATCTTGGTTTCGGATCCGGAGGGTGAAGAGGGCGCCACGTTTTTTGATTCTCTCTCACACTAATACCAGTGGAAGATCGAAAACATTAACAAAATGAATCTTTTTATATGCTAAATTTCATAATTTTTTTCACATACTATTGGCTGCATTTGTTACCATAGGTACACTGTACTTCGTAAGTACGAGAGATTCTTCGTTGAATTTTGCACAGCATACAAATCATACTTACAGGTAGATGAAACTCTAGAATTTATTAAATTTACGAAAAAATGAATGAGCTGCTACATTTTAAACTTGATGTTTAGAAAAAACTCAAATTTTATAGTTAATTATCTCCATTTTTACCACAGTTTTTAATAGATTTGCAAAATTCTAGAGTTTCATACACCTCCAAGTATAGTTTGTACGCTATGCAAAATTCATCGAGGAATGTCTCTTACTTCCGAAGAAAAGTGTGCCTATAGCAACAAATGCAGCCAACAATAAGTGAAAAAATTATGAAATTTCGCATGCAGAAAAAATTATTTTGTTACGTTTTTTAACTTCCACTGCTGTGAGTGTGAATCCTGAATCCTTCCTGGTCATGCCGACAAAGTTTTATGAATTTATTTGTAAAAGTATAGACAGTGGAAATTAAAATGTCCTGTGGTGCCTCTCCTACTACAAGTCGGTCCGTTTGACGTCCTGCCCCCCTTAAGAGGTGCGATAGTTTTTAATATAATCATAATAAGTTGTTCTCGTAGGTGGTTAATACAGCACACAATAGTTAGCTTCTTTTGGGCGCGGGGGAATCATGTTTCCACATGTTCAGACATTCAAGCTGCCTTGGAGTCGCGCGAAGTACTCTCGGCGATGTATCCTGCGCGAGACCAGTGAGGCGACGCGACAGACTTCTCAGTGGATTTAATTGGAGACGTTTATTCGCAAACCTAGATTGATTATCTGCATTTATACATTAGCAAATCAATATAAATAACGGTCGCCAGCTTCGCTTTAAACCGTGAGACGGGATTAAACGTCACAAATCAGGAATCAATAATGAAAAACCCTACAGCTGTCTACCTACTTTCAGGAAATATTCCGAACTTTGGCCGCAGGACTGGAATGTTTCCACTGCTAACAGTTCAGTACACCCCTTTCACATGGTTATTAGCAGTTGCCGTTGATAATTACCGCAACAAGGAACAGGAATACTGTTCAAGAGCAGTAGGGAAACAATCGCGCAAAAATATCTCTCTCAGATTTGCACGTAAACAAAGGAAATATACAACACAACCTCCAGCTAGCTAAAGCCTCCACGCTCTGCTATGAGGCCTCTTTTTTACCGACAAAGTCCACATTCACTAATCAGCAATGCTCGCCGAGAGAAACAGGAAAGTGGCATTTCGACGCTCGTGGCATTTCTTAATCTTTGTACGCTTTCCACACTGGAAAAGTAAACTCGTTGATCGTGAAGGATCACTAACTCCAAACATCGAATATAATAACCGCTTTGCCGGCCGGAGTCGCCGAGCGGTTCTAGGCGCTACAGTCTGGAACCGCGCGACCGCTACGGTCGCAGGTTGGAATCCTGCCTCGGGCATGGATGTGTGTGATGTCCTTAGGTTAGTTAGATTTAAGTAGTTCTACGTTCTAGGGGACTGATGACATCAGAAGTTAAGTTCCATAGTGCTCAGAGCCATTTTTTTAATAACCGCTTTAACACACAAACCCCGGCCCAGAACACCCACGAGGGCTATCGGCGAACATGTCGATTTCGCGAGCTCTAAACGGCTCCCCGAAATTATTCATCATATAGGACTTCCAGCTGATCAGCGTGGGGAGTAGAATATAGGCATTCTCACTGCCCATTTCCTGCTCCTGCTCCACAAGGCGCTGACTCCTGACAGGATAGTAAGAACGTTTTGTGCAGCGCATGTGGCGAATGCGACCGCCATGGGGGAAATGCTCTCCACCGAAGGCCGCCAAATAGGTCCCGGTTCCCCCATTTTAGAAGGATTAGTAAGAAAACTCGTCCAGTCAACTCCAGGCTGAAGCAATTCACCTTCCTCGAGGATCACGAACCTATCGTAGACAAAGGCTGCAGGGAGGGCGCTCAGTCACGACAAGGAAATCAGATGTTACAACATGTTACTTATCTGCTTCAAAATATGCGTTATAAATTATTTACATGAAAGTGAATTAAACCTACGTCTGATTTCTCATTGCACGTCGTATCTCTAATGCGTACTGGTATCAGCGAACTTAAATGCGTACATGAAGAATTATTCATTGGCAATTACTGATTGCGTGATGCGGAAAAAAAACGTTATCTACAATATCTAATGATATCTGACATCTAATTTTTATAATATAATAATCGCTTCCAAATATGTCTGATAATCTGATCTGTCCATCTCCTTTTAACCCCTTTTATAAAAGCAGCACTGCAGTGGTACATTATTTTTGTATTCTATTCTTGAGATAGAAAACTATTTTTTTCAACTATTACACATCTGACCATCTCATAATGGTATCATCGTAGAATACACTCCGCTTCCTCGTTGTAATGTTACCTAAAATTATCTTTCAGACGAGTTTAACAAGTTGCAGAACAAAAGATGGCGTACATGGAGTGTCAGACCAAAGAAGGAATATCTGTTTCAGAGAGAGAGAGAGAGAGAGAGAGAGAGAGAGAGAGAGAGTGGAGTACGGAGCTATAGTCTTAACTGCGTTCCTCCAGCAGCTCACATCCATACGCAGGTCCCAGCCAAGTACTCCTGCTACCCACTCATTATTGAAAGGTCATAGAAAAAGCATTCAGTCTAGATAACTTAGAACACTTGGCATCAAAATTCAGTATGTTATTGCTGCAAGTAGTAGACTCCTCTACGGCCGACCTCGCGAATTCGTGATAGTTCATTTTTCATCTGCAAGACGAAGAGAAGTGAAAACATAAGACCATAGCACTAGGTATCAGCCTGCGCTGTCGAGGACGTTGACACAGTGTCGTTTGGTGGAGCTCGGCTCGGGACAGCCCATTCGAATCGCTATTCAGGATGAAATTTTCATCAGTATTGGCTGACAGCGGGAGGAGAAGCGACAGCACGAATTTCCTGGTCATCTGACTTTGTGCTAATGTTCGTAATTGAATTATAAACCGTACCACAGTATCTTACAGAATTTATTTTTATTTATTTGGTGTATGGAGTAATACGTCGGATGAATTAAATACAAGTAAATAGTTTACAATGTAAACATTAAAATAACGTATAGAACATATAGCTCATGCAGAAGAGATACAAAAATGCCGGATGTCAATGTTTCTCATGTATTCTAGTGCCTTTTCGGTAGCATGCAGGAATTTAAAGCGGTCATCAATGAAGGCTATCATTGGGCAGTCGTAAACTTCATGTTCTACGATTTGCATAGCAGCTCCACAATCGCCATTGGGAGATGCTGTTTTGCTCTATCAACTTATTCGACTGCGGACGCTGGTACTTGGTGATTTGATCCAGTGCGTCTACGCTTCTCTTCCTCTTGCAGATGAAAAATGACAACGAATCAGAAGATCTGCCACAGCTTGTTCGTAATCTATAATGGGTAGACCAGATAGTACGAGATTTGTCGAATCCGGGTTGTGTGGTGGTGAGCCAAGGTATATTATGATAGGCAGGGAGAGCCTGTTGGGTCCATTCATCTTTCCGCCGATCAGCTAGGCTGAATCTGTTTTCATCCAAATTTGTTGTACTCATAAAGTGTGGATGGCTAGAGCGGAGTTTGGTATTCTCACTGTCGGGGGTGTCTTGATGGATTTGTAGAAGAGGGTTGTTGTCAATCTCCTTGGGTTCTCTAGTGACTGATTTTCTCTCGTCGCAGATGGGGAGGAGCAGAATGCTTAGTGGTAGCCAATACGTTGGGATCGGCATTATTGTGCCTGTTACAAGACGTGTATTTGATTTAGTTGGACATCGATGCGACTAGTGAGAGTACTGTTGAGCCATACCGGTGCACACTACTCCGACGCGCGGATCCATCGTATAAACTTGATTTTATTAACAATGCCTATATCTTTCAAATGCTGCGACATTGTCGCGAATAAAACAGTGACTTTACGTCAATGGTCACAAAATTTTTTGTAAACAGATTACTGGTTTCGGTCTATAATGACCATCTTCAGATCTTCGTTGATCCATTATGGACCGCTGGACAACGGATCGCATGTATTTCTTGATGCAATAAGTTACCAACAGCCGTATGTATTGTAGAAATTTATTTTATGCCGAAACTGGTAGTACATAAGAAGTTCATATAATAAAATTCTTCAATACATACGGCTGTTGCTAAATTATTGCATCAAGATCTTCAGATCTGTTTTATAGAAACAATGTCCTGCAGCCATAGTGGCATCGTCAAATGTTATTTAACATTTGACGATGCCACTATGGCTGCAGGACATTAGGACATCGTTTTTATAAAACAGATCTGAAGATGGTCATTATAGACCGAAACCGATAATCTGTTTACAAAACAATTTGTGACCACAGACGTAAAGTAAAGAAACTTTAATGCCAATATCCTTTAGCCACGTACTGTGTCCAGCTCGCCTTTTCTAAGTTAGCATGAGGTATATGAATAGTAAAGAATTTATGGGAGTGGTTCCAAGACCTCCAGTCAGGCTTCGTAGCATCCCCTCTGCCTACACTGGGAGTTATTCTTGTATTCACCGTGAGTGCGCGCGCGCTCGCACACACACACACGCACACACACACACACACACACACACACACACACACACGAAGTGGTAATGGCAGTGAATATAGCGTTGTGATAATCTCTGATCGCTTCCCGCGACAGGCGGAGTGTTGCTGTCCCGGCTGCAATTAATTGGCGCATTGCTTTACGAGCTTTGCCTTTGAGCTTATATGCTACGGAAAATTAAACATCTCGTCTTAGTACGCACCAAGATAACGGAAACTGCTTTCTTTGGACTTCTCTAATCGAAGAGTTACGTTTCAAGTTCCTCCTTCAACACTAAGTATGTTGTCCTTTTGGTCAATATAGTTAGCGTACTATTCCCGCTCCGGCGTTGCATTGGGTCTAGGACCCTACACGCACGGTCCTGCGATTTTCTCCGACGTTTTAGTGTTTCTGTTAATTCATACTGATAAACTGAATATCGCACTATACTAATCTGGGGCCACTACGTCGAACGGGGACGTAAATTTCCGTTTTAAAACTCATTTTGTTCGCAACGGGAAATAAACCGACGCTTTCCGTCGACACTTGGTGTTCTCATGAGAGACGTGAGAGGACCATTTGTTTTGGCTGGCTCCAGCTGCACGCTGCAAGAACTAAATTCCAAATATCTGCCGAAACATCACAGAAAATCGCATGACGACTGTCAGGAGTGTCACCCTGCACAATAACCCGTTCTCATAGAAAACTACGCTTTTCGTGAGCTAGTCTGCGTTCATAACTGTAAATAGGTGTGAGAGGGGTGGAGAGAAAATGTCGCAAAAGGCAAGTCCACATATCGCCATTTTCGGGCATCCCCTGAAACTGATAATTTACTTTTGATCTAGATGATTTGAGCGAAGAAGCTTAACTTAAATGTTAAATTTGGAAAGGAAATTAAATTTCAGAGAGAGGCAATATAAACTTTCAAGTTTGCCATTGATATTGTAGTTCAGTCAGGGATGACAAACTACATGGAAGATCAGCTGAACGGAATGGATAGCGTTTTGATCAAATGAATACCGACTAGAGTAAAACAAGGGTGATTGAATGGAGCCAAATGAAAACAAATTAGGAAATGAGACACCGAAAGTAGTTGACCAGGTTTGCTATTTGAGGTGCAAACTAACTGACGTTACCGAATATAAAACACAGACTGGAAGTAACACGAAAAACGTTTCTGATGAGGACAACTTTATTTTCATCTTTCTCAACTTATTTCTCTTCAGTGAAGCCTTGTACAGAAGTGAAACTTGCACGATAAATAGTTCAGAGAAGAAGAGAATAGAAACGTTTGAAACGTGCTACAGAAGAATGGTGAAGATTAGATGAATAGGTCAAATAAGTAATGAAGATACACTCTGACGCCGGCCGCGGTGGCCGAGCGGTTCTAGTCGCTTCATTCCGGAGCCACGCGACTGCTACGGTCGCAGGTTCGAATCCTGCCTCGGGCATGGATGTGTGTGATGTCCTTATGTTAGTTAGGTTTAAGCAGTTCAAAGTTCTAGGGGACTGATGACCTCAGATGTTAAGTCCGATAGTGCTCAGAGCCATTTACACTCTGACACACACACACACACACACACACACACACATATATATATATATATATATATATATATATATATATATATATATATATATATATATACCACGGAGGAATTATCCGAATGGAATGGAAATCGGTAGATGTGATGTACTTGCACAGACAAAAAAATGAGTACAGTTTCAGAAAAATTGGATTATTTATTTAAGGGAAAGAGCTTCTCAAACTGAGCAAGTCAAGAACGCGTTGGTGCACTTCTGGCCCTTACACAAGCAGTGATTCGGCTTGGTACTGATTGATGGAGAAAGCAGTAGAAACTTTTGCCGTGTGTGGGCGGGCATTATCTTGCTGAAACGTAAGCTCTCCATACACCTCTTCGGCCTGGAATCTCATTGGCTGGTGTAGCTGTGATACGCCCCCCATCGAACTGAGCCCCAATAACCAACGAAGACGTGTGTGGAGATGTCCCGAATAGCGGTGGAATACCAACCTGACTGTCGCCCGTGACACGGCCCAACAGCCGGGAGTGATGGTGATGGTTGCCACTTCATTTCGTTCGAGGAGCCCTTTGGTCGTTCTCCGCGTCACCCTTGGCAGTACAACGGTACGTTAGCGCTATTCTCCGCTCCGTTTTGTTGTCCTTCATGGAAAGACATTCTGGGCTTATATTTCAGCAAGATAATGCCCGGTCGCACAGGACGAGAGGTTTTACTGCTTGTTTTCGTGTTTATCAAGCCCCTACTTGGCCAGCAAGATCTACAGATATCTCCTCAACTGAGAAAGTTTTTTTAGCGTCAGGGGTAGAACGCTCCAACCAGCCCGATCAGCTCGGGATTTTGACGATCTAACGCACCAACTGGACAGAGGTTGGCACGATATCCTTGAACAGGACATCCAACAACTCTGTCGATAAATGCCAAACCGAATAACTGCTTCCATAAGGGCCAGAGGTGGACTAACGCGTTATTGACTCGCTCTGTTTGTGAAGATCTTTCTCTTGAACAATTCATCCAATTTTCCTGGCATTGCAATCATTTTAATGGGTGTACATGAACACCACGTGTATGCGTCCGTATATGTATATTTCCGCACCATTCAGGTGATTTCTTCATGGTACATCGTTTTTTCTTAGTGTATGTCGAATATTGTTAATCAAAAGAAGGGTTCAGATAGTAAGAACGTCCTGAAGCATCAATGAATGGTGTTGGAGGGAACTGTGGCGGGTAAAAATTGTAGAGAGACACCAAGGCTTGCCTACAGTAAGCAAGTTAAAATAGATGTAGGGCGCAGTTGTTATGCACAGATGAATACACATGTTCCGGATCGACTAACCCGGAGAGCTGCGTCAAACTTGGCTTCGAACTACACACAACTCAGTGTGATTTCCGCAGGTTGAATGGTCTCGCGATGCCCCTGTAGAACACTGACGGACGTGTAGCGTGGGTCCTTGTTATTAATACTTGTTGTGGCCGTGTGGAGTCGCATCTCACGAGAGCAAAACACTCACCTTCTGGCAGCTCTCGTGCAGCATGGGAGGCTATCGTGCGCTCCGCACGCAGGATGACTGTGCCTTCGTTCCTCGTGACTCATTGTCAGGGACGTCAGCCGCTAGCAGGCGCTCCCCTGCGCCGGCTGAACGGATCATTAGAGCCGCTATTCACGCACTGCTCCCCTTCATTTGCTGGCCCGCCTGCCGACTCAAGTACCTCTTGTCACCGTGCGTGTTACGACTTCCCATCCCCGTCGCCTAATAGAATACGTCATCGTGGACAGTGTATTATTTACACGTTGTCATTATCACGATCATTGTATTAATTTTCAACAAAGCACTGGTTTGTCTTTGCAAAGAGCATCTATTCACCGCCGTCATTCTCTTCATACGAGGTGTATGATAAAAGTAATGGGACAGATCTTTTATTTACCAAAGTTTCTATTTTTTTCGAACACCAATACTGTCCCCTTCAAAGCACTATTCTTCGGCAGCTATACACTGAGGGATCCGTCGTTCCCAGCCTTGGTAGCAGCGGTAAAAGTTTTCCGCTGATAGGCCCTTTAACATTTCGGTCACAGTCGTTTAAATGTTCTCCAGAATCTCAAAATGACGTCCTTTTAAGACTGTTTCAGTCTCGGAAAAAGAAAAAGAAAAAACTCATATGATTCAGGTCAGGTGAGTAGGGGGGAGGGGTGTGGAACAACAGGAATGCCTTTTGAGGTCAATAACTCCGTGGTGGAGGTGGCCGTGTGACACGGTGCGCTGTAATGATGCAGCATCCACTTGCGTGCAACGTCGGGTCTCGCTCGGTTCACCCTTGAGCCTTTCAACACAAAACTTGTTGGCTTAACGCTGCGCTGAATTTTCGTAAAGCACAATAAAAACACAACGTCACTGGTGGCGCTCACGAAAATTACGTGATAGCTGCTGTACGGAGGTGAAACTCGGGGTGAGCATGTGGAAGGGATGAACAGACCGGTCTACACTAGTAGAACAACACTGCGTCACAGATCGCTCGCAATGTTGTCAGTCTCATTACTGTTTTCACGCGCCTCGCTGGTTCTCCCCGTCCTGTCACTGTACACCTCTGCTCCTTGCAAGACGCTGCGAAGTGTGGAGTATACGGTATTTTACTTTGCGCTATTTGTTAATATCCCATCGTATTCATTTTGTGACGAAGCTCGCAAAGAACAACAACTTAAAACACTTCTTGCGAACTGTTGTTAGTCGTATTTTATTTATGCATTCCTTAATGTAGCGGCTTGTAGGCTGCGGGACAGTGCACTTAGTTTTGGCTACGAAAAATATTTCTCAAAACTTTCTACATATTGATTCAGTTTCAAAAATGAAATGAAATGAGTTTTTGTGGAAGCTCATTAGTTCTTAATCTGTCTTCTACACTCTTGCCTCTGCTGGAAGAAAGGTGCCAATTTCAATATGTTTTACGAAAGTTATGTTGTCTCTCAACTTCTTCTTCATAATCATCATCTTCTTTTTCTTCATCTTCACAAAAAAATGGCTCTGAGCACTATGGGACTGAACTGCTGAGGTCATCAGTCCCCTAGAACTTAGAACTACTTAAACCTAAAGACATCACACACATCCATGCCCGAGGCAGGATTCGAACCTGCGACCGTAGCGGTCGCGCAGTTCCAGACTGGAGCGCCTAGAACCGTTCGGCCACTCCAGCCGGCTTGTCTTCACATTCATCCTCTTCTTTCTGCTTTTAATTGAGTTCGGATTAAAACCTACGGCATCAGACTCTGTTAGCCTTACTTGCTTATTACCGGAATTCAAGTCCGCCTGTTAAGCAAACACTTTTCTTCTTAATGCCTAAACCTGTTTCAGCACGTTTGTGCCAACATCAATGGGTAATTTTATTGTTGTGTAAAATTTAAATGTATTTTGACTAATAGTAATTCTAACGAAATTAGGGCAAAAACATTTTATGTGTGTTGTCATTATTACCTTATTTGTTAGAATGTTAGCTTCTGTAGGACCTTATTTACATTATTGTTGTTTTTAATGAAAAGAGAGGTGCTTTGCATAACAGTGTGGACCTGAATTCCCATTTTTTTAGTCTGCAATCACAACTGCTGTCAAAGCTTCAGAACCAAGCGATAGTCACTTCTCGCTAATGTTTGCAGAGATACTTCATTTATTTATAGTTGATGTATAGGTGATACCCTGAATCAATGGAAATAGATATCTCTATCTCCGATCTTCATCTCCTGCACCGGCTCAAGCATTACTCGAAATGCATTACACTAAAACCTGTCCACAGCTACATCGTCAGAGGAAATTATGTGACTGAGGAAGATGATGAATTCATTTTCTTGAATTATGACTTCTGGAATCATCGGCGAGTAGAGCAGATGGCATGTACTAGGGAATTTGCCAAAAAAGCCTGACTTTGGTAGGTGTACATCTGCATTTAGTTTTCATGGCAGAGATTTCATTCGTTACACCATTTACCAAATGTCTACTACAGCTGCAACGATGAATGGAACATGAAGAAAAGTTATTATTTACACAACTCTGTGAGAGCTGTTATCAGTGTAGTTTTAACTCCACGTGAGAAATAAGTGGGTGCTGGAGAATATTACCAGCCTCCACTCTGAACGTTGGCTCTTGGAATTCTCTAAGCGGCTTTTTTTGAGTTACACGACACCGAGTGCCTTGCAGATTTTTTTCCGCGTTTCCGTTACAGTCTCTTGCCAACCAAACAAATCTGTAGCAATGTGCGTCGGCTTTCTATGTGTACACTCCCCTCTCCCTGCCAGTGCAACCAGATGTGGATCCTATACACTTGAGCAGCTTTCCAGCATGGATCACACGAGCGTTGTGTAAGCAGCCTCTTTTATGACTGCATATGTATCTACGTTAGGAGCTAGTTTCCAACCTTTGCACCCCGCTGATATTTTTTTTTTTTCGGACACGATTTATTGGTTGACGCGTACTCATAGGTACGCGATTTCAAATAGCATTAGCCACACAGTTACTGATGCATAAAAGAAAGTAATGCTACGAAGTGACTCTTCCTAGTTGAGAATGTAGTCACGACAATTCGCGTCCGTGTTCTCAAATTAGTACTAGAATTGTAGGACTAATGGAGTCGGGCCATTGAGGGACCCTGACGACAAAGTTTGGCTCTACAGTCTCGGGGGAGGGTCGTCCACCACTGTGTTTCTGCCCTAATAACAGCCCCAGCTGTTTGTGATAGGTTTTGTTAGGAAAGCACCGATGGAACACAAGGTCAGCGAATACTGCAGTAGTAATTAAACAGCAAAACAAGTGAGTTACTCAATGGCACCAAATTACTAAATAATGTAGTCAAAACGGTCACGAAGTGAAGCTGAATACTGAATATTATATTTTGAGTAAAAACACAAAGAAAGATGATGATCATATATAAAATTATTAAATGCGTTTTAGTTTCTGCCTGAAGTTGTAGAATTAGAATCATAGCTAAGTGCAGTAAAAATTTCGTGAGTTGCAGATATTTAGCAACAACAATGCATCATATTAAATGTTCGTCAGTGATGCTGCTTCACTGTCAACTGAAGTTCATCATGAACTCTACTCCCACTCGCTCTACATTACTGCAAAAGCATACATCAGACGCAAACTGCATGAAATAGTCTCATGTGCTGCTCAAGTTTTATACCCGTAGAATTTCAGTAATGCGACGGCGCTGCTGTATTGCCGCCGAAAAAACTGACAAGGAGAAGTCCCGAGGAGTGGGCTGGATTTTTTTAATGAAGGTTAGGGTCTCGGGTATCACACCCTGCAGCCATTAACCGTAGCGTGCCATCATTTGCAAGTAATCGACGAAAAAACCTCTTGTAATTTTGCGTGATGGTCTATAACTTTAAAACTACGACCAGTGCGCAGCCTAGTGGCATAGCGTAACGGTTAGGGTACATTACTCATATTTAGAAGGTTCTGGATTCAAATCTCGTTGGGGACCTGTAAATATTTTATTTTTAAATATTTATAGAAATGAATTTCCAAATTTTTATTCAGTTAATTGGTTTAAATGTAATATTTTTTATTTCTAATCCTTAGTCACGTTATTTTCATCATCGTTTTAAGTTTATCATTTGCTGTCACTTTTCATTCTTTCATTCTTTTTTCATTTGGAACCTGTGCTCATGTGACTTGAATTATTTTTATTTAGCTATCATGATATTTAAAGCAAACCACCGCGAAGTAATGTATTCATGTCGACTGTGCAATGGTGTCAGGAATGTATTTTTCCTTACAAGATGTAATTTTTCGGGTGGTAATCATCATACATTTAAAACAAATTTCAGTAGCACTGTGGTCACAATAACGCAGATGAAGATTTAAAGGAAAGATGGAGTCTTAATCATCATCATCATCATCATCATCATCATCATCATCATTTAAGACTGATTATGCCTTTCAGCGTTCAGTCTGGAGCATAGCCCCCCTTATACAGTTCCTCCATGATCCCCTATTCAGTGCTAACATTGGTGCCTCTTCTGATGTTAAACCTATTACTTCAAAATCATTCTTAACCGAATCCAGGTACCTTCTCCTCGGTCTGCCCCGACTCCTCCTACCCTTTACTGCTGAATCCATGAGTCTCTTTGGTAACCTTGCTTCTCCCATGCGTGTAACATGACCCCACCATCTAAGCCTGTTCGCCCTGACTGCTACATCTATAGAGTTCATTCCCAGTTTTTCTTTGATTTCCTCATTGTGGACACCCTCCTGCCATTGTTCCCATCTACTAGTACCTGCAATCATCCTAGCTATTTTCATATCCGTAACCTCAACCTTGTTGATAAGGTAACCTGAATCCACCCAGCTTTCGCTCCCATACAACAAAGTTGGTCGAAAGATTGAACGGTGCACAGATAACTTAGTCTTGGTACTGACTTCCTTCTTGCAGAAGAGAGTAGATCGTAGCTACGCGCTCACTGCATTAGCTTTGCTACACCTCGCTTCCAGTTCTTTCACTATGTTGCCATCCTGTGAGAATATGCATCCTAAGTACTTGAAACCGTCCACCTGTTCTAACTTTGTTCCTCCTATTTGGCACTCAATCCGTTTATATTTCTTTCCCACTGACATTACTTTCGTTTTGGAGATGCTAATCTTCATACCATAGTCCTTACATTTCTGATCTAGCTCTGAAATATTACTTTGCAAACTTTCAATCGAATCTGCCGTCACAACTAAGTCATCCGCATATGCAAGACTGCTTATTTTGTGTTCACATATCTTAATCTCACCCAGCCAGTCTACTGTTTTCAACATATGATCCATAAGTAATATGAACAACAGTGGAGACAGGTTGCAGCCTTGTCTTACCCCTGAAACTACTCTGAACCGTGAACTCAATTTACCGTCAACTCTAACTGCTGCCTGACTATCCATGTAAAGACCTTTACTTGCTTGCAAAAGTTTGCCTCCTATTCCATAATCTTGTAGAACAGACAATAACTTCCTCCTAGGAACCCGGTCATATGCCTTTTCTAGATCTATAAAGCATAGATACAATTCCCTGTTCCACTCATAACACTTCTCCATTATTTGCCGTAAGCTAAAGATCTGGTCCTGACAACCTCTAAGAGGCCTAAACCCACACTGATTTTCATCCAATTGGTCCTCAACTAATACTCGCACTTTCCTTTCAACAATACCTGCGAAGATTTTACCCACAACGCTGATTAAAGAGTTACCTCTGTAGTTTTTACAATCTTTTCTGTTTCCATGTTTAAAGATTGGTGTGATTACTGCTTTTGTCCAGTCTGATGGAACCTGTCCCAACTCGCAGGCCATTTCAATTATCCTGTATAGCCATTTAAGACCTGACATTCCACTGTATTTGATGAGTTCCGACTTAATTTCATCCACCCCAGCCGCTTTATTGCACTGCAATCTATTGACCATTTTTTCCACTGCCTCAAATGTGATCCTATTTCCATCATCATTCCTATCCCATTCTACCTCGAAATCTGAAACATTACTGATCGCATTTTCACCTACATTGAGCAACTCTTCAAAATATTCCCTCCATCTGCCCAAGGCATTCACAGGATTCACCAGCAGTTTCCCTGACCTGTCCAAAATACTTGTCATTTCCTTCTTACCTCCCTTTCGAAGACTGCTAATTACACTCCAGAATGGTTTTCCAGCAGCTTGACCCATAGTCTCCAACCTGTTTCCAAAGTCTTCCCACGATTTCTTCTTGGATGCTGCAATTATCTGTTTGGCTTTGTTTCTTTCTTCAACATAACTTTCCCTGTCTACCTGGGTTCTGGTATGTAGCCATTTTTGATACGCCTTCTTTTTCCTTTTACAGGCTGCCTTGACATTATCATTCCACCAAGCTGTTTGCTTCATCCTACTTTTACACACTACTGTTCCAAGACATTCTTTAGCCACTTCTAGTACTGTGTCCCTATACCTTGTCCATTCCTTTTCCAATGACTGTAATTGACTACATTCAACTAACTGGTACCTTTCTGAGATCGCTGTTATGTACTTGTGCCTTATTTCCTTATCCTGAAGTTTCTCCACTCTTATCCTCCTACATATGGACCTGACCTCCTGCACTTTCGGCCTCACAATCCCAATTTCACTGCAGATTAAATAATGATCAGTGTCATCAAAGAATCCCCTGAATACACGTGTATCCCTCACAGCCTTCCTGAATTCCTGATCTGTTATTATATAGTCAATGACAGATCTGGTTCCCCTGCCTTCCCAAGTATACCGGTGAATGTTCTTATGTTTAAAAAAGGAGTTTGTGATTACTAAGCCCATACTGGCACAGAAATCCAAGAGTTGTTTCCCGTTCCTGTTGGCCTCCATATCCTCTCCAAATTTACCCATAACCTTTTCATACCCTTCTGTTCGATTTCCAATCCTGGCGTTAAAATCACCCATGAGCAGAACACTGTCCTTGTCCTTTACTCTAACAACTACATCACTGAGTGCCTCATAAAAACTATCCATCTTATCTTGATCTGTCCCTTCACAATGCGAATATACTGACACAATCCTAATTTTCTTGCTAGACACTGTCAAATCTATCCACATCAGTCGTTCGTTTACATACCTTATTGCAGCCACGCTGGGTTCCATTTCTTTCATGATGTAAAGCCCTACAACCCATTGTGCTATTCCTGCTTTGACGCCTGACAGGTAGACCTTGTATTCTCCCACTTCCTCTTCTTTCTCACCCCTTACCCGAATGTCACTAACAGCTAAAACGTCCAGCCCCATCTTACTTGCAGCCTCTGCCAGCTCTACCTTCTTCCCAGAGTAGCCCCCATTGATAATAATAGCTCCCCATCTCATTACCATTTGTTTGCCAAGTCGTATCTTAGGAGTCCCTGGTTTGTCAGTTAGAGGTGGGACTCCGTCACCTCCAAAGGTCCGAGGCATTTTGCTCTGATTATTGCCAGCATCATATTTAGAGTACCAGGGAAGCAGGTTGCCAGCCTTACTTGCCCCGAGTCCCATTGGGTTTTACCCCTAACGGCTGAGGGACTAACCGGTGGATTTGGTAGTCTTTGCCGTATGAGCACAAAGGTGACCACGACTCAGAATATGTCCGAGATGCCCAGCCTTATTCCAAAGTAACTGGTATCCCGACTGTCGGGACCACTTACTTGGCCACTCATACGTTGCCCGTGGTTCATGAACTAGGACATGACTACAGGAACCCACACCATGAACCACATGGAGTCATAAGTAAAACGAAATTCATGCAACATGAAGAATAGAAATAATGAATGCAATAACGTGGTCGAAAATATGAGATGATAAAACGGAAGAAATTAATTTGAAGTTAATGCATGTTAATAATTAAAATCACATAAACAAAGATTCCAAATGAAAGAAGAATGAAAGTAAGAAAAATGAGAGCAAATGTGTGTGTGTGAAATCTTATGGGACGTAACTGCTAAGGTCATCAGTCCCTAAGCTTACACACTACTTAACCTAAATTATCCTAACGACAAACACACACACCCATGCCCGAGGCAAGACTCGAACCTCCGCCGGGACCAGCCGCACAGTCCATGACTGCAGCGCCCAAGACCGCTCGACTAATCCCGCGCGGCTGAGAGCAAGTGAAAAAGTTAAAACGATGATCAAAATAACGTGACAAAGATTAGAAATAAATAAAATTGCATTTAAACCAATCAATAGAATATAAAACTGGGGAAATTCATTTCCATAAAGATTTAAAAATAAAAAGTTTGTAGGTACCCTAAGAGAATCGAACCCAGAACCATGTGCATATCAGGAATGTATTCTAATCATTACCTTATGCCACTAGCCGGCGTAATGTTTCTATTTTTAAAGCTCTAGAGCATCATGCGAAATTACGAATACTTTCATCACTTAAAATTTACGGGCTAATAGACTGTGGTCGATATATACAACTTTCTCCTGACGTTTCTTCTCCGACTGCGGGAGACATCCTCAGCACCGAATATATGGGCAGTGTAAAGATGTTAACACCATAATAATTTTAACAGAAGAGAGGGAGGTGTTAAATTAGGTAAAATTTGGATGTCAACATTGTAACATAAGAATGACAATCGATTACTTTCAACCGAGAATGTTGGCGTTACCAGAGATAATGTCGTAGACGACGTTACGTGATGGACTTTGTGCCCTGTAAACTGCCACTATATTCGGCGCTCCCTCGAGTTCTTGTTGCAGTGTGCCACTTTACTTCTGAAGATATCTCCCGCAGTCGGAGAGGAAACGTTACGAGGAAGTTTTGTACATCGTCCACGGCCTATTAGCCCGGAAGTTTTAAGTGACGTCAGTGCCAGCCGCGAAAGCTTACCTTGTTTGATCATTACAGAAGTTTTGTTTTTCATCGATTACTGGCATTCACCAGGGTGAATGGCTGTAGAATGTAATGCCTGGGACCCTAACATACACAACCATATATATAGTTTCAAAAAGTCATTCCACCTCCGTGGAGCAAAACTTTATCTTTTACGAAGCTGCTAGACGTTTGATTGAGCTAAAATTACTTACTCCTGAAAACAATAATAATCTGTCATTATTATAAAACGAGAGCCCTAAAAAAAGGGATAAATTTCGCTTAAAAATTTGTGAGTATGGTGATGCAGTTTTTCTTAGCTCGCACTGCATTAGTTCCCATAAAGACTACGAAAAATACGCACCAGTTTTATTCTCATAAAAAATCCCGAGCTTGTTAGAAGACCGTGCTCATAATACTTCAAACATACTGAATTAAGGAGATTTGGTGACCTTGCTGGCCAAGGTGAAGTACGGCAAGCACGAAGACAAGCAGTAGGAACTCTCGCCGAATGCGGGCGGACAATATCTTCCTGAAATGTAAGCCCAGGTTGGCTCGCCACGAAGAGCAGTAAAACGGGAAGTAGAATACCGTCGACGTACCGTACAGTTAGCATAAAGTTCCACCGCAGTTCGGGCATCTCCAGACACGTCTGCGCCGGTCATTAGGGCTCAGTTCGGAGCGGGACTCATGACTGAAGACAATTCTAATCCAGTCAATGAGATTCCAGGCTGAAAACGTGTCTGCAGACGACTCGGACAGCGGTGGGATACCAGTCTCACTATCGCCCGCCATAGGACCCGACAACCAGGAGCTATGCTCTGGGGTGACATTTCTTTTCATAGCAGGACTCCTTTGGTTGTCAGCCACGGCACTCTTACAGCAAAGCGGTACAGCGACGATATTTCACACACCGTACTGTTACCCTTCATGGAAAGCCATCCTGGGTTTACATTTCAGCAAGATAATGGCACGCCACACACACACACACACACACACACACACACACACACACACACACACACACACGCGCGCGCGCTCGGCAAGGGCTTCTACAGTCTGTCTTCGTGGTTGCCAAACCCTACCTTGGACAGCCAGGTCGCCGGATAGAACGTTTGGAGCATTATGGGCATGGTCTACCAGCTCGGCATTTTGACAATCTAAGGCGGCAATTGGACAGAATTTGGCACGATATCCCTCGATGGACAACCAAAAACTCTATGAATCAGTACCAAGTCGAATAACAGCTTTTATGAGGGCCAGAGGTGGACCAGCGCATTGTTGACGTGGTCAATTTGTGAAGCTCTTCCTATTGAATAAACCTTACAATATTTCTGAAATAGTAATCATTTATTTGTCTGTACATGTAAAGGACATTAACTGTCGATTTCCGTTCCACTCGGATAATTCCTTCGCAGAGCGTCGTATTTTCGTAGAGTATAGATTTGGTAGATATGGGAAGCGAACTCCGATTCGACGAATGACGAGCAGTCACTTTGACCGTGATCTACTGCGCAACGACGGTGACACCTCCTTCACATCGCATCTAGCGCTGCCTGTCAAATTACTACATAGCTTGCGATCGCAGTTGACGTTCTGTATTTCCGCGTACAGTGTTTAATTGGTATTAATTTCCATTGTTATGTATAGTACGTCCCCCGGTTATCATAATATGTTCCGTGCGTGTTTTGTCGACTTCATATTCACACGTATGGTATTTTCTTGAAATGCAACGTTAGAATTACTTTTTGTGTCATCTGTAAGGTTATTTCATCATCTCTGGGCTATTTTTTGTTGCTTACCTTATTGTTCTATACCCACAGATCGTCCAAGGCGATTTTGATGTCTTCCTTGCGCCTTCCTGTCTCCCACATATTGAAAAACGTCATTAATGTCTTCTGCATTTAGCATTGCATCAATATGTATAGAACCTAAGTCTAATACTTACTGCTCGTCCGTCTTCAGTTGCCCATCTCTGTCGTCGATAATCAACGTTTTACTCCTGCAGGCTGGATTTATTTCTCTTATGGTAAGAACATTTTCTTATTATAGGCTGTGTTATTCATTACGTTACTGCTCTGCGTTAGGTTCGTTAAAAATTACCTATTCTCCGTCCGCAGAAATGTAGAAGGCTGCGTCTTTGTTTTCCAAGTGTTCCCGTTCTTCTCTGTGGCTGGTAGTCTTATAATAACAGTCGTGACGTATCTTGCTTTTGTAGCTTCCTCACTAGTTTAATTGAGCTCTTCCTTCCAAGTATTGATTTTTCACTTGTAGTCCTATAACTGCCGTCGACACAGACTTGCTAAAATGAAAATAATGCAACGGTAACGGGAAGTCAATTACTGATACACCCTCGGAGCAGCATTCGGAATGTTTAGTGCATGTATGCCGCTTTTCGCGGCCTCTTCACATGCAGTCCTTTAGGGATCATTGGTCTCCCAGATGTGGAAAGAACGTGCTTAATTCGAAGTGATATAGCACCTTTTCACCGTGACGGAAGCGTCGGGAACCGTTTTCTAAGAAGTGCTTCTCTCGCAGTATGCAAAAACCGTTTTTCCCGTCGGGCTCCTATTGAAAAATGCGTCTCGCTCACAGAGGCGGTGACCCGTTAGGAGGAGTGGCTGGCTGATTCCTGCAGAAACGGGATGCCTGCAGCTGCCCACGCCGAAGTCCATGGCGCACGTGTTCGCCGTCTCCCAAAAAACGGACGAGCTGGCTGTGGTGCTCATGTCGTCCGGAGTTCCCACTAGTACGTGTCGGTTTATGCTGCCTTCACAACAGGAGGGCTCAAAGGCATGCAGCCTCGCATAGATTTCAGACACAGGTCGTTCCACTTCGCTTCGCAACACAAAAGATCTCCTCGCCTTTATCCCCCAAAATTAAGGTCAGTGATGTGATGCGCACATCTGCTTAACTACTACACGCTATATCAGTTCCAGCCTGCTTACTCTGTTCGATCCTTGGTCTCCCTCTACAAACCTCCCCCCCCCCCCACACACACACACATCCCGCCATTACCAAATGAAGTATTCTGATATTCTGTGATGCGTCACCAAGTGTCCTATCAACTGAGCCCTTCTTTTTATTAAGTTTTGCGATAAATTCCTTTTTTTTCAGTTAGATGCAGTACTTCTTCATTCGTTCCTCGAACCACTTGCCTGATCTTTAAAATTCTTGTGTAGGACCACATCCGAAAGCTTCTATTCTCATCTCTTCTGTGCTCCTGAGCGTCCACATTTCAATTCCGTACAGGACTAATTTCCAGAGAAACAGTTTCAGAAAAGAGTCCTTAACACTAATATTTATAGTAAATATTAACATATTTCTTCTTTTCTGGAAAGCTTTCCTTGTTACTGCAAAACTGCATTTTATATCCTCTCATTTCTACCATCGTTAGCCATTATTTTCCCGATGGCAAAATTTTTATACAATTTTTAGCTTCTCATTTCCTCGCCTAATTCCGTCAGCATCGCGTGAATTCATTTCATTGCCTTTGTTTTACTATCCATTTCGTTGATCTAATCTTCCAAGTGCATTCTTGTTTCTGACAATTAAAATATCATCGGCAGACCTCAATTTTTTTTTCTCTTCGCACTTGATTTTAATCTAGTTTCCGTATTTCTCCCTAGTTTCCATTACTATTTGCTAAATGTAGAGATTAAATACCTCAAGGAATTAGTTATAACTCTGTTCTCAACCCGGGCTACTTTTCATGTGCTCCCACTCTTAAAATTGCAGTCTGATTTCTGTAAAAGTTGTGGAAACGTTTTATTCCCTGTATTTTATCTCTGCTACCTTCAGAATTTTTTAGAGTCTATTCCAGTCAAAATGTCGAAAGTTTTCTATGAACCTAAAAGTGCTGTAAGATAATTATTGCCCCTGTCAATCGAATATTTAATCTAAATACTTAACGTCAGCCTGTAGTAAAACGACGTTATGACAGTGGTTGACCACCCATTAAACTAAGTTTTTTTCTTTTAATGCGAGTGATAGTCGTGAAGCGTTAATTATCGAAAAATAAAATTACGTAACTAATTTATTGTTTGCTTCCAGGTACACGTCTGCGTACCGTTGCTTGCGGCTAGAGGACCCAAAATAAAAGGCGCAGTCTGTCAATAAAGTGAGGTATCGTGTGGTGGTTCGTTTTCTGCGTTTTGAAGGGGAATAGCGCTGCAACAATCTGTGCTGAGTTGGTGGAAGTGTACGGCAACAGTACATTATCATACACGTTCTAGTCACATTAGTCTGATCACCTCCTGTGTTAGACATCAGCGTGCAATAATTACTCATAGACGGCAGATGGCAGCACTATAGGTGGAGGGTATCTAAACCAAGTCGGGGAGTTGCGGAAAACAGTGCAGCCGTCCGAAAGGGCGTGATCATTGGCTTTTGGATCAAGCGTGTAAGCATTTCCGAAACAGCTAAGTTTGTAAACTGTTCTCGTGCCGCCGTGCTTAAAGTATACCGTGCATGGCAAAATGGCGCTGTCCACAACCGGCGCTGAAGCAACTGTGGTGCAAAAAATGGTTCAAATGGCTCTGAGCACTATGGGACTTAACTTCTGAGGTCATCAGTCCCCTAGAACTGAGAACTACTTAAACCTAACTAACCTAAGGACATCACACACATCCATGGCCGAGGCAGGATTCGAACCTGCGACCGTAGCGGTCTCGCTGTTCCAGACTGTAGCGCCTAGAACCGCTCGGCCACACCGGCCGGCAACTATGGTGCACCACGGGCCATAGATGACAGAGGTGAACGACGGCTGCAGGGATGCGTACGGCCGATAGACGTGCAACTGACAGCTAAGATGGATTATAGGGCTGCCGATATTGTCTCCTCAAGACCGTTCAGCGAACGTTGCTTGCTGCATATGGGCCTTTATAGCTGGCGACTGGTTCATGCACAGATACTGACTGCTGTTCTCGGGCGACCTAGGCTGGAATTTGTGTGCCATTCCCGCAATTGGGTGTCCACTGAGTTGCTACACGACACTTTGGATGTCAGAATGGATCAACGGAAGTATGCATCCATCCTTGTGGACCCTGTCCAATTCTCCATGCAGTCTGTTTCTTCGTCACGATGGCATCTACTAGCAGGACAATGCAACATGTCTCACAGCTCGCAATGTACGTGCGTGGTTAGAAGAGCATCAGGATGATTTTGGCGTATTCCGCTAGCCAGCAAACTCCCCAGTTTTAACGAGAAACTGTGGGACCACCTCGTCAACCGAGAAATCCAGCGCAGCTGGCCACCCCACTGGGATCGGCATGGCTCCACACCTCTATCGGTATATTCCAGAACCTCACTGACTCTCTTCTTGCACGTCTAGCGGCCGGCGCTGCAAAAGGTTTCTGACGGGTGACCACATTAATGTGAAAGGACAATGTGTAACACAGTGGTTAGGTAAAATGGAAATGAGCGTTTGGCGTCATTGACCGGGAGGCCCCTGACGGGGCAGGTTCGGCCGCCTTGGTGTAGGTCTTATTACATTCGACGCTACATTGGGTGACCTGCGCGCCGGATGGGGATGAGATGATGATGAAGACAACACAACATCCAGTCCCTGAGCGGAGAAAATCCCCGACCCGGGAATCGAACCCAGGCCCGTCACGCTTACCACTCAGTTGTCGGGGCGGACACTGATACATGTAAATCCGCCTGATGACGAAGGTTTAAACCTTGGCCCTGAGGACGGCACTCCGTCACGCTGACCATTCAGCCATCGCGGCGGACAGTGGTTAGGTGATGCAGAACGTTCCTTTCTTGTCAAACAACTCTTAATAGCGAAGAACGCAATGGCAGATCATCTCTCTCTGTAGGACTGTGAATCGCGTGAGAAGTTCGTCGAAGACTGGCGAATCATAACAGAAGCGATAGTCGAAAAAATGAAAATCGATCATGGGTCAGTTTTCAAGATGTTGCACGACATTCTGGACAGTGCAAAGACCACCTCAAAAATATGTGTGAAATCTTATGGGACTTAACTGCTAATGTCATCAGTCCCCAAGCTTACACACTACTTAACCCAAATTATACTAAGAACAAACACACACACCCATGCCCGAGGGAGGACTCGAACCTCCGCCGGGACCAGCCGCACAGTCCATGACTGCAGCGCCTCAGACCGTTCGGCTAATCCCGCGCCGCGCAAAGGCCACTTCCCGATGTGTTGCGTGACCCTTCGAGCACAATGAAAAAGCCCATCGATCCGAGGCATCGATGAAATGTCACAGCCGCCTAGTCAGCATAGACGAGTGCTTGCTGTTTCACTGCGATCTCCAGAGAAAGTAGCAACATAGTAGTGGAAACTCGTAGATTGACCACCTCCTAAAAAGCCGGAGACGCAACCATCTTCTAGGAAGGTGATGCAGAGTGTTTTTTGGGATTGGCATGGTGTGGCACTAACAAATTATGCTCGTAAGAGGCAAACCGTCACTGGAGCGTACTAACAGAATCTCCTGACGAGGGTGCGAAAAGGCTGTCAAGACGAAGCGCCGCGGGAGTTTGTCCAAGGGCCAGTTTTTGAACCAAGAACATGGCGCAGTTGGTTCTGCACAGGTCACAGTCCGGTATTCTCCTGACGTGGCAACCAGTGACTTCTTTCTCTTTTTCCGTATGAAGAAGCCATTTCCAGAATAAAGGCGAGATGTTTTTGAAGTGGAACTTTCCCGGTACGCCAAAATGCAGATATCTGCAGCCAAGTCGTCTCTTCGTTGGGAGAACCTGGTTGCATTGCAAGGTGAATATCTAGAGAAGGCGCATCTTGAGTTTTTCGAGATTATACACTGACGGAAAAAATCGCAGCACCAAGGAGGAGTTGGGTGACATAAACGAAAGTTGGTAGACGTGTTTCTACACCTGAAAGATGAGGTCTATTCAAATTTCGCGCCATTCACATAGCACCACTATTTAGTTATTTAATCGTATGGCTAGGGCCCCCCGTCGGGCAGGCCGTTTGCCAGGTGCCGGTCTTTCAATTGGACGGCACTTCGGCGACCTGCAGTCGATGAGGACGATAGGATGATGATGAGGACAACACAACACCCAGTCCCTGGGCGCAGTAAATTCCGCGACCTAGCCGGGAATCGAACCCGGGCCCAGAGGATTGACAATCCGTCACGCTGACCATTCAGCTACCGGGGGCGGACATAGCGCCACTATGAGGATGCAAATCAAGTTTACTGTTAATACACGCTGTAACGATCGTGAGCGTTAGCTGCCTTTGAGATTGGGTGTTATGAAATGATATTAGTCACGAATGCTTTTAAGGCGACAAAGACGCCATTAACACCTCATCGAGTTTGAACGAGGTCGTGTAATGGGGTTACGAGAAGCTGAATGTTCCTTCTGCGATATTGCGGAAAGACTTGGCAGGAATGTAGCCATTGTACATGATTGCTGGCAGCGGTTACGAGAATATACAGTCCGCTCTGGCGCATCGTCCTGCATCTGCAGGAGCAATTTGAGGAACAGTTGACAACTCAGTGACGCAACGAACTGTTACGAATCGGTTACTTCAAGGACAGCTCCGAGAAAGGCGCCTTGTGGCGTGCATTCCACTGACCACAAACCAGCACCATTTGCGACTTCAGTGGTGTCAAGCGAGAACTCATTGGAGAGCTGGAGGGCGATGTGTTGCATTCTGTGATGAAAGCTTACTCTGTCTCGGTGCCAGTGATGGCCATGTGTCGGCTACAAGGAGGCCAGTAATTATTTTTTGGTGTTGCGATTTTTTCCGCCTGTATAGTTGAATCTTTTTGACTACTACTCGTACTTTGTGTGATTAATTAAAAGATAAACATTATAACTTAAGTAGTTCGTAAAGTCGAACAAATATTATTTGCGTGTAGAGCCGTAGTGTTGAACGTCCCGTAAACCTTCTATGCAGGGTCGCTTCGAGGGTATGGCATGATAGGCCTCCGCTAAGGGCGTAGGCGCAGAGGGGGCACTAAAACAGACCGGTAAAAGAAAAAAAGAAGGAAAGATGGTCTCAGAGGTAACCTGGAATGATATTTGAATTCTCTTACTCCTTGTATTCCTACCTTTTGTCTACAAGAAGAGGGCTTTTCCTGGGCCTGCGGTTGTAAACGAACGCTGTTGTCACAGTGCCATTTCTGCATCGTCATGTCGTCCAAGTAGCGTCATGAAGAAAGGACCGAAACTGTCGCTAACATGGTTTATGCGGGAACAGTGTGCTTCGTTCATGCAGCTGCCGCCTACACCGCTCGCTCACATTCAACAGTGGAGTTCTTGCTACTACTTCGCTATTTTATTGTAGGAGCTCTAAGGCTGGCGAGCAGTTACTGTAGCAAGTATGCTTTCTGAACGAAGGCGTCTGAGTTTTGCCGATTTCTGCCATTTGTGGACTGAAGCGAGACCGATCCAAAGTGCTTCAGTTTGATGACAAAATGAATTAAACGGGAAACAGATCTCACATATTTCGCACCATTTCATCTTATTTTAATTTCTTCAGAGGAAACGCCTTAAATATAAGCTCTGTATCTTACATCGAAAAGGTTGTGCAGCTGATTTTTATGCCAAATATGAGAAACATATTCACACAGGTGAACAATTTATCGAAATAGCTGCCTTCAATTTTAAGTGAAAGAGCTTTTGAAGACATGGTCATTTCGCTGTCACAGTATCCATATCGGATTGAGGATATTTATGACACTGCCATGGAGTGTGGCGTCTTGTGAACACAGTTTCAACAAAATTACAGACGATAAAAAGACTACTTAAGATCGATAATAGTTGAAAGCAAATAGTGAAATTTAATATTCTTGTGTTTAGAGTACGACGAAGCTGCTAAAACTGACTTCAGTGACATAATCAACTACTTTGCTTCGGCCGAAACCAGGAAACGCAAAGTGAAATTATAATCAAATGGTTCAAAAGGCTCTGAGCACTATGGGACTTAACATCTGAGGTCATCAGTCCATAGAACTTAGAACTACTTAAACCTAACTAACCTAAGGGCACCACACACATCCATGCCCGAGGCAGGATTCTAACCTGCGACCGTAGCGGTCTCGCGGTTCCAGACTAAAGCGCCTAGAACCGCTCGGCCACAGCGGCTGGCGAAATTATAATCAAATGTAATTTCTGGAGGGAAATATTTTGTCAACTCTCAATTATGGACCTTTATCTTTTATTTCTAATTAGTTACTTACGAGGAACAAATGGCCAGTTGTTTATCATAAACCGTATTAAAACCGTAAACTATATGATAAAGGTTTTAGGTTTTGTTATACTTTGATCTTTTTTAGGAAATTTACACAAATTGTAATTCATTTAGTACGGTGGTTGATTTTGTGTGTTCTGTGTGGCATCTTGTATGCATAATTGTCTGTTTACGACATGTTTTTCAATAATGCTTCGTTTTTATTAAACTTATTTAAAAATGGTGAAGTTTGCCTAATTTAAGCAATAAAAAGTACAAAAGGTCGTTCAACAGCCGGCGGAGGGGGGGGGGGGAGGGGAGGATGTGAGGCGCAGAATCGGGACTTCAGCCATTGGCGCCGTTTCCTCTAAATGGGCCTCTGCTTCTATGAACTGGGAAGACTGCTGTCATTAGGATATGTGGCTACACTTCTGACCAAAGGAAGTTTCCAAGCTGCTTCGCAGGTCAATGACTTTCATTCTATTAGTCTAGCGTTAAGGGTGGTGCGTCGCTGCCGTAATGAAATATTTAGAAAAGTATAGGAACTTGAATTACGCACTCGGAATTCAACGGCACACTGGACTCTCATTCTGTAGAGTAATGGGTGCTTGTAGCACAGCTTATACTCCATTCCAAGCCCCGGAAGGGCGTTATTATAAAAAGTCATTACAATGAAATGTGCGCCGCAACCGTCGCACAACGATTGCAAACGATATGTAATTTCTTGTTACGGCTCAATTGCCGTAAAGGCGGCGACACAAAGTGGAAGAGAGTAATTATAATGTGCCTTGTGTGAACCATATGTACACTACTGGCCATTAAAATTGCTACACCACGAAGATGACGTGCTACAGACGCGAAATTTAACCGACAGGAAGACGATGCTGTGTTATGCAAATGATTAGCTTTTCAGAGCATTCACACAAGGTTGGCGCCGTGCTGACATGAGGAAAGTTTCCAACCAATTTCTCATACACAAACAGCAGTTGACCGGCGTTGCCTGGTGAAACGTTGTTGTGATGGCTCGTGTAAGGAGGAGAAATGCGTACCATCACGTTTCCGACTTTTATAAAGGTCCGATCGTAGCCTATCGCGATTGCGGTTTATCGTATCGCGACATTACTGCTCGCGTTCGTCGAGATCCAATGACTGTTAGCAGAATATGGAATCGGTGGGTTCAGGAGGGTAATACGGAAAGCCTTGCTGGATCCCAACGGCCTCGTATCACTAGCAGTCGAGATGACAGGCATCTTATCCGCATTGCTGTAACGGATCGTGCAGCCACGTCTCAATCCCTGAGTCAACAGATGGGGACGTTTGCAAGACAACAACCATCTGCACGAACAGTTCTACGACGTTTGCAGCAGCATGGACTATCGGAGACCATGGCTTCGGTTACCCTTGACGCTGCATCACAGACAGGAGCGCCTGCGATGGTGTACTCAACGACGAACCTGGTGCACGAATGGCAAAACGTCGTTTTTTCGAATGAATCCAGGTTCTGTTTACAGCATCATGATGGTCACACCGGGTTTGGCGACACCACGGTGAAAGCACATTGGAAGCGTGTATTCGTCACCGCCATACTGGCGTATCACCCGGCGTGATGGTATGGGGTGCCACTGGTTACACGTCTCAGTCACCTCTTGTTCGCATTGACGGTACTCTGAATAGTGGACGTTACATGTGTTATGATCCGTGGCTCTAGCCTTTCTTTCGATCCCTGCGGGCGAAACCCTACATTTCAGCAGGATAATGCCCGACCGCATGTTGCAGGTCCTGTCCGGGCCTTTCTGGATACAGAAAATATTCGACTGCCGCCCTGACCAGCACATTCTCCAGATCTCTCACGAATTGAAAACGTCTGGTCAATGGTGGCCGAGCAACTGGCTCGTCACAATACGCCAGTTACTACTCTTGCTGAACTGTGGTATTGTGTTGAAGCTGCATAGGGAACTGTACCTGTACACGCCATCCAAGCTCTGTTTGACTCAATGCCCAGGCGTATCAAGGCCGATATTACGGCCAGAGGAGGTTGTTCTGGGTACTGATTTCTCAGGATCTATGCACCCAAATTGCGTGAAAATGTAATCACATGTCAGTTCTAGTATAATATATTTGTCCAATGAATACCCGTTTATCATCTGCATTTCTTCTTGGTGTAGCAGTTTTAATGGCCATTAGTGTATTTGTTTTTATCTACATACTGGTCACCGCGTAGTTTACTTAATGTCATTCTGTCTTTAAAACGGGGTATTTGCAATAGAAATATCATTTTACCGTTGATTGCCAAGACAGAAACGATGTTGTGAGAAGTTCATGTTTGCCTTGTTGAGGACAGAGAATTGTTTACTGCAACGTACAGGATCGTGATGAACAGAGACTGCAGTTTATAGTTTCACGATATTGCTGCTCTCTGGTTGTTAACACTGCTCCCACCCCGGGCAGATAGTATGAAAACAACTTTTATCGTCGTTCTCTTGGTTTCCTGCTGTAGTTTGTTTTTAATTCAACGTTATGTAAATGGATTATTAGCAAAAAAAGACAACTGATTCAAATAATATTTATTTGCTCCAAGAATTTATCTCATAATTAACCCAAAAGTTCTTAATTTTAAAATAACAGGATGAAGTATGGGTTCTAAATTTAAATAACCATGAGAGCGGTGGTACTGGTTCTTATTTTTGCAGACATACAGTGTAAGGCTTTATGGCTCAAAGTTGATTCCTTGAGATAAGTTCAGCGTCAAACCTGCTGCGGTATCTATGTTTTGTCGACACAAGAGCTCGGAACCCTATTTGGCACATATATGTCGTTGCAAGTGGTAAGAATACAGTTAAGAATATTTATCTTTTAACTGTACTAATGACAACATTAATTTAAATGTTTCTTTCTTGAATGAATCAGATAATCTAACGAAAGTTTCGTATTTTCTGCTGACGTGGAGGAAGGTCATGTTCTGAAAATAAATAGGTTTGTAATCGAGAACTCATTTTTTATATTTAATCTGCTTTCTATTTTAAAATCATGATTAAGAGCTTATTTGAAACGTTTTAGCTCTGAATAACTTCTTTAATAAATATCTTTCTTATTTCGACCATTTCATGTTGAAAAAAGTGTTCATTTGTTGAGTAGCAATCAAACTTGCTGGCGGTTGCCGTCTGGCCTGTGATAAAGTACAGCTATATCCACTGTCGGCGTCGCATTTGTATCAACTATATAAATTAGTAAGTATAAACAGCAGTAATTCTATTTCTGTTTTTATAATTTCGAATACGTGTTAATTTTTATTGTTTTTTAGTTTTTATGTGTTATCGCGTAATGCTTCTCGGAACCCTTGAGTGATTTCAACAGACCCACAGGGTTCCACGGAAACAGTTAAAGAAGCGCTGTTGTAGGGAGTGTAGTCGTGCACGATGCAGATAAGGAGTTGTTTTAAGCACGAGCTGTCAGCAGACCATTTAAAGAGACTTCGGAAAAAGCCAATAGGTGCGATGCAAATCTGCTCGTGCTGCGCCACGGCTGTTCCTCTCGCTCCCCTTTTGTTGATCGGTTCCTGGTTTTTGCGGCATCGGTCTTCGCCACTGGCCGCCCGCTTTAAGCAGTTTGACGTGTGGGAAATTGGCCGGCCAGTTAGCACGGCTTTTTTGCACCCTGCATGCGGATCTGGTACGGCGCGAGGACCGCGGTGCGTCGCGGTTCGGACTGCGGGTGCAGCAGCCGGCGACCTAAAAAGCCCGCAGTCCGGCCCCAGCTTCCTGCATGCTTCACCATTGTCTTCCTCCCTCCGCTGCCGCCGCCGTATGTTTCTTTCCACGGCTCGATTGTTGGAGCGCCTGACCACTCGGCCATGCTCTGACTCTTCGGATCTCCCTATTTTTGCCGTTTCTTTCCTCGACGACGCTGCACGACCAAGTAAGAAATGTCGGTCATCCGTTCTGATCGTAATGCCGTTAACGGAGCTAAATGCGCTGCCCACCCTAGATTTGTATATGCTACTAGAGCTTTGTTAGGGAAACGGGGCATTTACAGTACTGTGTCACTGGCCGGCCACGCGTGCCACTTAAAGAATGAGCGGGCCTTGGGTGTGTCGTCTTCCTCGTTGATACTCGATATTTAGGTGATATTTGTGTGCTTTAGGGAAATATTATCCAGCTCGGTAGCTGCATGGTCAGCGTGGCTGAATACCAACCGAAGATGCCCGGGTTCGATTTCTGGGCGCGTCGGACATTTTCTCCGCTCGAGGACTGGGTGTTGTTTTGTGATAATCGTTTCATCATCACCGACGCGCAAGTCGCCTAAAGACGACACGTAAAAGACTTGCATTCGACGGCGAGCTGCCACAAGAGAGAGAGAGAGAGAGAGAGAGAGAGAGAGAGAGAGAGAGAGAGTAAAATATTAACATATTTGAATAATAGTGCGTGCAGAGGGGAAGCATTGTCGACGACTGATACATTCATTCCGTCCGTTCCTCGGAGCTTCTGTAGCGTCGCACGAGGTCATACTCGCGCAGTCGGCCTGAATCAACGTGCTCCTAGCGATGTGAAGCGTGCGAGACAAATGGATTTAATGGGAAACGTTAATTGGCGGACGAGTGTTGGGTGTCCGGTTTGCTACATTATCAAATGAAAGTAATTAAGGGTCGTCTGCTTCCGTCGGCGAGTGGTCGGCGCGGCCAAATGTCATGCGGCGGACTCGGGATCCATTCCCGGCACTGCCAGGGACTTTTCGGTGGTGGGAGGACTGGTACGAGGTGAACTGAGTAGCTGCTCGACCGAATGGTACCGGTTCTACGGTCAAGAAAGCCGACAACGACCGGGAGAGCGATGTGGTCATCTCATGCCCCTCCGTGACGCATCCTGTGACACCATTGGTAGAGGATGACCCGGCGGTCGGTCGCGCCCAATTTGCCCGTTTAGGGAGAGAACGCGCATCTTTACATTACCCTTTAATTAAGGGTCTCCAGTCTCGATTTGATCCGCGAGAGAGGGTTTAACCTCTTATAACTACAAAATGACTGATTAACCTACCGGTACAACAGCTGTTAATGTCACTACTCTGACGTTTTCAATCAGTTCTGAGGCTGAAAATGCACGCAGCCCACTCCAGTGGACACTCACTGCTGGTGCTGTGCCCTGCGTGCATTTGCAAATGGTTCAAATGGCTCTGAGCACTACGGGACTTAACACCTGAGGTCATCAGTCCCCTAGAACTTGGAAGTACTTAAACCTAACTAACCTAAGGACATCACACACATCCATGCCCGGGGCAGGATTCGAACCTGTGACCGTAGCGGTCGCGCGGTTCCAGACGGAAGCGCCTAGAACCGCTCGGCCACAACGCCCGGCGTGAATTTGCAGCTTCGGGACTGATTGAAAACGCCAAAGAACCGAACATTAACAGCTGTCCACTGCAGTAGACATTTCCACCACACGGTTAAAGGTCCTATAGCTTTCTAACTACTTACAGGATATATTCCAAGATACGACCACAGGAGTGGATATATTCACAGCTATCAGTTCAGTACACCGCCTCCAACTGGCTACCAGTACCGTAACTACCGCTGATGATAACCACAGATAAGAAAACAAGAACACAATCGATAGAGAAAGAGACACACAGAAACATAACTCTCAAATTTCTACGAGGACACGTGTAATTTATTGCGTTCTACTAAACCTCGCCAAGTTGTATTTCACCACTGCCACAGTCTCAGTATTGATCACCAGTGTTGCTTTCAACCTCTAGACACTTTTAAAACAGCCACTACACCATTCAAAAAGGCACTGTAGTAGTTTAATTACATTCAGAATACTTCTAGAGCTGTGAGGAGCACCGCTGTCGGTACATCGCTTCCAACAGGTTCTTTGCAAGTTCATGTTGCGTAAAGACAGTACAGGTGACAGTTCAAAGCCATGTTGGTCGAGAGCCCTACCAAATCAAAGACCTTCAACTGTTCACAGAAACAAATACTGTTTATCAACCTTAATAAACTATCACCTAATCTGTCCCTTCCATCAACTCTCATTTCCAGGTGGCTAGTAGCTCCATGGTCCAATCGAGTCCTCTGCATGTCAGTCACCTGGCACCTACCGCGCCACAAAACTCGCCTACAAAAACCGGAAATACGAACAGAGCTCCACGCCCATGGAGAGGATTGCGCTTGAGATACCTCACAAGTTTTCGGTACAAGAAGACTATCTTTGAAATAATCGTAGCCAAAGAACTCCCGGCTCGAGAAATATGAAAGGCTTGTAAACATTAAATCCGCCCCGAAGACCCTGGAGTGTGTTACTAACCGACTGCCAGACTTCGCAATCGCCAAGCAATTGCCAAAACTGTTTAAACATTGCGGACTCTCTGCCAGCCACTTCGGAGGTACAGAATGATTACCGTTAGTCTCAAATGCTAACAACAATATTCTGATATGTGCTGCTTCGTGGCAAAACCTGTCGCATTATTATATCACGTCAGTGCTGGTAAGAGATTATGTGTCGTACGTATTCTCGATCGACATAGGTTCCATCCCTATCACATCTCTCTCCATAAGAGCCTCATGGTTGGTTGGTTGGTCGATTTGGGGGATGGGACCAAATAGCGAGGTCATCGGATTACAGAAGGATGGGGAAGGAAATAGGCCCTACCCTTTCAAAGGTACCATTCCGGCATTTGCCTGAAGCGATTTACGTAAATCACGGAACAGGATGGCCAGATGCGGGTTTGAACCGTCGTCCTCCCGAATTCGAGTCCAGTGTGCTAATCACTGCGCCAGCTCGCTTGGTGAGCTGCATGGGAATGAATATGAGAATCGTGTTAACTTCTGTAGTGGGCCATTGAGGTTGGCTGCACGAGAAGTGCCTTGTTTATCGATGAAACCACTTTTACCCTCCATGGCCAGGTAAACTGCCGAAACATGCCCTGTTGATCTGTTGACAATCCCCATTGGCTCTGTCCGGGGGTTAGTAGACCATCAGCACATAGTCCCGTTTTTCATAGACGGAGCACTGAACGCGCACATGTATCGCAGCCTCCTAACAGACCGTCTTCCACGAGTGCTACAAGACTAGGAGGAACCTGTGATACCAACATGATGGCTGTCCAGCCCATAGTGCACGAAGTACTACAGCATGTCTTCACGAATCGTTTCCAAGTCTTTGGATTGGACGCAGAGTACCTGTACCCTGACTGGCCCGTTTTCAGGATTTGACGCCTGTAGATTTTTTTTCTGTGGTAAAAACTGACAGACTCTGTCTACAAGGATATACCAACTACACCCGATGATATGCAACGAAGTATTACTGCAGCCGTTCCATAGCAGACTAGAAACGTATTGCCGCTGCCGGTGATCAATTCTCTCGTTAGTGGCCGCAATCCACATAACTAATGTAAGTACTTCGGTTGTTCTTGAGTGTGTGCTACCACAGGTATTGTACAAGTTTCGGTGTGGGAACTTTTCAAGACATGATATCTTTCAAATGACTCGCTCTAGAATCCTGCAACAAATACCCCTGACTTTCTAATTTACACTACCAGTTTGTTAATGTGAACAGGCGTTGTTCCATTTAAGAAGTGTGAAACGTCCCCATAGAAAAATTATACAAGACTGTGCTTAAACTGACACACAATATTTTTTAGCGCAACGCAATCTGACTTTCAATAATCCCTACAAAAGAATGGCCCTGACTAACATTAACCTATACCTTTCACAAATCACTTACCTCGCAAAAGTCTTCGTTACTCGAACTACTGCAATACAGCGAGCGCCACTACTGCCAGCTAAATAAAAGATTCAAACTACTGAATGCACTAACTACTGATAGGCATAGTTAGCAAATGAAAGATTTTGATAGAGAATAAACAATGTATTTACCTTAATAGTGTTCAAAAGTTATAATATATATAGCAGTTCATGACATTCATTCTTACAAATGTACTGTTTCTGATGGACACATGTCCAGTTCATCCGCTCTTAAAAATTCCGCCATTTCTCTTCCCGCATCCACCACTGCTGGCGGCTCACCTCCAACTGCGCAACGCTACGCGCTGTTAACATCCAACTGCCCAACACTACAATAGCGAATATTACAACAATGTCAACCAGCCACAGACTGCACACAGCACATCCAGAGATTTTCATACAGAGCGCTACGTGGCGTTACCAATATAAAAACCTAAACAGCCTACTTACAAGTGTATATTTGCACAAAAGATACGCTTTCTAAGTATTATTACAATCTGTTTTTTTGCTAACAATACTATCCCCTGACTACCAATACATTCTGTGCAAACCGCACGTCAATAGCTCTTTCCATTTCCGCAATACTTGCGGTACAAGTTTGAAGTGATTCACGCTGTATACGCCTGTGTGTTCCGGTGGATGGCGATTAGTTTTACAGTCCTTGTGGTTTTCAAGGTAGATGCACACTGAGGTGGCGAAAGGCATGGGATACGTCCTAATGTCGTGCCGGAAGTCCCGTGCAGAAATGTTGAGCCATGCTCCGAAAATGTTGCCGGTGCAGGACGTTGTTCACGGACTGACCTCTCGGTTATGTCCCATAAACGTTCGATGTGATTTATCTCGGGTGATCCGGGTGGCCAGATCATTCGCTCGAACGTTCCCGAATGTTCTTTAAACCAATCGCAAACTATTGTGGCCTAGTGACATGACACGTCGTTGTTTGGGAACATGAGCCCATGAATGGCTGCAGGTGATCTGCAAGTAGCTGAACATAACTGTTTCCAGTCATTGACCGTTTCAGAGGACCAGGGGGCCTAGTCTGTTCCATGTAAACACATCATTGTGGAGGCGCCACCACCACCTGGCACAGTGCCTTGCTGGCGGACTGAGGCAGGTGGCGCAGTGGGTAGCACACTGGACTCGATTCGGAAGGACGACGGTTCAATCCCGTGTCTGGCCATCCTGATTTAGGTTTTCCGTGATTTCCCTAAATCGCTCCAGGCTAATGACGAGATGGTTCCTTTGAAAGGGCACTTCCGACTTCCTTTCCCATCCTTCCCTAATCTGATGAGACCGATGACATCGCAGTCTGGTCTCCTTCCCCCACAACAACTGAAACGTCCCCTTAGAAAAATTATACATGACTGTGCTTAAACTGACACACAATATTTTTTTTTTAGCGCAACGCAATCTGACTTTCAAAAATCCCTACAAAAGAATGGCCCTGACTAACATTAACCTATACCTTTCGCAAATCACTTACCTCACCAAAAATCTTCGTTACTCGAACTACTGCAATACAGCGAGCGCCACTACTGCCAGCTAAATAAAAGATTCAAACTAACTACTGACAGGCATAGTTAGCAAATGAAAGATTTTGACAGAGAACAAAGAATATATTTACCTTAATAGTGTTCAAAAGTCATAATATATATAGCAGTTCATGACATCCAGTCTTGCAAATTTCAAAACTCCGCCATTTCTCTCCTCACATCCACCACTGCTGGCGGCTCGCCTCTAACTGCACAGCGCTACGTGCTGTTAACATCCAGCTGCCCAACACTACAATGGCAGACAACAATGCAAACTAGCCACAGACTGCACACAGCACAGCCAGTGATACATACAGAGCGCTACGTAACGTTGCCAATAAGAGAACATAAACAGCCTACTTACATAGCCCCCATGCTCCAAACAAAAAATTTTACAAATTGTTTTGGGCAGTGGCCAATAATGATTTGATAAAATTTTTCATAATTACAATAACAAAGATATCAAATGCACACACTTATTGATACAATGTTGGTCAAAAGCTAAAATTTTCTCACAGACCATAAAGACAGTCCTGATCATTCATCACAGTAAAATTGCAGTGTTGTTTTTTTGTCTCAAAGTCTGAGCAGTAAAAGAGAATGCACACAGAAGTAGTAGATTTCCATGCAGTCTTGAAGAAGTAGTGTTGTCCTTCCAACGGAAAGACAGTGCTGACTCTTGACATGCTGACAGGTAATGGGCCATAACAGAGCAAACCCACAGCAGAGTCAGTCGAAGTTGAAGAATATTGGTAGGTGGGTCATCACAGAGCAGACCCACTGTAGTTGTGGTAGAGATTGTGGTATTGGTGGGCCACCAGAGGTGCAGACCCACTGCAGTCCTTGTAGAAATAATGGTGTTGGTGGGCCACCAGAGATGCAGACCCACTGTAGTCCTTGTAGAGACGGCCAGCAACCATCAGTTGCGACTGTGCAGGTGCACAATCACCATCGAAGAGTCTTGCGGAGAATATAGCAAGTCCATGAACCACCACTTGTGCACTCACAAAAGTTTTTTTTGAAATGTCCTTAGAACCAGCAATGCTGTTAACTAGTCCCTTGCTGAATTATTAACACATGTGCAAATACTATCAGTCCCTACTTCTCACATATTGTCCATATACTATGAGCAACAGAAACGTGTGCAGTGAAATGTAACTTACAAGTTACTTAATTCGATGAACTGGTGTCAATTACAATTTTATAACATAAGAATACAATAACAAAGGTACAAAATACATCATTAAAGAACATCACAATACAGATAACATTTGTAGTAAAACAGCCTTTACAAAAGAATAGAAATAAACAGATACATCAGTATGATAGGAATTATGACATAAGTGAATATATAAAAGATCAGAATAACTTTTAAAACATCAACTTCACACATGAGCATTAAAATAAAACAGAATAAATAATGTCTAAGCATCTTTACAAGGTAAATAACATATTATCAGAAAAATTCTACAACATAAATCTTATTAGCTAAACGCATACAGACAGGAAAAACACAAATTCACATAGTGTAATAACACAAAAATACAGGACAGGGTTTGATTTCAGTGTAACTGGTACTGCAGTCCAACCCAAAACTTCATTCCATAGATCTTTCCTCTTATTTCAACATTTGTTTCCACCAAAAAAATTCTATCCAAGCATGCTTTCTGTATTTATATGTTTACACATTTCTTACCTCATTATTTATTTTCCATTATCTTACCTCATCATTTATTTCCAAGAAAATCCTACCTAAACCTGTTGTCCCTAAACCCTACTTTTTTTGTTCATATCCTCTTTCAAAATACGTTTTTGGCTAAACCATTTTCTTATAGCTTCTCAATGCATTTCTTCCAATTCATCAAAGCTTGTTCTCTTATATGGCCAACTCCATCTTAAGCTAACTTGAATCTACTGAGCCCAGATGCTAAACTAAGGAACAAGGCAATGCAGCAGCACAAAACAACTAACACAAACAGCAATGACAAAAAATGCAAATTGGCAAAGCAAGCAGCAGTAAATCTAAATTAACAGAGAAAATGCAACATTACAACTAATATGAGCCAATATGCAGCAACAAGAAAAATAAATCAGTAGTAAAACTGGCTTAACAGAGTAATACAAAGTGAAATTCAGTAGCACTGTGCCTGGTACACAGCAGCAGCAAATGCAGTAACTTATACCTAAACATGACAAAGCTCAAGCAGAAAAAATAGTATGCTAAAGACAACAATGCAGATAAGGGAAATGTCTATACACATCTTAATGTCTATGTAATTAAAGTGGTGCACCACAACTTATTCTACCATAAAAATTACCAAGTACTTGAAAAGTAAATTATGTATGCAGTTACTGTTATTAGTCCCTTCTTACTGTTCTTTCCTTTCCAAGTGCTCCTTTTTTTTGTTTTTTTGAAGAATGTGGATCATAACATTATTATCTAACAGATCTGGTGACAGAAAGTGTTCACATTAGCAAATGCATTTAATTTTATTTTATAAAAGCAATGATGCAACACACCTGGAAAACAGATATCAAATAAAATAAGCAACTATGTACAAAGTAAAGCATAAAATAATCATTCAGTAGTCATGAGGCATTTCATAAGTTAGTAGAAATTCTCTCAATTCACGTAGAAAGACACTTGTCATAATCAGGTGTGCAGATGTACGAATATTTCCCATCAATTCATAAGCATTTCAGTAAGTAGCACAAAGTACAAGTAATCATATTTTTTCAAGTAATGAGCTTGTCATATTTGCGATGCTTTCTACAAAGGAATGTCAATAGTGAGGTTAACAGTCTCTTTTTTTTCTCCACCTGTGCCTCTGAAAGGCACACACTAATGGCTTTTTCCCAGATGACCATCGCGCAGCTGGGTGCCCACCACGCATTACGTGAAGATCACTTAACTCTTCTACCAAAATATTTATGACAGCAGTTTGCGCTACAGTGACAGTCTCATATAAAAAATTTCACAGGTCGAGAATTTGCGTTACAAATGTGTAGAAACAAAATCCTATAAATATAATAGTGTCCAAAAAATTTTCATCGGCGTTGTGATACATTTACGCATGTACATACATTTCATAATTCTGAAAGTAAGATTTTTGGTTCCCAACATCCTTTTCCACAAATCAGAGTCCCTAACCACTACTCATTATTATACATATACATATTCATCGACACTTCTTCAATATTTCATCATAATAAATACATAGCATAATCAAATTACTCATATAGCATCATCTTATTGACATAAAGATACCTCAACAGCATAATACACATCGTCGTCGTAAAAATAACATCATAACATCTCAGTCAATTCTCAAAATCGTCGTAGCTTCCTCCAATAATTTCAAAACCTAAAAAAAATTCTCTGCTCATTTCAATAGTGTCATCTACCTCAAACATACTTTAAAAAATCATGATCACATACCAAATACATCATTCAAAGCTCTCATAGTATTACAATGGTTCCAAAAAATATGAAGGGTTCACACAGTACAGACAAAATACAATTTCATAAGTGTGAAGTTATCCAGCTGTGTAATTGCGTAAACATGTGTCACTGATGTAGTAAAATAAATGTTTGTCTCTCTCAGTTAAATGATCAGATAGCTGTGTAATTTATGTGTTAGAGAAATATGGTACCGATGTTTAAAGTTGTATAAGCAAATACCATATTAGCTAGGGCTCCTTGTGCTTGCCAGACACATGGTACACAAAGTAAGCATGTACCCCCCTGAGGATTAATGTAATTACACCCTCAGGTGTTACAGATTACAGCAATGGAATGAAATGTATCATGGAAAACTTTCTTTGTAATTCAAAAATCTTGAAAAATAAATGGCTTAAGTACAAAATTAATCTCTCAGGTGCGTGTCCTGTAGCGCTAAATGTGCGTCTTGCTGTAAGATAATTCTGTGGAAGTGTCGTAGTTATCGTCCTCTGTAAGCAAAGTTCTGCTGAAGTCAATGTACTTACCTCATCATAAACGAAAGTGAAATGCTTTGCGTATAGATATCGTAGTTATTACGTACCTTACCGTGATCAAGAAAGTACTATAACGTAAAGTATTGTTGTGCTACGGAAAAGGCTATCTCATTGTAGCTATACCACAAAAGTTACTACTAAAACATCTTTTACTTTCCAGAATAATACAGAACACTGTGCAGATATAAAACAGATACCACAAAAGCAACAATGTAAATTGTGTCACATATTAGTAGTGTCGCGATATAATCGTGTAACTGTCAAATAAACTAACCACTGTGTCATCTGGTATCTCTCAGAAAGTACTTTAAATCTAGAATGTATTTTCAAGTAAACCAAAATGTTGCATTAAAATCTCATTAGCAGTACCGGTACATGTTCTAAGTATGTCAGCCTCATAGGCGTTATGTAATCGTGCAACTAACAAGCAAGAATGTACACACACAATAACACTGTATAGTCTGTTCACTATAACAATGCACTCGTAAATACTGTCTAAATATGTTCCCTAGGTTCTAGACTGGATAGTGAACTTCAAAACATTGTTGCATGTTAACAGTTTCTAAGTCTGACAAGGCATACTAGTAACGTGAAGTGAAAAATTTTATAGCAAAGACTAAGTTATAAAGCAGATTATCTTTCAAAAAAAGGTTTTACATGTGAAATGTGGTGCAATCCTTTACTCTTCCTAGTACGCAGAGTTTCAACTTCAACGCAATTATCGTGTGATATACGTCGGATTCTGTAAGGTCCATTGTAAACTAGAAAGAATTTGTGACTCAAGTGTTTCTTCTTATGTGACAATGAATGAGCTTTAAGATGATGATGATGTTTGGTTTGTGGGGCGCTCAACTGCGTGGTTATCAGCGCCCTTGAATGAGCTTTAATGAGAACTTTCTGACCAATATATAATTTCTTTGCATTTGCTTTATTGTGTAGTTTTCTCCTTTTGTCTGCTGCAGATTTTATATTTTTAATAGCTAAATCAATTATGTCTTTGTGTCGAAGTTTATGTGTATTCGGAAAAGGTACAAGCTCTCGGATTCTGTTCGGTGATTCTTCATTCTTTAGTACAAGAATAGGTGCTAAAGCAGTGGAGTCATGAGGAATTTCATTCAGCACGTTTTGAAATAAGTGTAAATATCTGTCCCAATGCTGATGCTTTCTGTGACAATAAAGTCTGCAAAGCTCATTGATTTCTTTCAAAAACCAGCTCAGACGGGTTACAATGTGGTGAGTACAATGAAATGGAAACAGGTTTGATTTTATGGTTCAGAAGCATGCGTGACCAAACAGCAGGTCTGAATTGCGGTCCGTTATCTGAAATGACTTTACTAACGTGTCCAGCTTCACGTAAGAAATTTTTAACAAAGGCGTTGGATACAGACCGTCCAGTGGCTTTACGTAACGGAGTGAAAGAAACAAATTTTGAAGTAAGTTCAACAGCGACTAAAACGTACGAAAATCCATTCGATGTTCTGACAAGGGGTCCCAAGAGATCAACAGCAGCAAATTCTTTTAATTTAGAAGGAATGATAGGAAACAATGGAGCACGATGTGAGATAGTAGATGGTTTAGCTTTCTGACAAAGTTTACAAATAGACAAGACTCTTTGAATTCTCTTTTCCATATTGTTAAAATAACAAGTCGTTCGAAGAATATGATAACATTTTCGTGGACCAAAATGTGCGTAGCTGAAATGAATGTACCAAATGAGCTTATTAATGAAATCGTCTGGAATGCAAAGTACCCATAGCTTGTCATCAACAGTGCAGCGTTTGAAGAGTATGTTGTTTCTAACCAGATAATAATGCTGAATCTGAGTGTGTGTCTTTTCATGCCATTTACTTTTGATGTCTTTCCAAATCGGATCTTTATCTTGTTCATGACCAATGTCCTTTAAAGATGTGGTGATGAAGTTTACAAAGGCGGCTTTCTGAATGTAAAGAATACTGGAATTTTTCTCGAGGTTGCCTTCTGTGTTACTTTTCTGAAGCCCAGCCGGTGCCCGTGACAGTGCGTCCGCAACAATGTTCTCTTTGCCGGGAATGTAGACTATTGTGAAGTGGAATTCTTGCAGAAACAATGTCCAACGTTTTAACCTATCATGATTTAATTTTGAAGACATAAGAAATTGTAACGCACGATGATCACTGTATACTTTTACGTGCTTACCAGAAAGAAAGAAACGGAATTTGTTAAATACCCAAACGATAGCTAAAGCTTCTAATTCGGTAACGGAATAATTTTTTTCATGTTTTGTTAGCAGTCGGCTAGCAAAAGCAATGGTTTTCTGAACAGTAGTGTCATTTTCTGTGGTTTCTTGAAATAAATGGGCACCAAGACCGACTTTAGAAGAATCCGTGCTAAGGCAGAAATCTTGTGATAGATCTGGATGAGCTATTATTGGCGCGTTAAGTAGCGATTCTTTCAAAGAATTGAATTCCAACTGTGCTTGTTCGTCCCAGTTCCGAATAGTATTTTTTCCAGTGAGAGAACAAAGTTTTGGTGTAACTAGAATTTGCATATTCAGAAAACGACGCTAAAAATTTACGAGACCTAGAAAACTGCGGACTTGTTTTCTTGTGGATGGAACTGGAATTGCTCTGATTGCTTCTAACTTTTCAGGATCCGGCTGAATGCCTTCAGAAGAAATAATATGCCCCTAAAACTTCATCTTTGTCCTACCGAATTCAGACTTTTCCAAGTTAACTGTAATTCCAGATTCTGCAAAAATACATAACAAACTGTTGAGGATGCGATTATGTTGTTCCCATGAGGCTTCTGCTATTAAAATATCATCCACATATAAGGTGATGTGACATTTTAAGAAATCAGGTAATATTGAATTTAGCCCACGAATGAACACTGCCGAAGAAATGTTCAAGCCAAAAGGAAGTTACCGAAATTGATAACAAACGCCGAAACAAAGGAAAGCTGTGTATTTTCTACATTCTGGTTGAAGTTCGATCTGATAAAAGCTGGATCTGAGATCAATAGAAGACAACACTTTTACACCATTAAAATTTTGAAGAAGTTCTTGCAACGTTCGCGGCCTGTCTGTTTCAGGAGTGATGATAGTATTGATTTGTCTCGAATCTAAGACAAGCCTGATCGATCCATTTTTCTTCTCAACAACTTGTAATGGATTGTTGTATGAGCTTACTGCAGGCTCAATAATGCCCTCGTCAAGCATAGATTGTATTTCTGTTCTAACACGGTCCCTATAATGTGCCGGAATTACGTATGGTCTAACACAAAATTTAGTATGCTCACGAACACGAAATTTGTATTGAAATCCCTTGATTGTTCCTGCTTTGTGAGTAAAAACTGTGGAATGTGCTTGTAAAATCTCAAAAAGGTCCAGCCTATCAGTGTTATTATAATTCTCAATTGTTTGAATTTTATTCTGAATTAACTCATTAGTATCAAATGTGCCGTCGAATTCATTCCTGTCAGTACTTGCAGAGTGATTGTTAGTGTCAAGTTCCGTCGAAAATTCCGAACTATTGTCTAACAGGAGGTTAAGCCGATTAATTTCTTCGTCATGGTTTGAGAGCCAATCTTCAAATTTGAAAGCTATTGACTTACCTTCCTTCTCTAAACTTATTTCAGCATCGTGAAAGTTTAAGATTGCTTTGTATTCATTCAAAAAGTCTACTCCCAATATAATTTCCGTCGACAATAATGGAACAATAAGAAAGTTCATAGAGAAGCTGTGGCCTTCACTAAAGAATTCTAAGTTGGTTTGTTGGCATACATCTACATTTTTTCCAACGATTGCACCTTGTAATTTAATCTTACATAACGGAAGTGGGGGGCAATCGTTCGATTTGTTGCATTTGCTAAAGGCAAATTACTAGCTACGGCAGCTGCGTCGTCAGTTTCATAAGTACGTTTTATGGCTGCTAGCGGTGTGAGTCATTGCCTATTGTCTCTTTGTTGGCGCGCGTCGTTATTGGGATTTGGAGACCTAACTTCTACAAATTCACCTTGTCGAGAGGGCCCTGCCCTGTTTAAATCCCACCAGTTCTGATGCAATTCAGGTCTGTCGTTACGATCATATCGTCTGTCGTCATGTCGGTAGATTCCATAGTTTCTTTCTTGTCGGTCACATGGTGGAGAATTTCTCCCTGAATCGTAACAGCACGCTGGACCGTTGCGTCTAAAGTTATTCTGTCTCCCTTGCTAATAATTATTTTGGTTCCCATATTGTCTGTTTCTCTGATTGTCTCTGTGATAGTCACTGCCGCGGAGAGGTGATCTTTCCTTGTAATTTTTACTACTCTGCCAACGGTTGTCATACGGGTGGTATCTGTTTTGGTCACGATTTGTGTTGTGAGAATAGCTTTGTCGTGTCCAGTTACTATTTCTTTCATCGCGGAATTGCGACGGATGTGACCTGTAATTGTTGTGTTCCTGTTTTCGCGTTCCGCAATTGTCAGTGTCAATTTCTAATTCTTGTAAGAATCCCTGAAAAGCTTCGATGTCGTCTTTGCAACGTCCTGCCAAAATAATATGTCGTAAATGTTCAGGTAATTTGATTAAGCAAATGCGGATGAGTTCTGAGGGGCTGTATGGGTTTGACAGGTACTGATTCTTATGCAACATTTCTTCAAAATATTTCACAAGACTGGAGAATTCAGATTGTTCAAAATGTTTCATCATTATGATGCTATGTATTACTCGGTCTTTTGTGTAGCTTGAGACCAATATGCTGAGAGGAAGGCATGATAAATTTCTCCTTCACTGTGACAATCGTGAATGACCGATCGCATTCTTACAGCTGGTTTATTCTCTAAGTAGCCACACATAAATTCTAATCTGTGCAGCAATGACCAGTTGGGAGGAAAACAATGAGAGAATTGATGAAGCCATGGTCGTGGATGAACGTCGTTGCCAGAATTCTTAAATGTTTTGAATTTACGTGTAGTAATGAACAGCTTATAGTCAAAATCATCATGTCGTCGAGTCGCACAACGCTCATTGTTACGTCGTTTCGGCGGTTCCATCTCAAAATTCAATGCGCCTTGCCAATTTCTTTCATAATTTCCGAAGTGTCCTGTGTTATTATTTTGTGGTTGTTCCATATTTCTATGTCCCTCTTCCCGTAATGGAGCGCGAGTGTCCTCTGAAATATGTAATTCCTGTATTACTTGTGCCAACTGATCTTGTACTTCCCGGATATCTCTTTTGTACAGTGTATTGATTTGATTTTGATTACTTTTGAATTTTCTAATTTGTTCCTACTCTTCTGTGTCAGTAAAGGCTACAGGTCTTGTGTCATTCAGATCATCATCTACCTTTGTAGATAAGTTAGTGAACTGATCCGAAAGTTCAGCTACTTTCTCCGATAGTGTACTTATTTCCTCAGTGTGTTTTTCTGAACCAAATTTCAGAGTGTCCATTTGTGTTGAAATCGAATCTACTGTTTCCTTTAAGTTTTCCTGAGTTTTTGCAAGTTGCGTAACCGAATCGGTAGATGCAACGGAGTCAATTTTAGCTTGCAAGGTCTCATGATTTTCATGAACAATAGTTTGCAGTTCTTTTATGGCTGCTTCGTGATTCTGTAATGCATTTTCATGCCGCGAAAAAATAGGTTGAAAATGCTCACAAATTTGTGTTTTTACGTCATTACATACTTTTTGACATTTCGATTCAATGTTATGCAACTCAGTAGTTAAATCTTCACGTGTTTGTTCAAGTGTGGTGTCTAACTTTTGAAGCTTTTGCTGTGTTTGTCTCTGATTTTGTTTCATTTGTTGCATTAATTGCAATAATAATGTGCTAGTGTCTGAAATCTGTTCCTCTATGCTTTTCGGCAGTGCATTTGCACCGGCAACATTCACATTTTGACAAGCAGAAAATGTGTCTTGACTTATTTGAGGAAACGGTGAGGACGCAAAACCTGAATCTACAGTATTTGCAAGATTGTGTCCTGTCATTTCGGATTCCTGAGGGAAGCTGTTGCCGACCGATCGATCGATAATGCTTCCCTGTTCACTAATCGTTTCACTGCCTAAACCATTATTTGCAGCCCGCTCCATTTCCCTATGCACAATTACCAGATTACTACTTTGAGCATTGGTTAATTCATTACACGGTGGCGCTAACACACTGCTTTCGTCTTCACTGTCATTTCTTAGTTTACTTTGGAGCCTAGTATTACGTTTTTCACACGCCATTATTGTCACAATATTTCAGACGACAACACAGAAAAGCACAATTTGAAGAGCAAAATAAGAAAACACATTAACATAGCATTGAAAATAATATCTCGTTAATTGCAAGAGCAGCTGCGAAGTACTTGGTGAAAATATACATGCATGCCACAACTGTTTTACTGTACAAGAATGAAAAACTACAACTACAAAGGAAATTCTCTCTACAATTAAGCTCTAGCAATAAACAAAGGCTGCACTAATTACACAAACTACAAGAAAAAAATCAGAAGATTCCAGTGAGGTATCCTCGGCTAAGGGTCGACATATGAAACGTCCCCTTAGAACAATTACACATGACTGTACTTAAACTGACACACAATATTTTTTTTTAGCGCAACACAATCTGATTTTCAAAAATCCCTACAAAAGAATGGCCCTGACTAACATTAACCTATACCTTTCGCAAATCACTTACCTCACCAAAAATCTTCGTTACTCGAACTACTGAAATACAGCGAGCGCCACTACTGCCAGCTAAATAAACGATTCAAACTACTGAAGGCACTAACTACTGATAGTCATAGTTAGCAAATGAAAGATTTTGATAGAGAACAAACATTGTATTTACCTTAATAGTGTTGAAAAACCATAATGTACATAGCAGTTCATAATATCCAGTATAACAAATTTCAAAACTCCGCCATCTCTCTCCCCACATCCACCACTGCTGGCGGCTCACCTCCAACTGCGCAACGCTACGCGCTGTTCACATCCAGCTGCCGCTGCCAAACACTACAGTGGCAGACAACAATGCAAACTAGCCACAGACTGCACACAACACAGCCAGTGATTTTCATACAGAGCGCTACGTAACGTTGCCAATAAGAAAACATAAACAGCCTACTTACACAACCCAACCCCACCCTCGGTGGTGACGTGGATCCATGGCTTCTTGGGGTCTGCGCCGCACTCAATTCCTGCCATCAGCTCTTACCAACTGAAATCGGGATTCATCTGAGGCCACGATTTCCATTTCTCTAGGGTCCAACCAATATGGTCACGAGCCCAGGAGATACACGAAGGCGATGCCGTGCTGTTAGCAACGGCACTCGCGTTGGTTGTTTGCTGCCATAGCCCATTAACACTAGATTTCGCCGGACAATCCTAATGGATACGTTCGTCGTACGTCCCACATTGATTTCTGCGGTTATTTCACGCTGTACTGCCTCCCTGTTAGCACTGACAACTCAGCGCAAACGCCGCTGCTCCCGGTCGTTAAATGAAGGCCATGGGCCACTGCGTTGTTCGTGGTAAGAGGTAATGCCTGAAATTTGGTATTCTCAGCACACTCTTGACCCTGTGAATCTCGGAACATTGAATTTCCTAACGAATCGCGAAATGTTATGTCCCATGCGCGTTCACAGTCTATTAATTCCCACAGTGAGGACATAATCACGTAAGAAACCTTTCCACGTGATTCACCTGAGTGCAAATGACAACTTTGCCAATGCAATTCCCTTTTATCCGGTGTTCGTGCTGGACAGGGGAGTTGCTGCACGAGTTGCAGACCATGTTGAGTTTCATGGGCGATGTGTGGGCGAGCATAATCCTGTTGGAGCAACATTCTGTACGTACCGAGCGCTGGTTACCGTCCCCTCCAGAAACACCGAAGGTGTTACCGCACCCCAGACCACACTTTCGGGTTGGGACCAGTGTGACTTGGACGAATGCATTCTACGAGACAGCGCTCGCGAGGTCTACGTCGTACGTGCAAACAACCATCACTTGCGTGGAGGCAGAATCTGCTTTCATCGCTGAAGACACGGCGCGCTGTTCCATCTTCCAAGTGATCCTCTGACGGCGCCGGTCGAACAGTGCACGTCGATGTTGTGGCGTGAGTGAAAGAGAGGCTAGAGGTCTGCGTCCCAGTGCTAATAACCGCTTCGCAACAGTTCTTGTTGACACAGCCCTTACCTGTGCTGTGGTAGTTGCCCTTAAAATACGACGATCCTGGCGGACGCCTGTGCTACGTGAATGTCAGCATCTCGTCTACGGTTGTGGGAATGTTCACAAGACCACTGATACGAGGATCGTTGCACAGTTCAAGTAGCACGTCCGACTCGGGTGGCAATCTCTGAAAGGACCTTCTCGCCACTCTGAAGCCACAATCTGACCACTTTCAAACTCTCTCTGTTGGCCGTAGGAAGCATGCGCGCGTCTCCATGGCATGTTTGCCTGCTTGTTTCACACTGGGTCTTCTGGCTGTGAGCATTTCGTATTTCAGGGCAGACACAGGTGGCGCTCTGGTTGGTGTGCCACTACTCTATCTGTTGGCGGACGACGTTGAAACCATTAGCAGTACATTTACTATTCCCCACGTGGCGTATGCCGTCATTGGATCAAAATCGATGTCGTCTTTACAGGTGTACAATTACTTTTCCCGCAGTGCTGTTTTAAAATTATTAAAATGTAAAATTGTAAATTTTGACCAGTAATGATGTAAATTCCCAGATCCTCCCGAAATCATCGGAAGATGAAACTGAAAGGGTTCGACAACCGGTTAATGTAATAAAGCATTATTATTGAAAAAAGTGACTGGTTGCACTTGTGTATAACTTATTTACAATATTGGATCCACTTTCATCTAGACAGTGTCTGCACTCGCAGTGTCTGTCCACGCGCGTGCCTCGGCGGTAGGGATAAGTGTGTGACGGAGATGCGAACCGTGGAATGCGACACGCCAACGACAGAGAGCGGGCCGTTGGCCTCCCCGCCAAAGAAGCCGGCCGTGCCGGGGTCAAGGACACGGGGCGGCGGGGCAGGGCAAGGGCAGGGGCGGGGGCGGGCGTCGCGCTAGCGGGCAATTAAAGCACTCAGCGCTGTCCTGTCCACGCTCTGTCCACGCCGCCGACAAAGCGCCGCTGACCACCTGTGGCGCTGCGCGGCGCGGCGCGGCGCGGCCCGAGCGCCTTTCCTACGCGACCACTTGTCGGTACTGTGCGCTGACCGCGGCGCCGACTCGTTTCTTCACATCGGTACTTGTGACAACTGGCGCTGTGGCGAAGGCCCGATTTGGCTGCACCGTGACTTCGCCGCATCGATTCAGAATGTTGTGACATGGCGTTCTTGGACTCTCCGTGCGGTCGTGCTCTTCCGTGCTGCTGACAGAACCGGTTTCCGGCATCCGGTGGAAGTGCTCTTTGTACAACCTGTAGGTTCTAACAACCCTACCACAACAAAGGGCAAAAATTAATTATGATTGTAGTGTTGCTCACGCTGCTAAATATTGCATTTTCGGGCAACAACAAAGTTATATTATGTGGCAGGTGTCATTAGAGCACAGTTAATAAAGTCATTTCTTGAAATAATGGATAAACTAGGCACTCATCTTTTCGTGTTTCCCACGGTGGTCTCGTTATGAACTCATGGCTCAATCGTCGAAAATCTAGGTAGTGATGATTCCAAGCTCGGATGCAAAGAGGCCTAGGTGTTATTCTGCGATATTCAAAAGTTTTATAGATGTCTTTCATGAACCATTCTCGAAGACTAAAATTTTGCAAGTTAGCACAATGCTGATGTAAAAAAGTAATCAGCACTCCGAATTTAAGTTACACTTTTTTTTTTATTACTTTTGTTGCAATATCACGTAACTCGTTCCAAAACACCACTTCACAATATAAAACATACTTGAAAATATCTTCCTCACTGTTAAAGTTCGCATTTCATATACTAACAACAATTTGCGTCTTGTTAACATGACGACCAAAGCTTGACTCTCTAATAACCGCTTACGCGCCCAAAAATCAGAGTTACAAGTACGTCAATGATCATAGTGACAAAAGAAAGAATACACATAAGAATAATATAATTGCAATATATACATATCGATGTATCGAAGTATCTCTACATCAATGAAATCAAATCTGAATGTTGTCACAGAAATATGTTAACTATTTTACGGAAACATAGTACAATATTGCTGGTATCGAGAGGTTGAGGTGAGGTGCCGTAATGGTTACGTAATTCAAGTACCATTACAAGGTGATGCGTCGATCTTATTGCAATCCACCTGAGTGTAATGTGGAACGGTCCTACTATCTACATACACACTGCAGGGAAACTCCATCAGGGACTAACTCGTTTTATTGACAAGTGAGGTGACAGCTCATCATTGTATAGTAACTGAAGAGCGAGCGAGCGAGTCCCCACTCTGCCAATCCATCTACGTCGCAAGGCGCTTCTACAGGCTGTTTCAGAACGTAGTACCGACCCTGCCGCGGCGCGCGCTTTAAATTTGTGGCGACAGCGTGTAGAGATATGTCTCGGCTGCGTTTATTTTTAGACAAATGCATTAAGAGCATGAGGAATACAAAAAAAAAAAAAAACGGTAGCTTCTTCCGAAACACAACATTATAGAGTAAATATTACTAACATAAGAACGGAAGTCAGGAGTCTACTAAAACATAGAACCAAATGCCTGTTCATTTGAATGTATGTTCCTCTATTGCTACTCGTAAAACGAACCCCATATAATGAAATCAGTCTGTAGAATTTAAGGCTTGTTCTCATTTTGTGTTTCTACTAAAATGTAGAAGTTTTCTTTGAAGGGCTGCATTGAAACTTAACAATTCTTGCAACACGAAGCAGAAATTTATAATTTTGTGTGTTGTGTTAGTCCGACTTGCACCACTTTTTTGTCACTGCCTTTGTAAACAAGCCTCAAAAGTATGTGTACAATGCTGTGCATATTGGGTATTTACTCTGTCGTCAGCTGTCAGAAAGGCTACATGTGTTTTGGTAGCATCAACGATTATTTCTTTTGTATAAAAATAAATTAGAGAATCTGTATTAAATTTTGTTATAAGAATGGAATAAAGTGTATGAAATTTTTGGAAATGGTAAATATTGCTTTTGGTGAGCCTGTTATGAGTTGACCAAGGGCATACAAGTGGTATAAACATTTCAAAGCAGGCCTTAAAGGACAGCGGTTTTACAAGCATGGTTGAGATTAAAAATGGACAGTTAAGAGACCTATAAACTGTCCTGAAGAAACAGCTCCTAAAGTGTTTCGGGAATTGGAAAAAGCACTGGCATAAGTGTATAGTATGTATTCGGGAATATTTTGAAGAGGATAACATTGCTGTATATTAACAAATAAAGTTCTTACCAAAAAATAAAAATGAATATGTGAACGCACCTCCAATGCCAAGCTTTTTGCTTAGAACTCCACAATCGGTGTACTTGTTTCGAAGGAAATTTCAGCAGTGTCTAGAATAGCTATTGCGCACATGATTTAGGCAACATGTCTTAGAATCAAGTGAATAGTGAACGAGATACAGATTTAGTGTTCCATAAGCATCATAGGTTTTACGTGATTTTGAAACTGTGTATACCGATGGGTTTCCTCCCAAATTATTAGTTTTCCTTCCTGGCGATTCCAGTAAACCATGCGGCTTATTTTTCCGTTCCTTACTTGTGTGTCCAATTGGGTGAGGCTGACGTATGCATATATTGCAGCCCTTTAATTGGGACTGGTAATATTAGCTAATAGTTCTTTGTGGGCCTCCTCTTTAATACACGCTGTAACAACATTAGAGACGATCGAACGCTCGTTACTCCGCAAATACCTCCACTTCGTATTCTCCCCATTTTTTTGCAGTGCTAGACGATTATCCATCACTTCCGGATATCGGAGTACATCAGTAAGTATACAGAGTTAACTCAATGACACTGGCAACTAAGATCCCACGAACAGAAACGACGTATATCACTGCACGCCGATCTACACCGCTAGACCGATAATGGGCAACAGATTTTGGGTGCCCCTGTAGGCCGGTGGCAGCGTTCTTCCGGGAAAGGCCACTTCCCCCACAAAAAGCGCTGCTCGCTCTTGAGTTTACAGACAGACTATAGGAGTATGTGATAACAAATTCAGACCAAATCAAAGACAACTGCTACGGTCGCAGGTTCGGATCCTGCCTCGGGCATGGATGTGTGTGATGTCCGTAGGTTAGTTAGGTTTAAGTAGTTCTAAGCTCTAGGGGACTGATGACCGCAGATGTTAAGTCCCATAGCGCTCAGAGCCATTTGAACCATTTTTGGAAGTCATCTCACAGTACATGTTTCCCGAACAGTCAAAGCATTACACAGTGTACTCCCCTCAATGGCGGAGACGCAGACACGTATTCTCACATGGAAACGATCGTACGCTGAGGTGACAAAAATCGTGGGATACCTCCTAATATCGTCTCGGGCTTCTTTTTCAGCTGTACTGCAGCAACACGACGACACACGGACTCAGAAAGTCGTTAGAAGTACCCTGCAGAAATATTAAGCCATTCTGTCTCTATAGCCGTCCATAATTGTGAGTGTTGCGGGTGCAGGACTTTGTGCACGAACTGATCTCTTGATTATGTCCCATAGATGTTCGATGGGATTCCTGTCGGGCGATCTGGGTGGCCAAATGATTCGCTCGAACTGTCCAGAACAACTGTGTCGCGGCGAAATGGCGCAGTGTCATCTATAAAAATTCCATCGTTGTTAGAGAATATGATGTCCACGAATGGCTGCATATGGTCGCCAAGTAGCTGTACATTACCATTTCCAGTCAATGATCGGTTGAGTTGCACCGGAGGACCCAGTCCAGACCACGTGAACACAGCCCACACCATTGTGGAGCCACCACCACCAACGTGCACTGTAACTTGTTTACAACTTGGATCCATGGCTTCGTGGGGTCTGCGCCATAACCGAACCCTACCATCAGCTCTTATCAACTGGAATCGGGAGTCATCTGACCAGACCACGGTTTTCCAGTCGTCTAGGGCTCCACTGATATGGTCACGAGCTGAGGAGAAGCACTGCAGGCGACGTCGTGCTGTTGGCAGAGGAAGTCGCGTCGGTCGTCTGCTGCCATAGCCCATTAACGCCAAATTTCGCCGCAGTGTCCTAACGGGCACGTTCGTTATACGTCCCACCTTGACGTCTGCGGTTTTTCCACGTAGTGTTGTTTCTATGTTAGCGCTGACATCTCTAAGCAAAGGCCGCTGTTCTCAGTCGTTAAGTGAAGGCCGTCGGCCACTGCGTTGTCCGTGGTGAGATGTAATGCCTGAAACTTGTGTAAGGTTGTTGCATTAATTTGAGGTGTAAGCGGTGCTGATATTGAAGACCATAAAAGTGGGTTAAAAGCTGTGAGCTATGTGGGGAAGTTAACCTTGCATTACTGCGCAACTGTTTCACCAGCTATCCAGTCTAGCTTACCAAATTCCCAACCAGACTAACATTAATTATAATCTTTTAATCGTCATACGACAATCGGTGATATATATATAAAAGATAATTTAAGTAAAAAGAAATAAATCAGTTTATATTTGGAAATTTATTTTAACATTGATCATTGACATTTCAGCATATTAAACTTGATTCATAACTGAACTGGTGTCTTATTTAGAATTGTGAAAATGCGAGTTTGTAACCTTACAGAACACATCAAATATGGAGCCAAGATTGGGAGACTGCATACAACACTGCATTCATAAAATAACACACGAAGAACGTTGAAACATATGCAAGAGGAAATTAACCACAGCCAACCGATTCAGTTTTCACCCAAAGAAGTTACGTTCGTAGCGCAATCCTGTCCGTCCTGTAATTACCACACACTGGTATACTAAATTCATACTAACTCTCTGTGAAATCTGCCTGAAAAGAATAGCTGAGGGCTACTTTGCCGGCCGCGGTGGTCGTGCGGTTCTAGGCGCTCCAGTCCGGAGCCACGCTGCTGCTACGGTCGCAGGTTCGAATCCTGCCTCGGGCATGGATGTGTTTGATGTCCTTAGGTTAGTTAGGTTTAATTAGTTCTAAGTTCTAGGGGACTGATGACCACAGCAGTTGAGTCCCATAGTGCTCAGAGCCATTTTTTTGAGGGCTGCTTTGATGATTACACCACATGCTTCACGTGGTCAACTTGGTTTACACAAAGAGTGTAACTCCACAATAATTTTGATAATTAAAATAAATTAGATCGAAAAGCAATTTACAAAAGAAAAACCTCGAACTGGTTACTATCGTTTTACCATTAACCTGATGGGTCAAACAATTGTATAAGTACGTGGTACTGGTCTCACAAAGTACACCCCACGTGGGTTGAACATAAAGAAAAGTTGATATATTGAAAAATATTGTCAAGACGAGACGTTATAATCTCACGCACATTCGCATTTAAGATTGATGATCTCAGTTAGAGTTACTGATCAACACGTGGTTCCACTTTAGTGACAAAGCAACTACTGGAAGATATTCTAAACTTCACACTCGAAATACACTGCGTTGTAATTTAAGATAACATTAGATATTTTAGAGCTAAACCTGAAATAAAGGTAATTAAATTTTCAGTTAGGCTGAACTTAAGAAATCCGCTGAACGTAAGAAATCCATTGTCCGACGTAATTAGCAGACACGCACTTAGCCGGAGATCTTACCACTTCAGACGCTCGCCGCGGACAGACTGACCTGGGATCCTGCCAAACGTGCTTAACGGATACAAACGGAAGTGACCAGAGAGGCATCTTCCTATACCAACATGACAAGGGACGGACAGGACCATACTAAGAATAGAAACCTCTCTGCTTTTAGAAAGCGTAGCTACCTGTTCCGACGTTGGTCCTACTGTTCTCTAGCAGACAGGCTTGTCTGCTACCATCAAGCATGCAACTAGAAATACATTTACTCATTCATCCTCTCACACAGAAGGGAAGGGGGATGACAGTATCTTATCATATACAGTATATAAAAGAAAGCGGACGTAGGTTCTGTATGAGACTGTGTGACATGAATTACATATAAACTGTGTTTTAAAGTGTAGTAGTGTGACAGATCGTTCTTGTTTATGTGTAAAAGTAACACGTTTCACTGCTCAGTCTCCTCCCAGATAGTAAGAAACACCACAGTAAATTTAGAAGAGGAATTTATGCCGTAAATGACAACAGATTTAAGAAATTAACATGAAAGGAATCCAACAGAGACCTTTCACTTGGTATTCAGTGCACACTGTTGACACTGTGGATCTCGGAATACTGAATTCCCTAACGATATCCAAAACGTAATGTCCCATGCGTCTATCTCCAACTATCATTACACGTTCCAAGTCTGTCAATTCCCGTATTGCAACCATATTCCGTCGGAAACCTGAGTACCATCGACAGCTCCCCCAGTTCAGTGCCCTTCTTTACTTTGTGTACGCGATACTACACACACACACACACACACACACACACATATATATATATATATATATATATATATATATATATATATATATATATATATAATCTGCATCTCGCTAGCCATGACGTTGGTCATCTCGGTGTAAAGGTGCCGATTGGCATTCTGCAATAGGTTATCACAGACATCTTGCGCATTTAGTTCCAATTCGGTAATGGTTCTTCCAGGTCCTGGAGTACGAGCAAGTTCCCACTTCATCCACTTCATCGTGTACCGTACTTGCTCAGTTGGCGAGAGATCTGGAGATGATGCCGGCCACGTCAGCTGTCGTACACCGCGAAGAGCACACTGCGTCGCAGCTGCCGTATGTGGACTGTGGACGTGCATTGTCCTACTGAAAAAGCGCATCAAATTTCCGTCGAAGAAATGGTACTAGCAAGAGAACAGCAGCGTGTGCACTGTAGCAGGCGCTGCTTACTTTACCGTACAGAAACATCGAATGTGACCGCGAGTAGTAACTTAAGGCCCCCCACACTGTAAAGCAATGGATGGAAACAGTGTGTCGTGGGCGAATTCACTCTGTAATAGGCAGCTCAGTAAGTGTGCGCCATATATGTGTACGTGCGCCACTCGCTTACAGACCGAACATACTCTCATCACTGCAGAATAAAGCGCGATTCCAATTCCCAGTCAACCTTTTCACAACACCAGACTACCATGCTTGACGGTATCGTGGTGTCAGTGGCAACCTCGCTAGAGACACACGCAATCATGCTCCCGGATTTCATTCCTGGACAATGTTCGGTCGTCCAGCACTGTTGGAACAGTGCGTCGATTTGACGTGCGTCTGTACTACGAGGAAGTCCAGAACGTAGTCTACAGGTGTAGGAATATTCCACAGACCGCTGTTGCAGCAACACGCCACAGATATACTGTGCCCAAAACGGGTAGCAGTCCATCGATACGTTCATCCAGCTTCTCAAGTCTCACAATGCTTCCCCGTTCAAACGGCTGAAGCTGTTCAACGGGAGTAAGTATTCGTCGCTGGGGCGTGATTGTTCCCTATAATGAATGTATCAAACACTATTCACCTCAAAAATCAGCACATTTGTTACAGGCAGAGTCTAAACAGAGGATGCACGGATAGACCTCTTGAGCGCCATCTGCTCGCCGACGACCGTGGCAAATGAATCAGTAACGCTATACGCCCTCAGTATTGACATATTATACCTAGCTGCGGAACACAGTCCTTGAGAGGGTTGCATTCTTTTTTGGGCTGTGTTCGCCTGTATTCCGCAAGCCACCTTACGGTATGAGGCGGACGGTACTCTCTCTCTCCCTCTCTCTCTCTCTCTCTCTCTCTCTCTCTCTGTGTGTGTGTGTGTGTGTGTGTGTGTGTGTGTGTGTGTGTGTGTGCGCGCGCCTGAGACTGTAGTTGGATCGGCGACTGCTAAGGTTAATTGCTAAAGTTACAAGATAGATTCTTGTGTAAAATTTGAAAATTATGGTATGCACTAAAAGTGAAGATATCTATTGCAAGTAATCATCACAGTACATGTTACACCTCATAGAAAATGTTGTCCCATTATGATATAGGCCAGCAAGGTTCGAATAATTGACACTAAAGATGGCCACACAGTGGCCGTAATCGATCAGTAAAATAAAGGATTTCAATATTTACGATCGACGCTCCCATTTATCCAAAATATATTTGCAGTAATGCGGTCATCGTGCACACGGTTCCCAGTGCAATTAGACATAATTGCTCTGCACGTGCACATGTTCTTGTTCACATGCTTCAAGGCTGACTGAGGGATTACGGGAGCACTAGGAGGTGAACGTGGAGGTGGTGTGTTGAGGTGGGAGTAGGGGGTGGGTGGAAGGTAGGGCACGTGTGTGTGTGTGTGTGTGTGTGTGTGTGTGTGTGTTCAAAAATGGTTCAAATGGCTCTGAGCACTATGGGACTTAACATCGATGGTCATCAGTCCCCTAGAACTTAGAACTACTTAAACCTAACTAACCTAAGGACAGCACACAACACCCAGCCATCACGAGGCAGAGAAAATCCCTGACCCCGCCGGGAATCGAACCCGGGAACCCGGGCGTGGGAAGCGAGAACGCTACCGTACGACCACGAGATGCGGGCGTGTGTGTGTGTGTGTGTGTGTTGTTTGTGTTTGTGTTTGAAGTTTACGGGCGCTAAACAGCGTGGTCATCAGCGCCCAAACGCATAAAAACAGGAACACATGCGTGTGTGTGTGTGTGTGTGTGTGTGTGTGTGTGTGTGTGTGTGTGTGTGTGTTTGTTGTTGTTGTTACAAACTGTGAATTAATCTTAATATTGTTCATATTTCATTTTTGTTTATGGACTTCTGTATGAAATATTCTTCCTGTAGAGTGAGCATTATCTTTATTGTGTTAGTATGATATAAGACTGCCATGTTTGATTTTATCGCAGTGTGATGGTGGTTTTGTTTTACTAGATCTTTTGCATATGTGAAGTGGGTACAGCCACTCTTTGATGCTCGTATGTGTTCTTTATACCTGATGTTAAAATTACTGCAGTCATCCCAATATATCTAGTGTTGCGACTATGAAATGTTAATTCTTATATTCCTGAGCCTTTGCATCTGTCTTTCTCTACTGTCACATTGTTCGTTTTTTTTCTGTATTGTGCTGTTTGTCTTGAAGGATCTATTTTTTTTGCTTTTTTTTGGAAGTCTTACTAATCTTGTTTGTGAGTTGGGTGTGGTATGTTATAGTGTGCCATTTTGTGCTGAGGCACATGTTATCTATTATGAGTGTGCATTGTGGGTTATTGTTATGTATTGACGTGTTTGGACTGTCCTTAATTTTGTCTTCTTCAGTCTTTATTTTCCTTTATGATGTCACGTGATTTGTGTACTATATAACTGCTTTACCCGCTGATTTGTGCTGGTTCTTCTTGGTAGTTCTATAGTCCTTTTTGCTTAGAGGTATTCTGCACAGTCTGTATGATATTCGTATCATCGCAATTTTTGAGAATGTGGCTGGTTTCATTCGTTGTGTATTATCATATCTGAGCTGTTTCATTTCGGAAGATGTTGGAGGTTTGTCTGTTGTTAGATTTTTGTGATTTTGAAGTCAAAGTAGAATATTGTCTCTTCTGTTTCGATAGTGAACTGAATGTTGTGGTGTATGTTATGTATCTGTCGGTGTAAACTGTTTTAGATTCCTGTGGTCCATCTATGAGGCACGTTACACCGTCTACATATGAGTGCCAATAGCATACTTCAAAATTTCTGCAAAAATTCTTTTTTCAACGTCATACGTCGGAATAATTTGCTAGTGTGTGTATGAAACTGGGCTTCCCAAATGCCAGGCCTTCCTTTTGTAAATAGAATGGATTATTAAGTGAAAAGTAGTGTTGCTCGGTGATTACTTCTATTATTTGTGTCAGTGCTTCTGTAGTGATGTTTGATTTTATGGATTTGCTTGTCGCGTCAACTGCAATTGATATCCTTTGACGTAAGAATATGTACACTTGAATCCCAGTTGTTGACATGGGTAACAACTGACAGGTAACGTACCTCCCTCCACAGCCCCTTGGATCCATACCTACAGAGATGTCGTGTGTGAACAAAGCAAGGTGTATTAAGTTGGTGCATAAGTTCATAGAGTTTTCGTTTTGCATATTGGCATGAATTTATTTAACGATTGTCATTTTTACTTGTAGTTCACTGCTCTTATTTGAGTTTATATATTATCATTTTGTTATTTGGAGATAGTGTGTGGAGCAGTGGACGTTAGAAAAAGTAATGCCTAGTGGGGAAATCGAAATATTTTCGGTATATTCTTCTGTGTGAATTCAAAAGAGGGTTATCAGCAACGGAGGCAAACAGAAACATTTGCGCTGTGTATGGGTATAATACTATTGCACACAGCACGGTACGTGTGGTGTTTAGGTAGACTGCATTCTCGGTTCGCTAGACAAACATTCAAACAAATCATATTAATGGGTTTTATTACAAAAAGAAAGTTACCACAATACTTTTGCAAATTACACAGATGTGTCGCAAGCAAAGGGCGACATACAAAATAAGCAATCTTCTTCATTACAAACAATTCCAAGACTGTGGTACATAGAGAGTACAAGAGAAGTGAATAGAGTTGATCCGCTAATGAAGTCGCTACTCTTGAAGCTGCTATTGAACTGGGCCGTCACGTCGGTCGCGGCGCTTATGCCTTCACACAGCGGCCGCTTCTCACAGCCATCTCTTCTCTGCCGTTCCCGACTGGCGCGCCGCCGCTTGACTTTACGCCGTAACACTAAGAAAATGCTTTTCTTGTTTTAAGGAGGATCGGTTTGACGTTAGTAACACACCAAGTTCAGGAGGACTTTCACGGTTTGATGAAGATCGTTTAAATGCATTAATCCACAATGATGCGTGTCAGTGTAGTCTAGAATTGGCAAATATGATGAACTGTGATCATTTCAGCATCGTGAGACATTTATATGCAATGAGGAAGGTTCAAAAATCAGTGGTGTGGGTACTGCATGCTGTGAGACAAAATCACAAAAAAACAGCAGGTGGCCGTATGTACGTCTCTGCTTGCTCGTCATCAGTTGCCTCGTGACCAAAACTGGAATCCCTGTCCCGTATCGTTACTGGTGACGAAAATGGTGTCTTTATGCTAACATGAGGAAAAGAAAGTAATGGTTGAACCCAAACAAAGCAGCAACTTCCCGTACCAAGACCGGCGTGCATCCACAAAAGATGATGGTATGCATCCGGTGGAAGACCGACTGTCGTGTACTACGAATTGCTTCCCCGAGGTGTAACCATCACTTCTGAAGTTAATTTTCAACAACTGAGACGGCTTGCAGAAGTAATCCAAGAACAGTGACCAAGAAGATTGCGTAAAATGATGCTATTCCACGATGGCGCTCGCTCGCGTTCCGCTAGAGTGACATAAACGCTATACAAAAATTGAGATGAGATGTCATTCTGCACCCATCTTATTCATCTGATCTTGCACCTTCAGATTTTCACCTTTTCCGCACTCTATTGAACAGTCTTCAAGGAACTTCCTAACCGGATGAAAATGCGCCCCGAACGTGATTCGACGAGTTGTTCGCCACAAAACCACATGATTTCTAAAGTCGCGCAATCGAAAAGTTACCGCAGCGTTGGCAGACTGTCGTAAATAGTGAAGGAGAATTTATTATTGAAGACAAAAGTCTCTGTTATGTGTCTGTAGTGTTTATTAAACTTTGGAGAAACGCTGCGAACTCACATACCAATCAGATATTTCACACGAGATGTTTTTCCTGAAACCGTGTGAATCTTTGAGAGAACGTTTGTGCCACAGAGGGGAATTAGATGCTGTAGTGAGGCGTACCGTCATTCGTCCCTCCGTTGCATCACGCACGAACGGAGTAGGTGATGGTGTGTGGCAGGGGGAGGGCGTGCCGGTAACATTGCGGCGTGAGTCTGAGAGTACAGACGAGGATGGGGCCACGCCCGCTGCCGTGGCCACAAAGCGGGCCAGGTCGCCGGGGGGGGACAGATGCCCGTCAGCGCGCGCGATAAGCGCCCAGTAAATCCCGCGTTATCTGCGGCTGCGGCCACCGCCGCCTTGTCCAGCGCCGGCGTTCGCCACGAGCGTGTTAATTACCGCCGGGCCGGCTAAAGCTGTTATCTCCTTAGCCGAAACTCGATTTCCGCGTCTGCGCGCTCCGAAAGCCGATAAAACTGTAGTTAGCGGCAGCTGTGTGGGGCGGCCATTAGCGCGTGTTACCAGCGGCGCCCGTGTTGGTGTCCGCCAAGTCTGGCGCAGTGGTGCCTGGGCCGAGGCGCCGCCCGCCGCCCGCCGCCCGCGACTCACCAGTTGCACTAGGCGCGGACGCACTCTGCCCTTCCGATTCCAGTCGCTGGACGATAGGACGAACCAAGACCGAAAAGCCCTCCACCGGGCGCACAGACGGCGGGATACGAATGAAAAATTGTTTTCGTTGTGTTTCCAAAACACTTACACGATTATTTAGAGCAGAATGGAGAGGTCTTCTTCAGAAAAGCTCAAGACGCCTAGCACTGGTGATGAACAACTGTGTTCAATATATATGTGTCACGTTCGTCTCTTTGATCATATTTCACAATCTTATGTACAGATGTAAGTGTGTTTCGTTACGTAAATAATGAGAGGGTACTGAATAGAATTGGGGAGAAAATACCGGGTGGTTATATTTGAAGTCCAGCTACTCACAGACGACCAGTGTGGGCTGTAATTATCGTATGGCAGCGAAACTGGGTAGACGCGCTAGCGCGTTAATACGGAACCGGCTTATGCTGGGAAAAAACAATAGTTCCAGTTTGGGCTACCAGGTGCACATCTGGCCCTTTGAATGCAAGAAAGACATACCGAAGTGTTTCTATATACACTACTAGCAATTAAAATTGCTACACCAAGAAGAAATGCAGATGATAAACGGGTATTCATTGGACAAATATATTATACTAGAACTGACATGTGATTACATTTTCACGCAATTTGGGTGCGTAGATCCTGAGAAATCAGTACCCAGAACAACCACCTCTGCCCGTAGTAACGGCCTTGATACGCCTGGGCATTGAGTCAAATAGAGCTTGGATGGTGTGTACAGGTACAGCTGCCCATGCAGATTCAACACGATACCAAAGTTCATCAAGAGTAGTGACTGGCGTATTGTGACGAGCCAGTTGCTCGGCCACCATTGACCAGACGTTTTCAGTTGGTCAGAGATCTGGAGAATGTGCTGGCCAGGGCAGCAGTCGAACATTTTCTGTATCCAGAAAGGCCCGTACAGGACCTGCAACATGCGATAGTGTATTATCCTGCTGAAATGTAGGCTTTCGCTGGGACGAATGAAGGGTAGAGCCACGGGTCGTAACACATCTGAAATGTAACGTCAACTGTACAAAGTGCCGTCAATGCGAACAAGAGGTAACCGAGATGTGTAACAAATGGCACCCTATACCATCACGCCGGGTGATACGCCAGTATGGCGACGACGAATACACGCTTCCAACGTGCGTTCATCGCGATGTCGCCACACACAGATGCGACCATCATGATTCTGCAAACAGAACCTGGATTCATCCGAAAAAATGACGATTTGCCATTCGTGCTCCCAGGTTCGTCGTTGAGTACACCATCACAGGCCCTCCTGTCTGTGATGCAGCGTCAAGGGTAACCGCAGCCATGGTCTCCTCGCTGATAGTCCATGCTGCTGCAAATGTCGTCGTACTGTTCGTGCAGATGGTGGTTGTCTTGCAAACGTCCCCATCTCTTGACTCAGGGATCGAGACGTGGCTGCACGATCCGTTACAGCCATGCGAATAAGATGCCTGTCATCTCGACTGCTAGTGATACGAGGCCGATGGGATCCAGCACGACGTTCCGTATTACCCTCCTGAACCCACCGATTCCATATTCTGCTAAAAGTCATTGGATCTAGACCAACGCGAGCAGCAATGTCGCGATACGATAAATCGCAATCGCGATAGGGTACAATCCGACCTTTATCAAAGTCGGAAACGTGATAGTACGCATTTCTCTTTCTTACACGAGGCATTACAACAACGTTTCACCAGGCAACGCCGGTCAACTGCTGTTTGTGTATGAGAAATCTCTTGGAACCTTTCCTCATGTCAGCACGTTGTAGGTGTCGCCACCGGCGCCAACCTTGTGTGAATGCTCTGAAAAGCTAATCATTTGCACATCACAGCATCTTCTTCCTGTCGGTTAAATTTCGCGTCTGTAACACGTCATCTTCGTGGTGTAGCAATTTTAATGGCCAGAAGTGTATAATGACTTAGGAACGGGGTGAGGGCAGAGACGGTGAAACAAGTGAGAAAGGCATAATGTTGGTTTTATTGGTAACCATCACTTACAAAGTTTGTTCAGTATGACCGCCGGAGACGTCGAGGAGATGTTGCATCAGTAAAACGACGTGATCAACAGTTGCTCGCAGCAGTTCTGATGGAATCTAAGCAACGTTTTCCTATATGTTGACCTCCATATCAGGTAGAGACCGAACGTGTTCCTGGTAAACGCGTTCTGTTAGATACTCCCAGAGCCAGCAGTCACATGGCTTCACATGGGATGATCTTTCAGGCCATGTATCTCGTGTAACCTCTGAAAATATGTTCGTGGGAGTTGCATTAAGCAGATCGTTCATTGAGCGAGTGGCATGAAATGTTTCCCGCCCCTTCTTGTATGAAAACAGTGATTCCACATAGTCACATGCTGTGTAAGGAGGTCTCGATAACGTGTAGACGTTACGGTAAATCTGAGAGGCCCTCTGGCGAAAATTTCGGCGGTCGCGCGTACTGTTGCTTCATGATGGGTAGTAAAATACTGTAAGTCAAGTGTGAATTTGACGTGTCGAATAGTGGTGGACACGCTCCCACGGTGTAAAAATGAAAAGATGGTTAGAGGTATGTTGACGGACTTGTAACGAGAGACGTGAGTCACAGCATACGGAACTTATTCAGAAACTAACGCTCCGATCAGAGGTGACGTGAGGTTTTAGGTCATTTGTTTGTGGTACAGGAGCGGCTGCGTACACGAAAGAAACGGCGACGGGGTCGGGCTGCAAGTTTCCAGATCTCTGAGTTTAGAGACAGAACAAAATAACTCGAACTTTAAGCTAAGGAGGATGCTGTGGTGACGATAAGTAAACGATGCTGTGGGTTGGCGTATTGGTCTGCTTTTCATGCCTCTTAAAGTGTTAGCAATGAAAATGCAGAAGAGCACAGACGCTAGTTTGTAACTTCAGTGTAAAACATGGATCAGGCTTACCAGATTTTCGAATCACTTTCCAGAACAAGTGGCCACCCTGTCCTATAACTTCGTTAAGATTCGAGTACACACAGTAACGTGTAGTACTACAAACGACGAGTCATGCAGGTGCCAAATTCTGTTGCTCTAACCGAACGCTTTGGTTCAAGTACTCGTCACAGTGAAATTGACGTACAAACGTAGGTACATGTAGAGAAGTATACGGCTGAAACCAATAACCCTAGTTCAGACGTACGTAATAGCGGTAAGCTTTGCAATTCCTTCGTAGTGTATAACCTTAATTGAGTATAATGCTCACTTAATAGTACCTGACTCAGGCTTTCTTGCCCGAGGCTGGCTGGAACTTTCCTGCTCGTTGGAACTCTCCTCGGCCTGGAAGTCTTCTACTCGATGGAGTTCTGCCTTGCCTAACGTTTGAGAGCCTCTGTATATGGCTTTTGGGACTGTTTGGTTACAGATGGTAAGTGACTGCATCACTTTTTACTTCCAGTTTGTAATCAGTGAGCGTGAAATCAGCGGTTTCTCATTGCGTATGACCTCTTAATAGACTGACGAGAGCAGTTTGCACTGTACATCTCGTCTTAAGTTACGAGGGTTACAGCTAGTATTCATACTTAGGTGATTGTGTTTTTAATCCCTCATGGCCTGCCGAAGTGGCCGAGCGGTTCTAGGCGCTACAGGCTTGAACCGCGCGACCGCTACGGTCGCAGGTTCGAATCCTGCCTCGGGCACGGATGTGTGTGATGTCCTTAGGTTGTTAGTTAGGTTTAAGTAGGTCTAAGTCTAGGGGACTGATGACCTCAGAAGTTAAGTCCCATAGTGCTCAGAGCCATTTGAACTATTTTTGAATCCCTCATGATTCAGTCATTACAGACTGGGGAGTGTACACAAGCCTCATTGTCCCGTTGTGAATTAGATATACAGTACACTCTATTGAAGTTAAGGGAGAATGTAGGTTTAACCTTACCTACGTCATAGAGGTTGCTTAACGTAGCAATTTTTTAGTAATTGGAAAGTGTTTTGAGAATGAAGTTATCGATGAGAAATACACAGCGTATGCAGAACATATTTTGAGCAATTTACGTTACTGTGGTGGGAAGTCCAGGAACTAAACAAATTTACGAGGAAACCACTATGGTTCCATGCTCCATTCCCTTTCCGGTCATCAGTGTCATGGTTGAGTTGGATGTTCTTTCGGAATAAATTGTAATCAGTTAAATCGACGACTCGGCTGGGGCGCTACTCCGTTCAGTCATAATAGACGAAATGAGGTTTAATATTCACTCGCCTGCCTATAATTTATGACTTCGAACCGCATGGGGAAGTGCGAGTGGAATGCGTTGCTTGTGGTGCTATAAGAACACTGCACGGCATTGTGTCACAGCATGGTTCGCTTGTTATTTATACTGTCACCTTTAAACCTTATCATCTTCGCGAGCACCGTTGAAGCTTGTTGCCCAGTTAACTAAAATAGGCTGTATAATCATACATCACGTGTTAATCTCTTTCAAATTTGTAAAAGGTGAGAGTTATGCCATTTCCAACTTTTCTGCTATTAAAACTTGCTGCTGCTACTACTGTTGTTGCAGCTACCTTCATTCGCTTGTTACTTGTGTAGGATTTAATATGTTTAGCAACAAATCGAGGATGTGGAGTAGTCTCCTTGAGGAGCTACCGTTGGAATTTAGATTTTACACTATTTTCCAAAATCTCTACTGGAAAATGGAGGGATGATTTCTTTCAAAAGAATACTGCCGATTATGTTCGCCGTTTTCATCCAACTGAATTAATTCTTCGAAAGGAAGACCATTTTGTTGATACTGTCGCTGTATAATGATTGGCTTTGTTGACAGAGCCACAACCTCACCTCTGATTGCACTGCTTGATCACTATCAAAGTGAAGTCGTCGGAAGTGTTCTTTAAATTTTGGAAACAGATAAAATCGGATGGGACCAAGTCGAGACTGTATGGAGGATGATCGATGTCAGAGAACCGAAAGCGTCGGATTGCTGAGACATCGCTGCGCTTGTGTGTGGTCTGGCATTGTCGTACTGAGGGATGTGGTGCTCCATGTGTGGAGGAAGTCTTCGAATTCGAAATTCAATTACAGCATACTGTTTCTCACGCACCGACATAGCTACGTTACACACCGCCATGTTACACGCACCAATTCGGCGCCATCTAGAGACAGAGGGCTGCAAATACATAAGCATAAAGAACAAAGAAATAGAATGTTAATAACGTTTCTTTTCTTTAAAAATTTTTGACAGTATTCACACAACAAATTTGGATTCATTAATTTTCAGTTCACCCTCGTATTTATGTACTGATTAATTAATTAATTGATAATGTTAATTTATTATTGCAATAGAATTAATCTTCCAGCGGCAACTAAAACTTGAATGTGGTGTGCAGGGGTGTCAGATGTCCTAATGGTTGAAGTGACTGCACCGAAAACCAGTAAATATAGTTTCGACTACCGGTCAGACACAAATTTTCGTTTGCCGTCATAATCAAGATTTACAGATACGTTATATCGCTAATGACTGCTCCGTCGAGCGCCCTAATGTCGACACCAACAAACCGGTCACCCGAAACGTGTTTCTCGAGTTGGCTAAAGATATGCTCCGACTCTTAACAGTCTAACCTCTGCTGGAAGGAGCTGCCCATTTAATATACGCAGTTTGGAGCGGACTGGGACTCCTCTTTACGTTACATAAATCCCCCGGATGGAAAATCAGTATTACGACCTTCGCCTGATATATGAAGAAGAATATTAAGTTATGGACCCGAACCCTCGGACGTTAATAGAGAGGAATAAAAATGGGCCTTAGGGCGTAGAAATTGATTTCTGCGCGAGATTTATCGTGGTCGCGTAGTAATGGGCTGGTGAACGAGCTGTAAGAAGAATGGTGGTTGACGGGAGGCCCTGAACAGGCGGAAATAATGGGGGCGGAGGCGGCGACGGCGACGTCGGTCGATGGTGGCTCGGTGGGGCGGCGCTCAGACAGCTGCGGTACAGTCAGCAGCGTGTGCGTACTCCGGCAGCTGTCAAAAATTGCCATTCGATGCATGTACACTATGGCTCATTAATTTCAATTCACCTGACATAAAATTCGTTGTAGATACCGTACAACACCTTGATTACAGTTGAATAAGCGAAGGAATGGCGCAACATTGGTAAACAATGTTATTGCACCTGGAAGTGATATCGCTTCGGTTGGCTTCTCGTGAGTTTTTTTCGTGATGTTTATCGAGATCACGCTGAACTACGTGATAGCATCAGCACGGGTGTCTTGAAATCATCCACAGTGCGATGCGGTTTCCTTCGTCACCTCTGTACTTGTTTACTGCAACGTCGTCACGTGGTTCCGATAATGGCCACGGTAGGCCATGTGCTGGTTGGTTGGTTTGTAGATTAAAGGGACTACCCCATGTGAGTGTTACGTACAAACAAAAAAGCTACCTGAACAGGTGTGTTTGATTACCTTTGTGACGAATGAATGCCCATTCCATGCTGCCCTGTTGCGTTGTAATGTCTTCAGTGCACTTCAAGCCGTGGCACGGTACGTACTACATGTTTACTGCTCTTCAGTCTCTTAGCGATCGTTGACAGTGTGCACATCATTATTATAGCTCCAAGAGTGAAAATGACCATAGCACTCAGAGAAGCAGGTTTATCTATGCCCCAGTTGCGAAACAATGTCGCGTGTCTAGGCGTATACAGAGAATGCAGTACTGCCTTCACTGCCAGCAAACAAGGACCTACCAAGACCAGACACATGTCGTAAAACAATTAAAAGTGATGAGAAATTCATCAGAATTACTAGCAAGTGAAATAGGTTAAAAACAGCAGCATAAATTTGCGCAGGATTGGTAGAAATGTACGAGAAATACATACCAGTAGCAACAGTAAAAAGGAGAATGTGTGGCAGCGAGGAAACCTCCTCTGAAGCTCGTATATAAAAATAAGACATTAAAATGAGCTAGGAAACATAGTAAGTGGAAACATGACGAGTGGAAGAAACTGTTATTCACAGATAATTCGAAAACAGACATTTTTGTTACCGGGAGGAGGACATTTGTTCGTCGATACGAAGAGGGACGGTTGGTCCAGCTGCGCATTTTACCTACAGTTAAACACGACGGGGGTTCTGTTACGGTTTGGGGGGTGTTTTGTAGGAGGTAGAGTGGACAACATTACGAAAATAGGAGGGTGTGTGGACCACTGCATACTTTAGTATCATACCTTATAATATGGATTGAATTTAACAGGGAAAAAGTTCACATTACAATAAAATAATGTACCAAAACATTGTTCGACATTCTGCAAGAACTACATTGCATCAGATGAAAGACATAAGACACTGAAACATTTGGTGTGACCGTCCCAAAGCCCTGATTGTAATCATATTGAAATGAAATGATCTGGGATGAAGCCGACAGACGTATCCGGAAAGTTCAAATAACAAGCAAGTGACATCTCTGGAATGTTGTTTAGCATATGTGGAATCATACAGACGCGCAATACCTATAAAAACTTATTAACCGTATGCTTCGAATTCGTGAGGCAGTCATTAAATCGAAGGGAAGATACTTTGATGAAAGTAAATATGATTTTTCTTTTGTATTATGTACGTTTATATGTGTGTAACTATATTTTTGGAGAAATAAAGTTTTATTCGATTTCATATTTGAAATATCGGATAAAAGTCATGGTTTATTGAAATTAAGGAGCGATATTGTAGTTAGGGATCTCCACGCGTAAGAAAGATGCTACACGCATCGCATTATAGCTCAGTAAAATAATTTAACCCGTTATGGAAGCCGGAGCGCTGATGGTAAGCTTACAGCTGAAGTTGGACTGTCGTAGTAATATTCTGCGAAATAAAGGCTGATATCCGCCCCGTTAGCTGAATGGTCAGCGCGTTGGATTGCGACGCACGGGGGCCCGGGTTCGATTCCCGGCTGGGGAGGGAGATTTTCTCCCCTCAGGGACTGGGTGTTGTGTTGTTCTCATCATCATTTCATCCCCATTGTCGACGCGCAGGTCGCCCAATGTGGCGTCGCAGGTCGCCCAATGTGGCGTCGCACTCAATAAGACTTGCACTTGGCGGCCGAACTTCCCGACTGGGCACTCCCGACCACTGGTGCCATACGCTTATTTCACTTAATAAAGGTTGATCACGACGTAGCCTTCATATTACTAATATACTCCGAAAGTTACAACTTTCTGTGGTAGTTACTGAAACGGATGTTGCGAAATTTTATACGAAACACATCCACAAAAAAGGCGAATTAAATCGTATTAAAAAAAAGTTGTTGTCACGTCTTGCGTACTGTTAAATATTAGTCATAAAGTTCGTCTATGAAATGTACATTTATTCATCATAATGTAAAAAACCATTTTGATGTGTTCGAAGAGGTCGTCGTAAACTTCATTACACGATATTTCAGCTGGACACCTGCCAGTCACCTTCAGACGAGCTGACGAACACGTTCTCCGCCCCAACTTACATAGCGCGCTGTATTATTGTCGCGCATGCGTCATTGTGACAGAAGAAACAGCCCGGCGACAGCGCCCTCGCTGGTGGAACTGCAAGGATCAGCTACCTTCGGCGTTGCCGCACGCCACAGTTATTGGACTATTCTGGCTTCTTCGTGTGGAGCAAATCAAGTATAATGTGCTACACATTGTGTAATTGTAAACGATGATAGGTTCATTGATTTTATACTGAACTTTAAGTATGTTGTATGTGATACACAAGCAGAAGTCAGACGGTGAAACGAAGATTTCAACACATGGAGTTCACTATAACAAGCAGTCTCCTTGTCGCTTTGTGGCAGCTTTCAGTAGTTTCATGAGTGAAGTATGTTACTGCAAATGAAATACAAATGACCCAAATGTATTGCATTGTATTGTATATTAACCAGGGACCTAAAAACAACGGAGAGGCTCCGTCCCCGCCGCAGCCGCAGTGGTCCACAACCCCACGACGACTACGGCAGTCCACTTCACCCATCCGCCGCCCCACACCGAACCCAGGGTTATTGTGCGGTTCGGCCCCCGGTGGACCCCCCAGGGAACGTCTCACACCAGACGAGTGTAACCCCTATGTTTGCGTGGTAGAGTAATGAAGGTGTACGCGTACGTGGAGAACTTGTTTGCGCAGCAATCGCCGATATAGTGTAACTGAGGCAGAATAAGGGGAACCAGCCCACATTCGCCGAGGCAGATGGAAAACCGCCTAAAAACCATCCACGGACTGGCCGGGTCACCGGACCTCGACACAAATCCGCCGGGCGGATTCGTGCCGGGGACCAGGCGCTCCTTCCTGCCCGGAAAACCGTGCATTAGACCGCACGGCTAACGGGGCGGGCATCCAAATGTAAGGTAGCTGCTCATGCGACGAATGTTGGATGTAAATGTAACTGCGTGAAAATCTGGGAAGAAGGTAATGTCGCTATCGTAAACCACTGCAAATGTCAACAACGTATCTATTCACTCCCAAGGTGATGAATGAATGGTCACGTCAATATAGTGGCATCCGGTCTCGAATGAATAATAATAGTGACTTCAGATATTGATAATAATAATTATGATTATTATGGAACATACAAGAATGTAGACCTCTGCATATAGTTCACACAGGCATATAAATGTTCGGTTTTCAGAGATTCCAGGGATACTGTAGAAACTGTTCTTTAACGTGAAATTACTTCATATTATTTACTTTTCGTGTGGCTTCTTTCTATTTTTATTTGTCGCTTTACCAATTTACTATCACACGTCTTCAATACTTCACAATAAATTTTGAAAACATCCAACAGCAACTTTATTGTACTTGCGTACTCGCAAGACAATTTGTTGTATTCACTTACTCACTGATTTTTCTAACCAGATCTGACGACCATAAAAGGTCTCTGCACGACTCCTCTCAACTGCTCCCAAAACATTTAACATTTATTTACTGCTTAATTACAACAATTGGTACCATATCTTGCTTGAATTTCCAAAACAAACTTTCATGTCACAAAAATTTGCGGATCGATTTTTTTTGTTTTGTTTCTGTTTCCTTTATGTACGTGGTAGAGACTAAAATTGGCCGCATATTTTATTGCCTTTCATCTGGTTGTTGCCGAGGCAAAACTGTTGTTGTTGCCTGCGTACATCACGCATCCAGCCAGATTAGTCTCGGAATTCTTTCCCAGCATTTTATTAGTTTGATGGCGGTAATCAGTTGTTGTTTGACGATGATTTTGTAGCCTTTAAATAGTTTCTTTATTACTTTCGCTGATTATGTTTTCGTTCATGATTATGAAACAAGAAGACACTATTATGATACAACTAGCAAATTGTCGCATGTTGGTTGAATATTTCTTTATCTCAATCGACTATTAGACAGGAAAACGAACCATATCTATAACCAAAGTAAAATAAAAGTTATTTTTTTAAGTGTAAACCAAGTATACAAATTATATAATTTCCTACTCGCACTTCTCCGGTTTTTTGACCAAGTGCAACCGCTTCTCGTTCCAAAACTACATTGCTTTCCGGCAGATACGCTCTTTTCCTCCCAAGCATGGCTGTGTCGTCTGGAAGTGCCATACTCTACGTCGTTCTGTTGAAAATAGTAGCATCTGTTTAGCTTGACGGTTTTGTCATGATAGCCACCAGAGCCAAGTTAAATAACATGAGACATTCTCTCAATCTCCTTGCTTAAGCCCTTGAAAGACCAGAAAATTATTGAAATATTTGTAAGTAGCTTTTATTTTGCAGTTGGTATTGCTTAGAGACATTTTCACGAATCATCTTAGGTTTCGTGGTGTTCCCCAGCGTTGAAAAGGCAGCCTATTGACATACCAGTGCGTGTTCAGAAAGGAAAGAACACTAACAGATCAGATATTCACCATTAGAATAGTAATGGAAGAGTATTAAAAGTTCAGTATGACGGTACATCACCGAGCGAGGTGGCGCATTGGTTAGTACAATAGACTAGAATTCGGGAAGACGACGGTTGAACCCGCCTCCGGCCATGCTGATTTAGGTTTTCCGTGGTTTCCCTAAGGGCAACGGCCTTGCCGCAGTGGATACACCGGTTCCCGTGAGATCACCGAAGTTAAGCGCTGTTGGGTGTGGCCGGCACTTGGATGGGTGACCATCCAGCCGCCATGCGCTGTTGCCGTTTTTCGGGGTGCACTCAGCCTCGTGATGCCAATTGAGGAGCTACTCGATCAAATAGTAGCGGCTTCGGTCACGAATACCATCGTAACGACCGGGAGAGCGGTGTGCTGACCCCACGCCCTTCCTATCAGCATCCTCCTCTGAGGATGACACGGCAGTCGGATGGTCCCGGTAGGCCACTCGTGGCCTGAAGACGGAGTGGTTTCCCTAAATCGCTTGAGATCATTCCCTAAATCGCTTCAGGCAAATGCCGGAATGAGTCCTTTGAAAGGCCACGGTCGACTTCCTTCCCCAACCTTCACTGATCCGATGGGACCGATGACCTTGCTGTTTGGGCACAACCAACGAAGCAACGGTACATCAATTATAAGTGGACTTAAAAACACTTACGACAGTGTCATTAGGAACGTGCTTAATATGTTTTCCACTAACCTTGTAATGGGTTTCTGTCGATTTCTTTCTCTGTGTGGTAGACATTATTTTACATTCATCCACCTTTGAAAAGAGCTGCCATTCATTGCACCAACGGAATTTTTGTCCAGATCTTCCTGCATTCCTTACGACCGTTCAACGAAAATGCTTTTCTGTGGATGACAGTATCGTAAGCGAACAATATGATAATGGATAATGTTCTTGATGCGTGTTAAATTCGTTAATAGGTATTGAGAACATTAGATGTCTTGCTTCCCAGTAGCACATCAGAAGCGGCAAAAGCCGCGCGGCTCTTATTGCTGGCAGCTTTTATGGCTTCTTGCTCGCGGGACGCTCTTCCACGAAGGCAGACAATACCTGGTTGTAAGAATCTTTCTTTTAACTGTTTCTTACTGCGTAGTGATCATATTGCTTCTCGTTGTGCGACGTGTTAGTTTAACGATTATTTATTTGTAAAACATCCAAAAAGTTTACCCGCTGTATACATATTTGAAGTAACAGCGTCTCGTTACAGGCGCAGTGAATGCTTTTTTAGTCAGTTAGTTCCTTAGAACGGTAAAATTTGTTTTTGGTTACTGATTTGCTTTTGTATGTGTCTGCTTTTGACATCAAGTTTTACTCGTTTTCCATACCTGTTCTGCATTTCACAGCTTATTAGTAAATTCTGTCTTGTTAGTCTTCTCTCTGCCTCTGTTCTCTCGTCGGACGCTGTCGAGAAACTGTATATTAAGTACAATATTGCAGTGTGTTGGGCAGCAGACTAGCAGTTTCTTGACGTTCGTTTATCTTGTTAGCGTACTTCGTAATCAAGTCAGTGCAAAACTTTAAATCATAAAGTATACAACCACGAGATGTTTCCAGAATATTAGGAGTAACTTTGTTATCTAACAGTAATAACGTCAGAAAATATTTTTTTCCTTTCCACTCTCGTATAGCGTGTAATATAGCACATCAATTTCCTTCTCTAAAAAGACAGAGGGATTTAATTTTATTCTTCTCGTTAAAAATGAGTGGCGGGTTCACACTTACAAAACCATGAATATGGAGGACTCATTTCTCTAGTAAAAGCTACTTTATTTACCCTATTTCTGTAACAGGACAAGTTTCGAAATGTTAATATTTTAAACCGGTCGTCTTAAAAACAAGAGTAAACAAAGTAAATTGAATTCTTTATTTGTTTGGCCATATTGTTCGCAGTTGCTCTACAATTCTTGAGGGTATTTTCGTTCTATCGCTGCAACTACAAAAAATGCGAGCTCTTTTCACCAAACGCGTTTCCCTTTATTGAGTTAGAGTATCATCAGTCGTCTGTCGTTAGTTACGTACATTTTGATTTGCTTTAAGATCGAAAAACAGTTCGTTAACAACATGTTGGTTTTTACTTACGGTGATTTACGTTTGATTTCCCTCCTGCATGGGAAAATGCCATCTGCTGGCATATTGTTGATGTTTTTCTGCTTTAGACACTGATAGTTGCAGTCTAATTTTTAGTTACTCTGCAGAACTATACATTTTTTATCTTTTACATGGCACACTTTTTCGCACACCACTGTTTTCTGTTTGTTTTTATACCTCTAAGTATGTACTGTGGTTTGTGTTTTGTAGTGTTGCCAACATAACATTGCCACTAGTTCGTCTGTTACCTCCACTCTTTTTTTTTTTAGTTTATTGTATGAGTGTAATTCCATTTAATTTTGTTGCTGTATATTTATATGCTGTGTAAGAGTAGGGAAATAGCTTTTGGGTGGGGGAGCGAGAAGCCATGGTGAGTGGACTTATTTGTATAGTAGTGTGATGGAATGAGAGCTGGAGGAGAAGGTGAGGAGCAAGAAGTGGAACGTAACTGTGAAGAGGGGGGGTTGGATCGAGAGAGTGGAAGAGGATGAAGGATGGAAAAGGCACTTTTCTTTTTAATGTAATTTCATCAATTAATTTTTATAGAGTCTGGTTTCTTACATTTAATTCTCATTGAGCAAATGCGTATTGTGTGTTAATGCCTTGTGTGTGTGGAAATTTTCTTGGAAAGGGAGGAGGTGTCTGTCTTTACTGATTCGAGGAGGTGTCTGTTTGTACTGATTCTTGTGATGTTCCTATCTTTTTCAGTATTGCTTGGTCTATGGTGTTCTTGTTTTAGATGATCTGCAGATGTTGAATGGGTTGTACTGTATTTGAATGCTCTGACGTGTTCTTTATATTTTGTGTCGAATGTTCTGCCAGTCATTCCAATGTATATCTTTCCACCATCTCTGCAACTGAGCTGATAGATACCAGATTGTTGGTATCTGTCTGGTTTTGATTCAGTTTTAGGATGCGGTTTCGTATTGAGTTGTATGTTTTGTAAGCAATGTTTATGCCTCGTTTTTTGAATATGTTACCTATGTTCTGTGTGACTTTGTATTATGTGTTGGAGTTGTTTGGTTAGTTTTGTTCACGATTTGTGTCTTTAATTTTCTGTTTAGTTTGTCTACCATCGTTTCTTTGTGTTCATTTTTAACACTGTTTTGTTATGGCTAGCTCTTTCTGCTAATCAGAACATGTTTAGGCGGATCCTGTTCAGTCTGTTTAAAATGTATCTGATTGCAGCCTGTTTGTGAATCTGTGAGTGATGTAAGGTTGCATTTAAGATAGTGTCACTTGTTGCGGGGGACCTGTATATGTCGGGTGTGTGTTTCTGCTTGTCTTTTCTTATGGTTAAGTCCAGAAAGTTGAGTGAGTTTTCTTGTTCTTCTTCTATTGTGAATTTTATGTTTTTGTGTTCAGTGTTGCCTAATGTTTCTGAAGTACGTGAAACCATGGGTAAACCTTCTTCTTGTATGTAGTATTCCTGATTGAATTCAAAATAATTTTGTTGTGTTATCAAGTGTAATAATTTTATTGTTTCATCTTGGTGCTCATGATGTAGCAGGTTGTGTGTTCTCAGGTTATCTTGAATTATTTTTAAGGTTTCGTTAACAGGGATGCAGCTGTACGTACTTTCAACATCGAAGGAGAGCAGAATTTCTGTGCCAGGGGTTTTAATGTCTCTTTTATGTTCTACTAATTGAGAGGTATTTCTTATTGCTCTATCATTTTCTAGTTTATAGTACTGGGTGAGCTGTGACTGCAAGAAAGTACTAGTGTTTTATGCCTTCTGCTGTTCTTAATCTATATAAACGTATCATGAGGCAATCTCAACAGCTCTCTTAGGTCTGCTGGTCATACTGTCTTTACCGTCTATTACAGTCATAAGAAGCTCAAAACGAATTGCAAAAGATTTAGACATGACATCTGCATAGTGCGGAAAGTGGTAGTTGACTCTAAAGAATAAAAAGAGTGAGATCTTCCACATGAGTACAGAAAAAAATCTCGTTAAATTTCCGTTACACCGTAAGTAACACAAATTTAAAGGCTGTAGATTCAACTATATACCTAGGGATTACAGTTACGACCATCTTAAATTGTAACGATCACATAGAAAATTTTGTGGGGAAGGCGAACCACTGTCTGCGTTTTATTAGCAGAGCACTTAGAAAATGACAAATCAGAGAACTGCTGAGCGATGTAAGATCCTTACCAGATAGGATTGACAGAGGACATCGAAAAAGTTCAAAGATGGTCAGCTCGATAAGTATTACTGCGAAATGGGCGAGAGAGTGTCACGGATATGATAAGCGATTTAGGTTCGCAATCATTAAAACAAAGGCATTTTTCGTTGCTGTGAAATCGTTTCACGAAAATTTGATTACAAACTTACTCTTCCGAATGTCAAAATATTTTTGACACCCACCTACATAGAGAGAAATGATCATCGTAATAATAAAAAAAAAGTCGGAGGTAGCACGGGAAGACTGAATTGTTCGCTTTCCCCACATCCTATCCGAGAGTGGAACGATCAAGAAATAGTCTTAAGTGGTTCTATGAGCCATCTACCTAACACTAAAGTGTGAACTGCAGCAGAGTAGTCATGTGGATGTAGGAGAATAGCTGGAGAACTTTTGTAGAATATGATGCTGATCGACAGCGAATTTCTCACTAAAGCGAATGTGACAGTGCGTTTTCTTCTCTTTGCCGACATCTTACTGTGCTTCAGGTATGGGACCACCACATCATGCCAGACACGAAACAGTTATTAAGGTTATAAAGTCAGTGGGTTGACGCAGCTGGCTCTGCAGCTAAACGGGATATCAGCTTCTAGAAAAGTTGACAGTACCGTCCGGCAGTGTTATTATCGATTAGCTTTACAGGATGAAAGAATAGTTGATGAATACGAAGCGAGTTTTCTGTACCAAGTGGAGGAAAATACGGGAGGAGACGTCTGGATTGCAAGAGACAAGAAAATCGTATTTGAAACTTGCTGGCAGATTAAAATTGTATGCCGGACCGAGACTCGAACGCGGGGCCTTTGCCTTTCGCGGGAAAGTGCTCTACGAACATCCTTTTTTTTTGTAATCTATTTTGATCGTGAATGAGATTTTCACTCTGCAGCGGAGTGTGCGCTGATATGAAACTTCCTGGCGGATTAAAACGGTGTGCCCGACCGAGACTCGAACTCGGGACCTTTGCCTTTCGCGGGCAAGTGCTCTACCAACTGAGCTACCGAAGCACGACTCACGCCCGGTCCCACAGCCTCACTTCTGCCAGTATCTCGTCTCCTACCTTCCAAACTTTACAGAAGCTCTCCTGCGAACCTTGCAGAACTAGCACTCCTGAAAGAAAGGATATTGCGGAGACATGGCTTAGCCACAGCCTTGGGGATGTTTCCAGAATGAGATTTTCACTCTGCAGCGGAGTGTGTGCTGATATGAAACTTCCTGGCGGATTATAACGGTGTGCCCGACCGAGACTCGAACTCGGGACCTTTGCCTTTCGCGGGCAAGTGCTCTACCAACTGAGCTACCGAAGCACGACTCACGCCCGGTACTCACAGCTTTACTTCCGCCAGTACCTCGTCTCCTACCTTCCAAACTTTACAGAAGCTCTCCTGCGAACCTCGCAGAACTAGCACTCCTGAATGAAAGGATATTGCGGAGACATGGCTTAGCCACAGCCTGGGGGATGTTTCCAGAATAGATTTTCACTCTGCAGCGGAGTGTGCGCTGATATGAAACTTCCTGGCAGATTAAAACTGTGTGCCCGACCGAGACTCGAACTCGGGACCTTTGCCTTTCGCGGGCAAGTGCTCTACCAACTGAGCTACCGAAGCACGACTCACGCCCGGTACTCACAGCTTTACTTCCGCCAGTACCTCGTCTCCTACCTTCCAAACTTTACAGAAGCTCTCCTGCGAACCTTGCAGAACTAGCACTCCTGAAAGAAAGGATATTGCGGAGACATGGCTTAGCCACAGCCTGGGGGATGTTTCCAGAATGAGATTTTCACTCTGCAGCGGAGTGTGCGCTGATGTGAAACTTCCTGGCGGATTAAAACTGTGTGCCCGACCGAGACTCGAACTCGGGACCTTTGCCTTTCGCGGGCAAGCGCTCTGTCAACAACCGGCACACAGTTTTAACCTGCCTGGAAGTTTCATATCAGCGCACACACAGCTGCATAGGGAAAATTTCATTCTGAAAATTGTATTTTACCACAAAAATTCACCAACTCACAAAGGTGCTTCGGCAGTGGGGGAACTTCCTCTACTCCCACATCTAATGAAATTTGTCTCTGGAAAACGTTTTTTTTTTTTTCACGAAACGATTATGGCTGTTGTAGATGGATTTTTGCAAATTTTCCAATATTTCACGTCATGGATGAAGCTGCATAAGGAAAAGTGTGATCCACTTGTATTGAAATAAAAGGGGCTACGTCGAAACCTAAGAGAATTTTCGACCAATAAAATCAGTTTCGCATTGTCAGATCGAGGTATTTTTAGCTTTTTTCCTATCCTGTAACCCAGACTTAAACACTTTTTTTGTGCAGTTCAAACATTGTGTTAAAGAAGGACCAACAAACTTAGATTTTATAATTCTTTATTTAAATTTGTCACAGTTGTGTGTAATTTATACAGGTGACTAGTTTCAAACGTAGCAATTTCTTTTCAAATCAGATCTGCACTAAAATTGTGTATTTGTTGGTTGGACGTTGTGTGAACGTTACCCAAGTATGTCACAGGAATTTTGCTTTGATAAGCGATTTTAGTGCAGGCGTGGTTTGAAAATGAACGGCTACGTTCGAAAGTAGTCGCCAGTAGAAATTACGTGCAAATGTGACATAAATTTAAATAAAGGGATTAACACTATTACTGTGTAACGGGCGCAGAGACTACAAAGATAGTTTAATTACAAGTTACCTAGAATTTTAAGACAGGCATCACTATTGGTTGGTACTCATATTTTATCGCCAAGTTGTTACATCTTTTGACATTGCTAATATTATACAGGGATTTGAACGTAAATGGGGACGAAATGAGGCATAGTTTTGCGTGTAGAAAACATCTTGGTATTAAGTGATTCAGGAACGTCACGGAAAATGCAATAGTGGGGTGACACTAGTATCAAGCCTTTACTTGTGGAAAATTGCTTGTACCTTGAACCACTGTGTCATTTGCTGACGCTTCCGTATTGTCCATAACATCTTGGCCATTGCCAGCTTGTGCTTGTGCTTCATACCAGTGATCCTGACATCGACGAGGTGTTGAACTGTAACCCTTCGTACTTCATTTATTTATCGCTTGGGTGATCGGAACTCGCCTCACAGTCCAATGCACTGCGCCGTTACCTCCAGCCTGTGCTTATAATGCCCGCCGTTGGTCTCTCCTGTTAACAGAAGTGGACGCTGGTTGAGGATCGTTTTCTGAAATGCTGTCGGGTTTGAGAGAGCGGATCACTTCCCGCATAAGCAAAATACGCAGAGATAGTGCAGGTCCGGTACACAAATTTAAATTTGTCTCTGAAGTAATGTTAGAAAATTGCCAATGTTTCTGAGACCCTTACTAAATAGGCCATTGATTGTTTACAAAGAAGAGAGTCACGGATGGTCATAGGTTTGCTTGACTCACGGGAGAGCATCAGGGAAGTGTTGAAGAACTCGAATTGAAGAAAAATGCAAATTTTCCCGTGAAGGCCTACTAACAAAATTTCAAGAACCAGTATTGCCTGAAGAATCTGGAGATATTGTGCAGCCACCGCAGGGGCTTCAAAGACAAGATTAGACTAATTACAGAGCATACACAGGCACTGAAGCAGTCATTTTTCCCGCATTCCAAGCGCGATTGCAACAGGAAGAAACCCTAATACGCACTACACAGTGGTCTACAGAGTATACATGTAGATGTGCACGTAGCTGGCCCGAATAAAACAATCTGCCGGTTTGGGACTTCAACTTGTTTATTCGGCGGAGTAATTTGTGACCTAGTGGGACATCCGATCAGGCCTCGTGGCGCGTCTGACATTTCCGATTTGCAGGCTTACTCAAATATCGTGTTTCATAGAGCATCACTTGTAGGTAAAAATCCAGATCGACTCCTAGCCCGAAGTATAATTTTGGCCTGAGGTTCGGTTTTCTGCATTGTACATGACAAAGTGCTAGTGTCGTAACGGAAAGAACACATACTACATGACGAAGTGTCTCCTCTAAATCTTTTCAGACAGCGGTTCTAATTTGGCAGCGTGCAAAGAGGAGGTTTCTGGAGTTCGGGTAAGTCTTGCTGTTGTTGTCTTCAGTCCAAAGACTGATTTGATGCTTCTCTCAATGCTAGTCTCTCCTATACAAGCCTCTTATGCCTATGTAATTACTGTACCTGCTTCCACTTGAACTAACAGTAGTCAAATCTTACTCATTGTTTGCAATTTTTACTCTCCACACTTCTCTCCGTTACCAAATTAACTATTCCTAGATGCCTCAGGCTGTATTATATCAGTCGATTCCTTCTTCCACTTAAGTTATATCATAACATTTTTATCCCGATTCGACACAGGACCTCGTCATTAGTTACACGACCTACCCATCTAATCTTCAGCATTCTTACGTAGCACCACATTTCAATAGATTCTATTCTCTTCTTGTCTAATCTGTTAATCGTCCAGTGTTGAAATGAATGTAAGGCTACACACCAGACAATACCTCCGGAAAAGACTTCCTGGCACTTAAATTTATATTCAGTGTCAACAAATGTTTCTTTTTCAGCAGCGTTCTTCTTGCTGTTGCTTGGATGTATTTTGTATCTTATTTATTTGTGCCATCGTCAGTCATTTTGCTTTCCAAACAGCAGATCACCAGTCTGCTACTTCTACTGTCTCTTGTTGGGAACAAACGAAATAACATGGTATTACGATGATGAATCTGAGGTGGCATAGTTGTTTCTGTAAGGATGCAAATGGTTCAAATGGCTCTGAGAACTATGGGACTTAACATCTATGGTCATCAGTCCCCTAGAACTTATAACTACTTAAACCTAACTAACCTAAGGACATCACACAACACCCAGTCATCACGTTTCTGTAAGGAAGAGACGTCGCTGCACTGAAACCACGAGAAATACAGTCTATGAGATCTTTTGTCCCACTTGTGAGCAAGCTGAAGAAATTTAATGCTGGACACATTAGTTGAATTTTTAGAACTTCCAAGTACTGAAATAGTTTTACTTTGAAATATTATTTTTGTAGCATCGATTTAATTTCTTAAAAGCTAAGTCTGTGACGAGTTTTACGTATTTTACACACTCTAAGTATACGTAGAACGTATGGAGCTTAAAAATGGGCGATAACATTTTTTGACAACGATTTCCAGTAAAATCTTGTTTTTGTCAATTTAACCATTTGCGGGATAGTCCCGTTGCCACTGTGTCCCTTGATTGTCTTACCGACTAACGAACAAGAAGTAATTAGCTACGTGCTACCTGTCTGCCATTGCACGAAAAATGATAATAAACTGTGAACAGCCTGCGAGGCATGGAGCCAACGACATGTTTCAGATGCGACTCTTGATCGACGCAGCAGTTTATAGTGCGTCAACATTTTGTTGATTCTTTTTTCACTCTTCATCCGCTGGTCGGAGAAAGGGAGTGATGTTAGAAATCTCGCCCAATGTACAGTATGGCTCTTTTCCACAAAAATCCTAGTTATCTGGGGGAGAAGGTTACCAAGTAGGATTATTTGGAAGGGGATTAACGGTTCCAGTGCAATCTTGCAACGAGGGGAAATCTGCACAAGACCTTGCTCCTAACAGGGTAACTGTAGATAGTTTTAATTTATTTCGCAGACAAAAATGTGAACATGTAGTGTTTTCATTCGTGTCTGCGAATGGGGGTTCTAGAGTATAGAGTAATATGCTTGTTCGACGAGTGTTGTATTGTTCCGAAAAATGACGTAAGGCAGCTGCCATATTAAAAAGCAAAAAAGAGTAGTCGATATGGCAACAACCGCTGCGTGTATCAACATTCAACGTAATTCAGGCTGAAGAAAAGTCTCACTGACGACGGGACCACAATCCGTACTATATAAGCGATGTACGGTACGCGAGATATATTACGCTAGGATGACTCTGTTGATGGACTAGGAAGCGCGGATTAGCTCTCGGCAACGGTAAACTTCAGAAAACTGCCTTTATAAGGATTGCCTTTCTCGCTTTGATCCTAGAGACAGTGATAAAATTGTTAGTATTCCTATGTAAATAACACAGTTCGTGTAGCATTTTAATTACTTTCAGAAGAACTCCCCAGTCTGGCCTATGCAATGGAAAACATACACCGCTAATCAGAATGGAATTTTTATTCTGCAGCCGAGTGTGCGCTCACACGAAACTTCCTGGCGGATTAAAACTGTGTACCGAACCGAGACTCGAACTCGGGATCTTTGTCTTTTGCAGACAAGTTCTGTACCGACTCAGCTACACAAGCACGACTCATGACCCGCCCTCATAGCTTTACTTCCGCCAGTACTCCAGCTCCTACCTTCCAAACTACATAAAATCTCTATTGCGAACCTTGCAAGACTAGCATTGCACTCTGTCCGGCAGTCAGTTTCAATCTGCCAGGAATTTTCATACGTCCCTAACAGTCAATACACTACTTCCTGCTGGATCCTCTGAACTTTCTCTACTAATCTCCGCAGAGACATAACACCTCATAGTTAATAGGGTAAAACTCATATAAAAGACACCACACTTGAAGTATTCGAAGTAAGACATGTAATTCATTGGCTTCATTTAAACTTCATCAGGTTTTTCTCTTTTGTTAAACACCGCGTACAATTAGCTAACGGCTGCATGGTCTGCTATGGAGTCTTTTCTTGTGGAGTACGTATACACCCACTAAACAGCAACACTCGTCTAGAAGACCGGAAAATGATGAAGCAGATTACCGCACGGATACACTCTTACCGGTTTTTGTGGACTTTCTGTCTTGGAAAAATTACTTAGTTGACCACGAAGGGTTGTTAATTTCCCGTCTTCAGAAATATTCAACACTTTTAAACACCAACCACACCCCTACTCCTGCGAAGGCTGCCAGCCGACACCTCGATTTCGCGAGCTGCAAATAGCTTCACGAAATTGCCTTTCAGCCAGTCAGCCTTAGGAGCAGAATTCGGGTATTTTCTGCTCCCGTGGGTATCAATCCCCTGGACAGTTCCGCTTCCTGTCAGGAGATGCTGCAAGTTTACTTCCAATAGGAGTTGCAAAACACCGGCCTTCATGGGACAGTCGCTAGATGCTGGGAACCAGCTCTGGTGCCCCATCAACCAAGAGAACGACCTCACGGCACACCCAGCAATGAAAAATTACTTGCCGTGTGCGTCACATCACCCGCTTGAAAAACAGAAGATTACAAACGTATTGTTGTTTATTATAAGTAACTTTGACATATATCTCGTTGCTTCTTGTTCGTAGATAAAACAGTCGCTTTGTTGGCTAGTATATTATCGTGATGCTGTTTTCAACGCTGGATTGCTTGATAATGCCAAAGCGGATGAAATTAGCTAACTGCGAATAAAATAAAGCGTTTGTCTAAACAAAATACAGCCTGGGCCAGGAAAAATTGTTTACATGGAGAAATTTAATGCGGCTGTGGACCTGAAGATAAAAAGTGATGTGGGGGCATCGCTGGCCACTTAATGCAGTGACAAAACAGGAGATTTTTCAGTTAATGTCATTGGCTGCATGCCACGCAGGCCACGGGCATTAGCCACGGTACCTTTTCGGGGACACTAATTGCGGATGCTTCTCCAGTTTTTGTAATGTACCACTGGAGTAAAATTTGTAATCTCATGACTTGCGTTATTTCGAAAACTTTTAGAGAGAACCAACTCCTTTTTGCGTGGAGTGTGTTACTCTGTGCTACTCATATGAATGATGATAACGTAAATAAAGACCGTGAACTGAATATAAAGGGTCGGTACACTGTGTATTCTACACAACATACCGTACATTTGCTTCCAGTCAACAGGGGTGAATATATGAGGCGTGTTTTTTTCTCTAAATATCATTTTCATATTGAATAAACACAAGTACGTTTTTCCAACAGTTTTATCAATACATGAAACTCTGTTCCTGAACATTCCCCTTTACTTAATTTTCCCTAGACACTTATCAAGCAACTTCTGTTGGCTACTTCATTCTCAAAAAAATCTACTGCCTTATTTGCCAACCACTGCTGAACGGCCCTTTCGATGTCCATCGCCCTTGTCTGAGCGCCGAACGCCTAAATTATTATTGCCGTTGTTATGTTTATTTTTAAAGTCTAGGAAGCGATTGTAATCACTGGCCGCTATATCGAGGCTGTATAGGGGTAAAATAAATAAATGCCTTGGGACTAGGGCCTCCCGTCGGGTAGACGGTTCGCCTTGTGCAAGGCTTTCGATTGGACGCCACTTCGGCGACTTGCGGGTCCATGGGGATGAAATGATGATGATTAGGACAACACAACACCCAGTCCCTGATCGGAGAAAATCTCCGACCCAGCCGGGAATCGAACCCGGGCCCTTAGGATTGGCATTTTGTCGCGCTGACCACTCAGCTACCGGGAGCGGACTGTAAAGGGGTGAAACAGTTGTTCGCAACCACAGGGTGTAGCTCTCACAATACTTTTCAGAATTGTTTATGTTACGTTGATGCAAAAATTCCACAATCAACACACCCTGCCTATTCGAAAACACAGTGAATCTTTTTTTCTCAGGGCGGAATTGTTCGCTTCAGTTTCTGTTGTTTGGCCATTCCATGGATTGTTCTTTCGATTTTAGTGAAACATGAGCCTCCCATGTTTCGTCTCCAGTGTCGATTTAAACTAAAAATTCACCACCTTCGTTGACTGGTTTTGTGGAGCTCGGCCACAATTTCGGAACTCAATGAAAGCACAACAGCTTTTTGCGGTTTGAATGATCTGTAATAATTTCGAACGGAACACTTCTTGATCCAAGAGATAACTCTTTAAGTAAAAAAGAAATCGCAAAGCGGCTTTTTTGTTGTACTTTTGCATGGACTGTCTGCACCAAGTCTTCAGTACAGTAGATAGTCACCAACTTAGGCCTTCGACATGCACACTAGGACGGACGTGTTTAAAGGATCTCACCTATTTTTTTAATATTCCATCGCCCATAATGTTTCCTTTATCAACATCGATAACCTTTCAATGATTTTCAATCACTTTCGCGTCTTTTAAACACACTGTACGTATTTAACGCTCGGACGAATGCTTCCGTTACACTAAGGCGACAAGAGTCATGCGACTCCGATATGCACATATACAGATGGCGGTAGTATCGCGTACGAAAATAGGAAGAGGCAGTACATTAGCGGAGCTATCATTTGTACTCAGTCGACTCATGTGGGAAGGTTTCCGTCGTGATTATGGCCGCACGACGGGAGTTAACAGACCTTGTACACGGAACGGTGGTTGGAGCTAGGCGCATGGGACACTCCATTCGGAAATCACTCGGGAGTTTAGAATTCAGAGATCCACAGTGTCAAGAGTGTACCGAGAATACCACGTTTCAGGCACTACCTCGCACCACGGACCACGCAGTGGCCGACGGCCTTCACTTAACGTGCGAGTGCAGCGACGTTTGCATAGAGTTGTCAGTGCTAACAGACAGGCAACACTGCCTGAAATAACCGCAGAAATAAGTGTGGGACGGGGCTATGGCAGCAGACGACCGACGCTTGTGCCTTTGCTAACAGCACGATATCACGTGCAGCACCTGTCCTGGGCTCGTGACCATATCGGTTGGACCCTAGATGACTGGAAAACCGTGGCGTGGTCAGTTGAGTCCATATTTCAGTTAGTAATAGCTGACGGTAGGGTTCGAGTGTGGCGCAGACCCCAGGAAGCCATGGACCTTGGTTGTCAAACAACGTACTGTGCAATGTCTAGGTGGCTCCATAGTGGTGCGGGCAGTGTTTATACGGAATGGACTGGTTCTCTGGTCCAGCTGAGCCGATCATTGGCTGGAAATGGTTATGTTCGGCTGCTTGGAGACCCATTTGCAGCCATTCACCGATGCGATTTTTATGGATGACAGTGCTCCTTTCACCGGGCCACAATTGTTCGCGTTTGGCTTTGAATAACATTGTGGACAAGTAGAGTGCATCATTTGGCCACCCAGATCGCCCGCCATAAGGTCAGTTCGTGTGCCCAAAATCCTTCAGCGGCAACACTTTCGCAGTTAGGGACGGCTATGGAAGTAGCATGCCTCAATATTTCTGCAGGGGACTTGTAGCGACGTCGAGTTGCTGCACTGTACCCGGCAAAAGGAGGTCGACACAATATTAGGACGTATCCCATGACTTCTACCACCTCGTGTACAGCGTCTGTGGGTAGGCGTTAGACGTACACTACTGGCCATTAAAATTGCTACACCACGAAGATGACGTGCTACAGACGCGAAATTTAACCGACAGGAAGAAGATGCTGTGATATGCAAATGATTAGCTTTTTAGAGCATTCACACAAGGTTGCCGCCGGTGGCGACACCTACAACGTGCTGACATGAGGAACGTTTCCAACCGATTTCTCATACACAAACAGCAGTTGACCGGCGTTTCCTGGTGAAACGTTGTTGTGATGCCTCGCGTAAGAAGGAGGAATGCGTACCATCACGTTGATAAAGGTCGGATTGTAGCCTATCGCGATTGCCCTTTATCGAACCGCGACAATGCTGCTCGCGTTGGTCGAGATCCAATGACTGTTAGCAGAATATGGAATCGGTGGGTTCAGGAGGGTAATACGGAACGCCGTACTGGATCCCTACGGCCCCGTATCACTAGCAGTCGAGATGACAGGCATCTTATCCGCATGGCTGTAACGGATCGTGCAGCCACGTCTCGATCCCTGAGTTAACAGATGGGGACGTTTGCAAGACAACAACCAACTGGACGAACAGTTCGACGACGTTTGCAGCAGTATGGACTATCAGCTCGGAGACCGTGGCTGCGGTTACCCTTGACGCTGCATCACAGACAGGAGCGCCTGCGATGGTATACTCAACGACGAAGCTGTGTGCACGAATGGCAAAACGTCATTTTTTCGGATGAATCCAGGTTCTGCTTACAGCAGCATGATGGTCGCATCCGTGTTTGGCGAGATCGCGGTGAGCGCACATTGGAAGCGTGTATTCATCATCGCCATACTGGCGTATCACCTGGCGTGATGGTATGGGGTGCCATTGGTTACACTGCTCGGTCACCTCTTGTTCGCCCTGACGGCACTTTGAGCAGTGGACGTTACATTTCAGATGTGTTACGACCCATGTCTCTACCCTTCATTCGATCCTTGCGAAACCGTACATTTCAGCAGTATAATGCACGACACCATGTTGCAGGTCCTGTAAGGGCCTTTCTGGATACAGAAAATGAAATGTTCGACTGCTGCCCTGGCCAGCACATTCTCCAGATTTCTCACCAACTGAAAACGTCTGGTGAATGGTGGCCGAGCAACTGGCTCGTCACAATACGCCAGTCACTACTCTTGATGTACTGTGCTATGGTGTTGAAGCTGCATGGGCAGCTGTACCTGTACACGCCATCCAAGCTCTGTTTGACTCAATGCCCAGGCGTATGAAGGCCGTTTTACGGCCAGAGGTGGTTGTTCTGGGTACTGATTTCTCAGGATCTGTGCACCCAAATTGCGTGAAAGTGTAATCATATGTCAGTTCTAGTATAGTATATTTGTCCAATGAATACCCGTTTATACAAAATTGTTAAGGCTTTCGTGGCCACTTGTTGACAAACTGCCTGTTGGCTTCTGTCTCGGGTTCTTCGGCCGACGTTCATCTAATAATTTTTCTGACGTTGCGCCAGCACGAATGGCTGGCATTGCCAAAGCTTCACCCTCCATTGCCAGTGGTGAACTGGAGCCGAGCTCGCGGCCGCAGACTATATGTACCTGGTGCGCCAGGTCCGAGGGCTTCTCCGCGGTCATTTCCGGTGCGGTTCTCCTCTTGCTACCTGCGACGGTCGTTCGCTGCAGTACGGGAAGCCAGGATCCGTTTACCTTAAGGCTTTCCTCTTTCTTGTTCAAACTGTTCGCGTGTTTTTGTTCAGAGAAGCTGTAGAAATACAGAAACACGCGGACAGTTTGAACAAGAAAGAGGAAAGCCTTAAGGGGAGCCGGAGGTGCCTATGTTGCCCATGTTAAAATCACTAAGTTTGAGGAACATTTATGAATAAACTACCAAATAGAAAAATTTGATTTTTTTTACATATAGAGTGGTTTAGTATTGCAGTTATGACAGAGGGATTTTGGAGTATCTTTTCTAGTTTCCTTCCAATTATTTTCTTTATTAATGACCCAATTTTTTTTACAAATAATTGCTGTATAATTGAACTGAAATGAAAGTACTGAACATATTGCCAAATGGCTATGTTAGAATGTAAGTTTGACCACTAGGAGTGCTGTATAAAAATTTCATCTCTCTAGCTTGAGTGGATTTTGAGAAAATGTTCCTTATATTCGAAACATTCTAATTTACGGGAAATGGCTATCAAAGTTTCTCAATACATTCCTGCACTATAGGATGGATTATCAGGGTCTTCTTCTTCATCCTCCAAAAGCTTCCTCTTCTGTCTTCTTTTCTGGCCTGTTGTTCCATCATACTTCATATGCCTTTCTCTTCTTTCTGCTCCTCTTATCCTTTCTCTGTCAATATTTCTTAGTGCTCGTACAGTGTTCACCCTAGCTGTAAATCCTAATGCCTTCAGAACTTCACACTTCACACTGTTCCCTTGGTTGTAGGTTGCTATTGCATCATAAATGCCAAAGTGCAGTGTTTTTATGCTTACAAAAACCCTTTTAGGAATCACTTTCCAAATCAAATTGTTTACGCTCTCATTAGGATTCTGCGTCTTTCCGTGTAGACATTTGTGTAACAATTCTGGCTGTGCTAAGTCATGAAAAATTGGTTTATTGCATTTATCACAGATGCTGGTAAACCATATTTGTGATCATAGTCCTTTTTTGCATTATATTTGCACCAGGAATCTTTTGGGCACAGGCTGTGTTGAGGGTATTCATTGGAAGAGGCAGTATGAAGGAACAATGCCCACACTGCTTTTTGCATGTCACTAACATTACTAGTATTTTGCCTTATAGCATACCCATAGTATCTCTGTAGACGTTCAGTCACCTCATCAGTAAGCCTGCCTCTCCCTCCTATTGTCTTTCCATCACTGAGCTTACTTGAACCCAAAGTTTGTTTGAGCCTTCGAAGCCGAAACGATAAACAGCAAAGAGACGATGTTCCGCGCTCTTAGTGCTTCATTTGTCACAGAAAACAATGTATCCAACCCTTGCACACTCGCTGTATGCGTAACATAAGGCGCTGTATGCGTAAAAGGCCGAGAAAATCCCAAGCAGTTCGCCAGGAAGTCACGAGAGGGTGTTAGATGCATTCAGCGGCCGCCCATTTCCTCTGCAGGCGTGGGGGAAAATGGTAATAACTCCACTTCTAGGGCGAGTAGAACAATAATTCAAAGTTTACATTAAAGAGGAATGTTCCAATTAATTTTCGGTAGCAAAAAAAATGGTAATTTTTTGGATTTGACCACCTCCGGCTCCCCTTAAGGTAAACGGATCCTGGCTTCCCGTACTGCAGCGAACGACCGCCGCAGGTAGCAAGAGGAGAACCGCACCGGAAATGACCGCGGAGGAGCCCTCGGACGTTGGCGTGCCAGGTACATACAGTCTGCGGCCGCGAGCTCGGCTCCAGTTCACTACCGGCAATGGAGGGTGAAACTTTGACAATGCCAGCCACTCGTGCTGGCGCAACGTCAGAAAAATCATTAGATGAACGTCGGCCGAAGAACCCGAGACAGAAGCCAATAGGCAGTTTGAATACCCGTTTATCATCTGCATTTCTTTTTGGTGTAGCAATTTTAATGGTCAGTAGTGTAGTAGTTACTGAACGAGCATGGGCGGATTGCCGTTCTCCGTGCTGCAGCAGCCACATTTAAGAACGGTACACACGCCTCGTAGACGTAGTCAGTGACGGCATTGCGAGTCACGTTAACGTCTTTCGATTGCGTCGACCGCACTGATCAAATAAATCCCATTACTTCATTCTGGTTTCTTCACAGAGTTTGGCCTAGCCTCGGCAAAGTAGCCGCAGTTAGCTTGTCGCTTAACGCACTTCTTTTCATTTAGCGCAGCGCTGGACCGCAAGTTTGCTTGTGGTCAGTGTGGCCGGCACGAGGGGCAGGCGGCATCCGGCGCGGACCGCCGACCCGTCCCGGCAGTGCATCGCGGCTTTTTGCCCCCGACGCGGCGCGTCCCGGCCCGTCACGTCACGTCGTGTAGCGTCGCACCGCCACCGCGCACGTCGGCTCCCCCCTGGTTGTGCGGTTTTGCGCACGGGCCCGTTACCGTGTTACGCGTCGCCGCAGCCTAGCCGCCGCGTGGGTTCGTTGCTCTCCGCAACGCCGTCTCCACTTTCCTACCTGATTACAAAATCACGACTTGCGTCCGTGCGGAATTTCCGTAAATACGCAGCCATGTTTCCTGTACGCTCCCCAATAAAGGTCGAAAAACTCACACATTGTCTTCGTTCAATGTAAATCAAAGTTCATAGGGCCAATTTCGCCGTGAGGCACGGATCAAGGGACCGGTTGCGGAAATTTGTTTGTTAACGTCTCTTACCGCCCCGCCCCGCCCCGCCCCACCCCCCCCACCCCCCCCACCTCCCCCGCAAATATAACTTCTTGTAATCACCAGCTTTAACAGGTCATAGATATCAGCGATGTCGGAACAATGTAAACAAGTAAATGTTGTATGGCATTGTTGGCTGGGATATCCCACGGGCCGCTTCAGCGTCTGCGGCTATATAAGAGTTGTGTGTGATTGTGTGTTTGTGGAGATTACGTGAGAGGAAGTCTCACAACGTCGCTATAGGTATAATTCACGCAGTAGAGGGTGGTTAGAATGAAACTTACGCTGCTTGTGGGAGCACCCGCGAACGCCAAATGATCGTAGGACAATGAAACTTCGTGCAAAAATTTGTAAGAAGTGCATTTTAATTACCACATCTACATCTACGTCTACATCCATACTCCGCAAGCCACCTGATGGCGTGTGGCGGAGGGTACTTTGAGTACCTCTGTCGGTTCTCCTTTCTATTCCAGTCTCGTATTGTTTGTGGAAAGAAGGATTGTCGGTATGCCTCTGTGTGGGCTCCAATCTCTCTGATTTTATACTCATGGTCTCTTCGCGAGATATACGTAGGAGGGAGCAATATCTGCTTGACTCCTCGGTGAAGGTATGTTCTCGAAATTTCAACAAAAGCCCGTACCGAGCTACTGAGCTTCTCTCTTGCAGAGTCTTCCACTGAAGTTTATCTATCATCTCCGTAACGCTTTCGCGGTTGCTAAATGATCCTGTAACGAAGCGCGCTGCTCCGTTACATGGGAGGGTAACATTTGTTCATTATATACCATGCCTACGTTCCACGTTGCTACCGTGCCCCCGCTTGTGTGACGACCATCTGCATCCACGACAGCCTGGAATAGCACTGGAGATTGCTCTGCTGGTGCCCGAGACATCTCAGGTGACGTGTTGGACCATGGAATGTTCAGCTGTCGTGACGCAGCTCGTTCACTGCCCGAAAGAACGCACAACGTGTCCAACATCTCAGCTATGGCAACAGTAACTATTTCAACAATTTGTGGCGCAGTTGGCCGTCGGCCACTCGCAGGAGAAATTTCTTCGCACTTCCAAATCACGTTCTTACTTTAATGTGTCGATACTCGAGAAGAGCAGCGGCACTTTTGCTCTTGTTGTGATAAAACAGCTTCACGACTAAAGCCCAGCCCACCTCGTCCAGACCCACGTTGACTGCATCTGTAACGGACACTGATGCTTGTATTTCAACCCTGCATCCCGTAGCAGTACCGGCGTCTAACGGCAGGTCATGACTTAACACTATTACGAGGCAAATACTGCAGCGCTCTATCTGAACATAATTCCTACACAGATGTTTTATCCACACGGTGAATAGTTTTCTATCTACACTGGCTCAAGTAGCGAAACTTTTTATCATAATTATCTTGTTTAAAACCGAAGCATTACCTGGTCAAACTGCGTTCCTCGAGCGTGGCGCTGTAGCCTCGCTCCTGCCTAGCGCTCGTAGCGCTGCGGCAAGTGTGTAGAGGGGAGGGAGGAAGAGGGAAACTAAGGATGCTAGAGCAAAGCCAAGCAGTTTGATGAAAATGCTGCTTGTGTGAAATTCAGATTCTGCATTACGAGTGCAGTGGCTTCTACGCAATTTCCCGAGAAAGAAAAAGTGCAGATCAGACATCTTTCAGGGCTGAATGGAAGTTACCCTAATTTTCGTATTGTTTAAATGTGTGCAAAGTGTTTAATATGCTGTCGCACCACTGTGGGCTGGAAAAAGATTTATTGAACTATCATTACGAACTTGCCATAAAGACGATGTGATGAACTTGGGAATTGTTTGGTAACGGATACTGTGGACAGGATTTATACTATCGAACAAAATAATAATCCTTTGGAAAATTCAGCTTCAAATTTATAACATGGAACTTTTCCTGTAACTGAAGGCAGGCATATTCGAAAATATCCTCATGAGTTCTGAAAGAAACTGCGAGACATTGCACGACTGAAGACGGACGTCGATTTGTGTGTCATACTATTCTCGCTTTTGGCTGCTAATGTGCCTCATTACATCCAACCTTAGATAACATATGTACAGGGTAGCATTCAGGTCAATGACCGGTTTGTCCAAACCATTAATTTACAAGACTTTTGCAGTGTAAGATGTTATGATGATGATGATGATGTTTGGTTTGTGGGGCGCTCAACTGCGTGGTTATCAGCGCCCGTACATTTACCCAATCTTTGCTCAGTCCAATTTCGCCACTTTCCTGGAGGATGATGAAATGATGAGGACAACACAAACACCCAGTCATCTCGAGGCAGGTGAAAATCCCTGACCCCGCCGGGAATCGAACCCGGGACCCCGTGCTCGGGAAGCGAGAACGCTACCGCGAGACCACGAGCGGCGGACTGTAAGATGTTATCCCAAGGGCAATATTGTAGACTGCACAGACAAGCCGGAATAGTTCTTTCAGTGTTTTGTCAACACATGACTGTGAGCGTTGATTTTTTCCAGTACTTCCAGAAATATTACACATCCTAAAATCCAAATATGTATAAATTTATAAACATCGCAACTTAATTTTAAATATCTGTGTGTGACGCATTTAGTAGTTCTGCTCACTGTATTAGAATCATGTAATGTACTTCTTTAATCAAGTAATAAAAATATTGATTTAGCAGAAAAATAAAAAGTGGAAGATAAACAAAAGGAATGCTGCAATATTCGCCTCTTAGAAGTAGTTGCGCTGTGTTTCAAACACGTCTTTGTAAGTATCCTGCGTGTGCAGTCTCCGTCATGTAACGGTCTCACTCACCCACCTGTTCGGAGTAGCGCAGTGTTGGGGGAAGCCAGAGCATCGGGCAGACTCAGGTGCACTTGAAGAGACCGAGCGTTCTCTGGGAACGAAAATCCCGGCAAGGCCGGCACTAAGCAGTATGATTATGAACGCAGGGCTGCAGACTTTGCTGTGTGAGTGTGCAAATGAGAGGAATACTGTTTCTTTTATCGTTTCCGCCTACGTTTGGGAAGTCATTCGTACTCATCTTTTTGTAGTGGAGGTTGAGTAGGGGGGCGGGGGAGGAGGAGGAGAATTTTACACTGTATCTTCCCTTACTAACCTTCTCGTTGTTTTAAATTCTCTTCTTCGCCGAATTAAGCCATTATCAGGGCCAAAGACGGTCTTACACTATATTAACATGATGGACCTTGGGAATGCCAATTTTTTTCCTCCTGTTAATGTAAAACAACTTCACCAGTTTAATGCCCCTGCAGTATAACGTGACGTATGACATATTCCACAAATCACGTTCATTATCAAGCATATTTTCCGGAAAATTGACACGTACGGAATATGACGATCAGACATGGTTACTCGACTTTCAAGTATTGTCAAAAAAGATGCTGTTGTTGTTGTGATCTTGAGTCCTAAGACTGGACTGATGCGGCACTCCATGCTTCTCTATCCTATGCAAGCCTCTCCATCTTTGCAACCTACGCCCTTGTGCCACAAATTTCTTTTCTCTTCAATACATCCTCATTAGTAACACGATCCAGCCATCTAAGCTTCATTGTTTTTCTGTAGCACCACATTTCAAAAGCTTCTATCCTCCTCTTGTCTCAACTGTCTATTATACACGTTTCACTCCTATCTGAGACTATACTGCACATAAACACCTACAGAAAAGTTTCCTAGCATTTGAATCTATATTCGATATTAACACATATCTCTTCTTTAGAAACACTTTTTTGTCATTGCCATTCTACATTTTATATCTTCTCTATTACGGCCATCATCAGTTATTTTACTGGCCGAATATCAAAACTCGTCTACTGCTTTAAGTATCTCGTTTCCTAACCTTATTTCTTCAGTATCACGCGATTTAATTTGACTACATTCCGTTATCCTTATTGTGTTTTTGTTGTTGTTCACATATATCCTCTTTTCAAGACGCTGCCCATTCTTTCAACTGCTCTTCCAAGTCCTTTGCTTTGACAGAATTAGAATGTCATCGACAAACCTCAAAATTTTGTATTTTTTCTCCCTCAACATTAATCCCTGCTCTAAATTTTTCTTTGATTTCCTTTACTGCATGCTCAATGTACAGATTGTTATTATTATTTCTTTACTTTCTCAGACGTTAAGTCTGGTTAAAAATGGAAAGTGACGCGGACCTTGATCAAGCGTCACTTCCTTTTAACTGTACGGTATATGTTATATTGCATTTAGGAACTTTCGGGTAATTGAACATGTATCAATAATTACGGATTTCTGTAATTGTATATATAAGTTTGGATGTAGCTGTATTGCATTGATGTACTGGTGGATATTGTGTGGTATGACTCCTGTAGTTGATAGTATAATTGGTATAATGTCAACTTTATCCTGATGCCACATGTCCTTGACTTCCTCAGCCAGTTGGATGTATTTTTCAATTTTTTCTCCTGTTTTCTTTTGTATATTTGTTGTATTGGGTATGGATATTTCGATTAGTTGTGTTAATTTCTTCTTTTTATTGGTGAGTATGATGTCAGGTTTGTTATGTGGTGTTGTTTTATCTGTTATAATGGTTCTGTTCCAGTATAATTTGTATTCATCATCCTCCAGTACATTTTGTGGTGCATACTTGTATGTGGGAACGTGTTGTTTTATAAGTTTATGTTGTGAGGCAAGCTGTAGATGTATTATTTTTGCTACATTGTCATGTCATCTGGGGTATTCTGTATTTGCTAGTATTGTACATCCACTTGTGATGTGATCTACCGTTTCTATTTGTTGTTTGCAAAGTCTGCATTTATCTGTTGTGGTATTGGGATCTTTAATAATATGCTTGCTGTAATATCTGGTGTTTATTGTTTGATCCTGTATTGCAATCATGAATCCTTCCGTCTCACTGTATATATTGCCTTTTCTTAGCCATGTGTTGGATGCGTCTTGATCGATGTGTGGCTGTGTTAGATGATACGGGTGCTTGCCATGTAGTGTTTTCTTTTTCCAATTTACTTTCTTCGTATCTGTTGATGTTATGTGATCTAAAGGGTTGTAGAAGTGGTTATGAAATTGCAGTGGTGTAGCCGACGTATTTATATGAGTGATTGCTTTGTGTATTTTGCTAATTTCTGCTCGTTCTAGAAAGAATTTGCTTAAATTGTCTACCTGTCCATAATGTAGGTTTTTTATGTCGATGAATCCCCTTCCTCCTTCCTTTCTGCTTAATGTGAATCTTTCTGTTGCTGAATGTATGTGATGTATTCTATATTTGTGGCATTGTGAACGTGTAAGTGTATTGAGTGCTTCTAGGTCTGTGTTACTCCATTTCACTACTCCAAATGAGTAGGTCAATATTGGTATAGCGTAAGTATTTATAGCTTTTGTCTTGTTTCTTGCTGTCAATTCTGTTTTCAGTATTTTTGTTAGTCTTTTTCTATATTTTTCTTTTAGTTCTTCTTTAATATTTGTATTATCTATTCCTATTTTTTGTCTGTTTCCTAGATATTTATAGGCATCTGTTTTTTCCATCGCTTCTATGCAGTCACTGTGGTTATTCAATATGTAATCTTCTTGTTTAGTGTATTTTCCCTTGACTATGCTATTTTTCATACATTTGTCTGTTCCAAAAGCCATATTTATATCATTGCTGAATACTTCTGTTATCTTTAGTAATTGGTTGAGTTGTTGATTGGTTGCTGCCAGTAGTTTTAGGTCATCCATGTATAGCAAATGTGTGATTTTGTGTGGGTATGTTCCAGTAATATTACATCCATAATTTGTATTATTTAGCATGTTGGATAGTGGGTTCAGAGCAAGACAGAACCAGAAAGGACTTAATGAATCTCCTTGGTATATTCCACGCTTAATCTGTATTGGCTGTGATGTGATATTATTAGAGTTTGTTTGGATATTAAGTGTGGTTTTCCAGTTTTTCATAACTATGTTTAGGAACTGTATCAATTTAGGATCTACTTTGTATATTTCCAATATCTGTAGTAACCATGAGTGGGGTACACTATCAAAAGCTTATTATTATTATTATTATTATTTTCGTGTCAGTGACAGTACAGTTATTTACAAATCCAAAACAATACAGTACAATACAATATCTACAACAGGTATATTTCCCTTTTTACATGTCAAATTGATTCTGAAGCTCAAAATTCGGCAGTCTTTATTGCTGGGACATTTGCTGAAACCAATTCCTCCAGCGTGCAGGCTTCGGGGCAAAGAAAAAGGTGTTCGCTGTCTTGAAGTTTTCCACATTCGCAGGTTGCATCTCCAGTAATGTAACTCCACGTCTTCAAGTTTTGTCTGCACCATGTCACTCAGTTCGCAGTCTGTTCAAAGTCTCCCCTTGTGGTTGGGTAGTGTAGTTGGAAACTAGCAGTGGGTTCTTCCTTTTGCCTTGTTTCGCCACAGTTCTATTAGACCAGTGGAAGGTGATGATGTAATGGCTTCAGTTGTTCGAAGACAACTCTTTCTCGACTTCAGCCTAGGCAGGATGCTTCACTTCAGTACATGGGGTGCCTGGCATCATTTTCCTGTTTCTTCTTCTTCTCAACATCTGTCGCTGTTTTTCGTCTGATACCCGGGGGAGCTATGCCGGTAAGATGGTAGATTGTGTCATCTGGAGTTGATGCGGCCTGGCAAGAGTGGTGTAAATGTGCCTGATGGGTGCAGAGTTACGGCGGAATGGTGCAGCATAACTTGCCGCAGAGAAACAAGGAACAGACGTACGTAGACCATTTGGTAGAGCCCCGCATGTGCTGTTAGTGAGCTTGCATATAATATTATTTCTGCTGCTGACTTTGATCTTCATGTTCTCGCAATGGTCTTTGAAAGCAGGTGTGCGGTCGAGCTTTACTCCGAGATATGTAGGCGTGTCCCAGTGTTGTAGTTGCTTTCCCCTCCAAGTTATTTCCAATTTTTTTTCTAACCTGTTTATTTCTCAGGTGAAACTCACAGACCTGGCTTTTCGAAGGATTAGGCTTTATGATGTTATTGTCATACTATTCTGCCTGATCTTCGAGGGCTGCAGTTACTTTCATTTCTACTTCCTCGGTCGTTCTTCCTTGGTTGCAGCCGCTGTGTCGTCGGCATGTGTGAAAGATCTCGTGTCTGTTCCGACATGTTGGTCATTGGTGTAGGTACTGTACAGCAGTGGTGCCAGCAGACTGTCTTGAGGAAGACCGTTTTTTGGATTCGTCATCGGCTTTTCTTGTTGTTGAAGGTGACAAAGATCCGCCTGTTTTGTGGTAGAGTTTAAATGAACTGCATTAATCGCTAGTGTTCGGTGATTGTAGAAATCTACCTTGCGAGACTGTTGTGATTTACTCTGTGATACGCCGCTGTAAGGCCGACGAATGCCCTGCCTGTGATTTGCCTTCTCTCGTATCCGTTCTCTATATGCTGAGTTATGTTGAAGATCTGGTGACAACATGGTTTTCCTGGGCGGAATCCTGCCTATTGTTTAATAAGTGTCTGGCCCCTACATATCCAGATATGGATATGCGGTTCAGAATCATCCTTTCCAACAGTTTGCGTAGATGAAAGAGAAGCGAGACTGGTCGAAAATTAATGGGGTCTCTCGGATCTGTCTCAGCTTTACTCCAGGTCTGTAACTTCTAGACGGCCCGGATCTCTTTATTTGTTCAATTGAAGGTCATTCTGGCCTTGAGCTTTGTTACTCTTGATGCAGTATACGGCGTCCTCTAGTTCTACAAAAGTGAAAAGGCAAGAAATAAAGTAATTTTCTTCAGCATATCATTGGACCTCTATCCTCTCAAATTGTCTTTTGGTTTTGCCATTTAGTACCAGGTGATGTGTTATTTGATCAGGGGCTACATTGGACGTTTCAGCAGAAACGTTTTTCAAGAGTTTCCATTCATTATGACTGCTACGCATCGTGTCCGTGTTACTAAATTACACCACTTTTATATTCTAGAGGCAGATAAGGTAGATATCAGTTGTTCACCTTTTTGAATAGTTTCTTCAGAGATAGGGTGTTCATTGAATAGTTGTTCGTATTTGTCCAGTAGCGCTTTTGGATCTTGGTCAGTCCCTAGGATATAGGTAATTCTACAGCCCCTAGGGATATGTCTCCGGGAGAGGGTTTCACTAGGTTGATGAACTAATCATGCTCTCCTTAGACATGTTCCACATTTCCCTATCCATATCTTCTGCGAAATAAGTCCATTGTGCCCTCTTGAAATTAAATATTTTAAATGGAACTTTATTTGACACCGCAGCTGCTTCCACAACACAGATGATAAGACGACGCTGAGAGTGTGGGATTGGTTCCATAACATACATATTTTTTTCAACTGTTGTGCTGTATGTTTACTTACAAAGACGATGTTGTTGTTGTGGTCTTCAGTCCTGAGACTGGTTTGATGCAGCTCTCCATGCTACTCTATCCTGTGCAAGCTTCTTCATTTCCCAGTATCTACTGCAACCTACATCCTTCTGAATCTGCTTAGTGTATTCATCTCTTGGTCTCCCTCTACGATTTTTACCCTCCACACTGCCCTCCAATGCTAAATTTGTGATCCCTTGATGCCTCAAAACATGTCCTACCAACCGATCCCTTCTTCTAGTCAAGTTGTGCCACAAACTTCTCTTCTCCCCAATCCTATTCAATACCTCCTCATTAGTTACGTGATCTACCCACCTTATCTTCAGCATTCTTCTGTAAAGACGATATCAGCATTATATCCAGAGCGCTACCTCCCACTGTTGAAAGAGGGAGGTTTCTTTGGGTTATGTATGATCTTCAGATTGAATAACATCGGCGATGCCCTTCGATTCTTATAACTGCCAGCTGATTTCTGTACCAGTTGTAAATAGCCTTTCACTCTGTGTATTGTGCTCCTGCTCCGTTTTCAAAGATGGTATTCCAGTCAACATTTCAATTGCTTTCTCTAAGTCTACAAATGCTGTAAACGTAGGTTTGGCTTTCCTTAAACCATCTTGTAAGAGAAGTTGTAGGGTGAGTATTGCCTCGCATGTTCCTACACTTCTCCGGAATCCGAACTGGTGTTCCCCGAGATCGACTCCTTGCAGCTTTTCCATTCTTCTGCAAAAAATTCGCGTTAATGTTTTGCAACAACGACTTACTAAATTGATAGATCAGTAATATTCACAACTGTCAGCAGCTGCCTGTTGTATCCTCCTCGCCACTGTTGTGAACTTGTCACCACTGTTGGGTCTTTTACCATAGGAATCAAGGGAGAGGATGTTGTTTGGCGGCCGATATCCTCATCCTACAATGCAACTGCACACATGTGTGAACATGGTTCTTTATTCACATAAGGAGGAAGCTACTTAACTTTAATAGTCCATGTGTTGTGGTAAAACCTCTTCATCAATAGTCCACATTAGTCTCCTGCTGATGAAGTACAAGTCCCTCTATAAACACTACTTCGGTCACTATACATCTCGTAGCGCCGGCCTGTGTGGGTGAGCGGTTCTAGGCGCTTCAGTCTGGAACCGCGCGACCGCTACGGTCAAGGTTTCGAATCCTACCTCGGGCATGGATGTGTGTGATGTCCTTATGTTAGTTAGGTTTAAGTAGTTCTAAGTTATAGGGGACTGATGGCCTCAGACGTTAAGTCCCATAGTGCTCAGAGCTATTTGAAGCATTTGAACTCTCGTAGCCGGTGATGTTAACTGACAGACGCCAACTAGACTGAGCTAGTGACTGAGCTAGTAACTAAGAGACTGAGCCGCCCAGTCTGCGGCGGCGATCTAAATATTTGCAGTCGAGAGGGCGTTGGCAGCGTATTGCTTGAAGGTCTGTCTTTGGCCTCTCTCCTGATAGGCGTGCTTGATCCAGAGCCTAGTATCGATTTCTTGCTACGTCTTTGCCGACCAGTGTGCTTTGCGACAACTTAGGCCAGCACACTGCTATCTTTGGAAAGGGGTCTTGTTTCGACTTAATCATAGGTATATCAGCCTCAATTGCAGTAATGAAACCAACCCTCGGCTAGATTTCAGCCCAAGTAATTGAGCCTTCTTCAGAAGATAAACCTGATTCTATAATATGTCTACGAGGGCATCATCTAGAAATAAATCAGCCTGAATAAGCGTAGTCACATTTTTTTAAATATCTAGACCATGCCGTCGTAGATATATTATAGAATCAGGTTTATCTTCTGAAGAAGGCTCAATTACTTGGGCTGAACCTAGGTAAAGGTTGTTTTCATTACCGCAATCGAGGGGGATAGTTTCCAATATGTTTGATTATCACGATTGCTGACTGGGCTGCAATGTTGAAACTACTAAAATATTACTCGTAGGTCTTTAAGTCCCTCGTTTTGGTCATGGGTATGATACATCGAAATTTTCAGTATTTACTCATCAAGTGTCGAAATGGCTCATCAGCAAAACAATGAAATACATGTCAGTCTGTACTCAATGAGCATAATAACCAATAAAACTGTTCAATTTCCTCTGTATCAGAGTCAGTTTCACAAATTCATAAAATACTTCTTGAGGCACATGCAAACAGTCTGCGCTACCAGCTGAATGTGTATCAGACGTTTCACCCACATGTCCGCTTGACACTGTAGTAGAACCATTAGTTACTGTAGTGGTGTTTTAAATGGTAGAGACAATAGCTACATCATCTGCATCAGAGTTTCTTCCAGATTCTGAAACTTGTGCGCGGTCTTCTGTAACCTCTTCCCAATGGACGATCAGCCAGATCTTCATTTGCCATGGAACTACGCCACCTCCATGACGTTATTTTTATTGACATAAGAGAAAAACTCACACATGTCAGTATGATCCTTCCAAGCATAAAAACCAAGTGAAAACGATTAAACTGCATTTATGTTACATTCGAATGTGTACATAAACTGTTTTCGTCATGTTACATATTTTCAGTAACCAGTCTACATATGCACTGTCAGCGGCAATAATTTATAATATCTTAACACCTAACATTTTCGAGATAATTTGTGACAGAATACATGTGCAATGTTCGTTGCTCAATAGAAGCAACATTTCACGCCACATAATCAGTAACATTGGATGTAACTAGGAACTGAATTCACGACGTTCTATTTGCTTACATGTAAGGCGCGAAGAAAACCAGCTGTAAATATGCGTAGGTACACACGACTCTCGTACTGATTTTATACTTCCTACATTATGAAGTGTTCCTGTGAATTCCACGTACAGTCGTTTATGTCAGAAGAGTAAAGCCACTGGCTGCAAATGTTAGTTTAACACAAAACCAGCTGTGGAGTTGGGTGCCTCAAAAACCATTGGTAAATATTCATACCATTATTCACTTGTTCGCCGATATAGCAAGCCTGCAAGCCTAGAAACGCAATAGGTATTCATACTTCAGAGGAATTATTGTGAATATGTTAATACCAATAAAATCGGTTGTCTGTAATAAACGATATTTAAGACCATTGATATGCATTATACCGGGTAGTTATAATTAAGGATACAGTTACTCAAGGTGGTCCAGTGTGGGCTGTAATTGTCATATGGCAGAAAAACTTTGTACATATGCTAATGCGTCAATACAGACCAATTTACGCTGTAAAAAATTAGTTCCAATTTTGGCCACCAGGTGCAAATCTGGCGCTATACACTGCTTGTGTGACGGTATGACATCCACGCTGTCGATTGACAAGCCATAATGTGAGTGAACAGTATGGATATCCAGAAAACAGACCGTGCTCTGTTAACAACACTAATTTACATGAACGGTAGCAATTACAGTGCTGCACAGAGACAAGACCACCTACAATAAATCAGACCACAACACAGAAACCAAGATGGCGGCAGTCTTAGGCCAAGTATTTCAGCAGTACCCTAATACGAATTATTTACAAACTTCATAAATGGAAAGTAGGGTCTAAATTGCTTAAGAAACGTATTGTTAAGTATTTTTCTATATTCAAATTCAAATGAAAAGTTGTATTAAAGTCACAAATTATGCAATAAGTACTATGAAGAAGTAAAACTTCGAGATGCAACTCAAAATCAAATCCAAACAGACTACTACACAACATATGCAAATTTCATGATGGACACTAATAATAATTTGTAAAATAGAAGCTACATAGCAATAATAAGTGAAGGGTGCAGCTAAAGCTCAAAATTATATTAAACAACATGCAGTTAATTCTTGTTACTGTCATTATGTAATATGCTAGAAGTGGTTTGATTTTGAGTACCTGTTGGATTTATTTGTTGCTCAGTTTGGCCTCTTTGCATTTTGTTATTTTTGTTGCAATGTCTTCATGACTTCCTCTTTTTTGTTTTACTAGTGTGTGGGCAATCTCGTTTGAAACACACTTTTCATTCAACAGTTTTGTATAATTATTAACAACAATATTGGAAAGCACTTTAATACGTTTCTTTATTATTGTCTTTAAAGGCATGACACATTTGCACACATCACTGAGGTTACTAATGGCATTTTCACATAATTCATTTCCTAAGGCAAGTACTGCATCTCTTTGATTTTGAAGTTTGAGAAATTCTTATTCATATGTGCTGGTAATCACAACCTGAAAAAGTTTATATATATTAAAAGACAAGGAAATCATAATGAAAGAAGGGCATTTTAATCCCCTACGATTCAGTTGGTTGAAATAGGAAAGGAGTTGTAATTCTTCATGCTTTCCCGGCGATCTGTTGACATCTTGGATATTCGGGAATCCAGCCGGATGCTCGCGTCGTTCTCGCACGATATTTCAACATCGTGCCTCGCTGTCTTCTTCAGGTGCTACCTGAGACTGGTCCTTGGGTTCGCTTCGCTTCTAACTTACGAGCTGCCCTTTGCTCGCGTAGGAACAGGGTAAACAATGTTTATTGTTCCTGCTATGCCTGTTGTTTTGGTTATGGTGCCTGACTTACTGGTTCGGCCTATGGGGATGCATTTGCATCCTGCCTGCTGAGGGTTGTTAGTCCCTCAGTAGGTCAGGCCAACGTGTGGTTGGCCTGTGGTGTATGTTTTGGCCCAGGTCCTGTATGAGGCGGTTTTCTGAATTCTCGGCCTTGCTGTAGAACAGTCGTGCAGACTGTCTAAAGCGGTTCCGCATTTGCAGGATGCCGGTCTGTTCATGTAGCGGAGTGGAGGAATATCTTCTTGGAAGGCGCAGGGCGAGCTTTAGGGCTCTGTTCTGCACCCTCTGCAGCGTGCCTATATGAGTGTCGGCTGCCATGCCCCACACCACGGCTGCGTACTCTAGTACTGGTCTGACCAGCGCTAGGTACAGGGTGATGCCGTGCTGGGGGGCCAGCGTCGACGTGGGGTTAAGCAGGGGGTACAGGGTGTGAAGTCGCCCTATAGCCCTGCTCCTAACGCCCTGGACGTGTGGTCTCCAGGTAAGCCTCTGGTCGAGTGTGACCCCGAGGTATTTGCCGGTTTTACTCCACTGCACGGGGCTTCCCGTGATAGTAACCGGCGGCAAATCGGGAGGCAGCAGTCTTCTAGTGAATACTACTGCCTGGCCCTTTGCGGCGTTCTGCTTGAGCCGCCACTTGGTTGACCACGCGCCCAGGGTGTCGCAGCCAATCTGGAGGAGGCGTCGCATTTCCCTCACGTTCATGCTCCGCACGAATAGCACGGTGTCGTCAGCGTTGAATGCTAACTTCACCGGCGCCACTCGTGGGGCATCTGCGGTGAAAATGGAGTACAGCAGGGGGCCAAGGACGGACCCCTGTGGTACTCCTGCTCGTATCGGCCTGTGGGTCGAGGTGCCATTATCTAGTCGGACGTGGAAGGTCCGGTCGGCCAGGTAGGAGCGGATGAGGACTCCATGTGATGTCGGTACCCCATGCACAAAGAGCTTGTACACGAGGCCGTCGTGCCACACGGAGTCGAAGGCTCTGGAGACGTCAAGGAACACCGCCCCAAGGCATTCCCTGGTCTCCAGGGCGCGCATGGCTTCTTCCACTAGCCGCAGAAGCTGGTGGGTGGTGGAATGACCGCTCCTGAATCCGAACTGTTCGTCCGGGATGATCCCCTCGACCGTCACATGTCGGACCAGCCTCTTGGCGTACAGACGCTCGAACACCTTGGAGAGGGACGAGAGAAAGCTGATTGGCGTGTAGTTTTCAGCCTGCCGGGCGTCCTTATTCGCTTTGGGTATGGCTGCCACCTCCGCATGTTTCCACTCAGAGGGGTAGATCCTGAGCGGAGGACCTGGTTGAAGATGCCTGTAAGTAGCTGGTAGGCCCCTTCCGGCAAGTTCTTCAGCAGGTGGTTGTTGACGCCGTCGGCGCCTGCCGCCCTTTTGGTGTTGAGCGTCTGTATCTGTTCTGCCACTTCCTCCTCTGAGATTGGGTCGATCCTGTCCCCTTCTTCTCTCGCTGCTAGGAAGATGGGGAGCTCTTCCTCCACTCTGCCAATGTGGGCCACATCGAGATTGTCATCCACTGGGGTGAACGACGACTCAAAGTGGTCGGCCAGCAATCCTGCTTTCCCATCTGGACTGCAGACGACCATCTGCCCAGCCTGCAGCGGTGGGACTCGCTGCCGCCGGCGCAGGAAGGACTTGACGACTCGCAAAGCACTGCCGTCCTGTGTGTTTAGGGTGGCGACTAGGTCGGCCCAGTCGCGGTTTCTATATTCCTCAACCGCCGCCTTGATCTCCCTCCTCATCCTGTTTAGGAGGCGTTTGGTGGCAGGTTGTCGCGTGAGTTGCCATTCACGGAACGCTCTGTTCTTCTCCCGTATAGTCTCCCGTATGTGCAACGGGAGGCTACGGGCGAAATCCTTTGGCTGGCGCGGGGCAGGAGGTGATGCTTCTTCGGCTGCAAGTAGCAGCTGGCGGTTGAAGTACCGTAGCACGTTGTCTACCCCCACTTCTGTGGGGTCTGGAGCATCCGAAAGAAGTTCCAGGACGTTCTCCTGAAACCTCTCGCTGTCCATTCGGTGGTAGTTCCTATGGCGGGGTGGGAGGGTGGCCCCCCTTACGTCGATGTCGTAGACCACTGGTAGGTGGTCTGACGACAGTGCACACCGGGTGGTGGCGGTCATGTGGTTCCCAATGCCCTTAATAAGGGCAATATCGAGAACATCTGACTGTCCTCTGTGTGGATAGATGGTGTGGTTCTGGGGTCCGAGCGCGATGGCGCCTTTGCGGAGGGCGGCACGGAGGAGTCGACGACCGCTGACGTTGGTAAGACGGGAGTTCCACTCCGTGTGCTTAGCGTTAAAGTCGCCAGCCAGGAAAACCCGTCCCCCAATCGTCAGTAACGTGTCAAAGTCTGCCTCCAAGAGATTACCGCGTGGCGGCCTGTAGGCGGCCACGAAGGTGATCTGTCCCACCATGGAGGAGACATTGACCCCTGTGGCTTTAAGGGTTGCCAGGGCTGGGAGATGGATCTGGTGGTGTCGTAGGGAGGTCCTGATATAGATGGCAGTTCCTCCTCCGGCGGTTGGTCTGTCGTGGCAGTAGCAGGCGTAGTTCGCTACCTTTACATGGACTCGTGGTTTCAGGTGAGTCTCGCACACTAGGCACAGGTCGACTGCCTCGTCCTGTATAAATTGGCGAAACTCACCTTGTTGTTTTACCAGTCCGTTTGCGTTAAATACGCATACCGATAGACCATGGATCTGCTGTCTATCCATGGTGAGCTGCAGAGGGAACGGTGACGGCCTGGAGGGCCCCCGTTACTGCCGTGACGACCACTGGCAGTTGGGTCAGTAGAGTGTAGAGTGAGCGTAGTAGCTCACCCAAACTGGTTGCATCGGTACCTGGGGAGGTGGCGGCTGCGTGGGCGGGCGCCGAGGCGGCGGCTACGGCTTGCGGCTGCAACGCCGCTACCGGTCGCCGCATGGGGCGTTCCGCACTTTGCAGTGGGTTGCTGGTGGTGGGGGGCACTTGGGGGTGTCCACACACTGGGTTGTTGGACAAGGGTATGTCCAGCATTCCTGAGTTCTCTGTGGCTGTGAGGTTGGTCTCCGCATTTTGGTGTTGGGGCGGAGACTTCTGTGCTGACTGGCGCGATGGGGTGGCAGTGGTCCCTTTGGCAGCGGCAGCATAGTTTGTGCCTGGCTGTACTCTGCGCGAGGGGGGCTTTTTGCCTTGGGGTCTGCTTGTGCGCTTAAATATAGTGCAGCCCCTGTAGCTCGCCACATGTGGCTCGCCACAGTTGCAGCACTGCGGGGGTTCTTCCCTCTTTTTTGCGCAGTCCCGACTTTGGTGTTCTCCTGCGCACTTAACGCAGCGGGATGGCATGCTTCAATAGTATGCGACATGATCCAGGCCCGGGCATGAGTAGCACTGGGCCCTTCTTCGTTTTGCGCGTAGTGGCTCGACCGCCACTGTCACCCGCGCTACCCTCTCGACCTGGAATATTTTCCTGTTGTCCAGGTTGTCAGGGAGGATAGCCAGAAACAGTGGCATGTCTCGCTTGGTCCTCGGTGACTTCATGAGAGTCACCGAGCTGACTGGGTAGCCCATGGCTACCAGTTCTTCTTTGAGGTGATCTGTCGCCATCTTCATTGGTAGATGGCGAAGGACCACCTTTAGTTGTTTCTGGGGGTCGGCATTGTGGGTAAAGCATTTCAGCTTCTCCTGCTAGACGACTTTCATGGCTCGACGGTAGTCGTCTATCGAGCCGACAATTGTTTTCAACAGATCACGTCCCTGGGTCTTAACTGCTAGGGAGGGGACGTCTTTAAACAGCTGTAGGAAGGAGTTGTAGTCCTCCTCCCACTGGATAGTGATCGGAGGCGGTGCAGGCGCACGTTTTGTGGGCGCCTGCAGCGGCGCCATTGTCCCTCTCTGGTCGCTGGTGTTCCCTCCGCCGTCCGCGCCCGGCTTGGCCGTCTTCTGAAGTCGAGTTCATGATCTGGGGTGTTTCAGATCTGGTCTCCAATGTCAGACACCTTGTCTCACGGCTGTTCTCTCGGTCTCCACTTCTATTTCTTGTAGAATCCCGGAGTGTCCTGCGTTGAGTTTTCACAAGCTCAAGCGCTGGATTCCAGGCAGTGCTGATTTGGTATCCCGAGTCACGGTTGATTAGATTGTCTGTGACCTTAATCTCAATGGGTTCTTTAATGACACTGTCCCAAAATCTTGAGGTCTGTGTCACAATCTTGGTGTCATTGTAATCCATTGAATGACCAAGTTCCAGACAATGTTCTGCTATGGCTGATTTAGTAGCCTGCCTGAGTGTGGTATGTCTCTGGTGTTCTTTACACCTGATGTTCACAGTTCTTGTGGTCTGGCCAATGTATGACATCCCACACTGGCATGGTATTTTGTAAATACCTGGCTTGCGTAGCCCCAGGTCATCTTTTACATTCCCCAGCATAGCCCCAATTTTGGTGGGTGGGCAAAATATGCTCTTGATGTCATATTTCTGGAGAATCCTGCTGATCTTGGCAGAGATAGGTCCGGCATATGGCAGGTATGCCATCTTCTTTGTCTCTTCTGGTTCTTCTTCTTGATCCTTTGGCCAGTTAGCAGGTTGAAGTGCCTTCTGGATATCTCTAGAGGAGTACCCATTCCTGCTGAACACTGATTGTAAGTGTTATATTTCTGTGGCCAGACTATCAGGATCTGACAGAGTTTGTGCTCTGTGGGCCAGTGTTTTGAGCACTCCATTCTTCTGTGCCGGATGGTGGCAACTGCTGGCTTGTAGGTATAAGTCAGTGTGTGTAGGTTTGCGGTACACACTGTGTCCAAATGTGCCATCTGCCTTTCTCTTCACCAGAACATCCAAGAACGGAAGTAGTCCATCCTTCTCCATTTCCATTGTGAACTGAATGTTCGGATGGCAAGAGTTCAGATGTAGCAGGAACTCATCTAACTTCTCGCACGATATTTGTTGAGGCGCGAGAACAACGCGAGCATCCGGTTGGATTCCCGAATATCCAAGATGTCAACAGATCGCCTGGAAAGCATGAAGAATTACATCAAGAAGCTGGACAAGCTTCGACAAAGGAAAGGGAGGATGCTGTGTTCTCTCAGTTTCCTGCTGAGATGCCGAGAGGGGGAGGTAGTTCCAGTTATCGCCAGGATCAAGCATCACGTTAACTCGAGAGAGGCAAACACGATAAAACTCCGAGCTAGTCTCGCTCTGGTTAGAGAGAGAGTGCGCGACCTGCGCCACCGACTGGATGTTACATCCAGGGAGTTGCTGTATCTTCACCTAACTATAGCAGCCTCCTTGACCACTCAAGACTGGGACCAGGTTGACGGTGCCTCGTGGTCTCTAGCAGAGACACAGAGCACAAACTCTGTCAGATCCTGATAGTCTGGCCACAGAAATATAACACTTACAATCAGTGTTCAGCAGGAATGGGTACTCCTCTAGAGATATCCAGAAGGCACTTCAACCTGCTAACCGGCCAAAGGATCAAGAAGAAGAACCAGAAGAGACAAAGAAGATGGCATACCTGCCATATGCCGGACCTATCTCTGCCAAGATCAGCAGGATTCTCCAGAAATATGACATCAAGAGCATATTTTGCCCACCCACCAAAATTGGGGCTATGCTGGGGAATGTAAAAGATGACCTGGGGCTACGCAAGCCAGGTATTTACAAAATACCATGCCAGTGTGGGATGTCATACATTGGCCAGACCACCAGAACTGTGAACATCAGGTGTAAAGAACACCAGAGACATACCACACTCAGGCAGGCTACTAAATCAGCCATAGCAGAGCATTGTCTGGAACTTGGTCATTCAATAGATTACAATGACACCAAGATTGTGACACAGACCTCAAGATATTGCGACAGTGATTGAGATTAAGGTCACAGACAATCTAATCAACCGTGACTCGGGATACCAAATCAGCACTGCCTGGAATCCAGCGCTTGAGCTTGTGAATACTCAACGCAGGACACTCCGGGATTCTACAAGAAATAGAAGTGGAGACCGGGAGAACAGCCGTGAGACAAGGTGTCTGACATTGGAGACCAGATCTGACACACCCCAGATGATGAACTCGACTTCAGAAGACGGCCAGGCCGGGCGCGGACGGCGGAGGGAACACCAGCGACCAGAGAGGGACAATGTAACCGCGTCTGGCGGGCGCGGACCTCAGACGGAAAACACGACGCGGCGCGGACCGATTAGGGAGCGCCCAGCACGAAACAGAAGTGGAAATCATAGTAACCGTCAGGAGACAGAGTACCCAACATCTCAGACCGGGTCTGACACACCTCAGATGATAACCACATCCGTTGAGGACGGCAAGAACGGGCGCCGACGGCAGTCGGAACATCTGCGACTGGAGGGGTCCGTTGAAGCCGAGTCTGGCGGGTGCGGACCACAGATGGAACACTCGACCCGGCGCGGACCGATTAGGGAACGCCCAGCTCCTCCCAGGCATAAATACTGGACTCGATCGACCGAAGGACCACACGGCTTACTGGTGTACGGAACTACGCACAACGACACTGCAACGAAAAACGACCACATACCTCCACCGCCTAGAAACCTGGATGGCAAAATGGAGGATACGACCTAACCCAACCAAGACACAGACAGTCCTCTTCAGACACAGACACTTAACAAAAAAGAAACAACAGAACGAACATGACATCCGACTAACCCTCTGGAATAGCCCCCTACAACTAAACGACACAGCTAGATACCTCGGAGTATACCTAGACAAACATCTCAACTGGAAAACCCACCTGATGTACCTCCTTAACAGAACCCGACTCAGACAAAACGTAATACGACAAGTGCAAGGACGCTTCCATGGCTGCAACACTCAAACGGCAGTACATACCTACAAAACTTTCATTCGTCCAGTTCTAGAGTATGCTGCACCCCCCCTGGGAGGCATACATGCACCGATTGCAAAAAGACTGTACAGCACAGAATGCAGACTAATACGAAGTATCGCAAGGCTGCCGTATCTGACACCAAGCAATGAAGTATATGAGACAACCAGAATGGAACCACTACAAACCAGGTTAGCCCAAATGAGAGCCAGATATGGAAATCATATCCTAAACAAAAGACCGGACATGGAGGACCTAATCACAGTCAACCACAGAACAAAAAGGAAGCCCAAATTCAAATACACAACACCCACCCACATAATCGCCCACAACACAGCTAAGACGTACCCCGATCTCGCCCCAATCCTATCACCACTAACAGCAAACACCACCATCCCCCCACACCTAGACGAAAGGACTCAAGCATAAAACACAAACACCACTAAACACACAAGAACATGGCCCACAAAGAACCACCAAAATACACCTAACCCAACTCCCTCTACTCCCCCTCCCTCGCTCTGTACACCAAATAAGAAATATAAAACAAATGCATATGTATAGTAGAATAAGCAGTAGCCCATATTATAAGATATATGTAATTATAAACTATTAACGACAAAGAACAAATGCATTGTAAAATAAACTGAAGAAAAACGAAACTGTAATGTAATATTAACAAAATTGTTAAAATACCACTGAAATTGCTAAAATATCATTGTAGTTGTCCAAATCTCATTGTATTTGTTAAAATGTCACTAAAACTGCTAAAATATCATTGAAATTGTTAAAATCCCATTGTAAATGTTAAAATATCTAAAGATCTTTGTAATAGTTAATGACCAAAAGGAAACTTGCACTATGTAGCAAGACAAATGTAAAAATTGTTTAAAAATAAAATGTACAACCCATGGCTGAAAAGGGCAAACAGCAAGCCCTAAAACAGCACGCTCTGTCCCCTCTGGGCAGAGAATGCAAAAAAAAAAAAAAATAAAGACTCAAGGACCAGTCTCAGGTAGCACCTGAAGAAGACAGCGAGGCACGCTGTTGAAATATCGTGCGAGAACGACGCGAGCATCCGGCTGGATTCCCGAATATCCAAGATGTCAGGAAAGGAGTTCTTTTTGGTTTCCCACTGCAACAAAATTTTATCCTCTGTGTGTAACATTTATTCACAATCTGAACATTTTCCACCATTTCTCAGCTTTTCAAGTATTTTTTTGCAAGTGTAGCTAGCAATACAAACCAAGACTTTCAAATCTTCTTCCACCATAGGAATGTGATTCTTGAGTTTCTCCCGGCGTATTTGATAATCAAAATATCCACGGGTATGCTGCCGGTCTATAGTGTCCAACGGGACACTATAGACCGGCAGCATACCCGTGGATATTTTGATCACCATAGGAATGTTTGCTAGTTCCTCTATAGCAGGTTCTAATTTATCTAAATTTTCATTTGTTTGGTGTTTTATGCTGTAATTTAATTTTTCTGCAAAATCATTTAAAGTAAGTTCGCCATGTTTAGTAGGTCTGAGCTTTAGTAGACTTATTACTTTCAGTTTCCTCTCAGATTCCAAGATTTGTTCGATTCAAACATCATATGTGCAGCCACTTAGCCTTCTATAATCTCCAAATCTTTCTTCTAATGCATAAGTGTGTAATTTTGCTGCAAGAATGTAGAACCAGTTGTATGTGTTAAAAATATATTTGCATAACTGAACTGTTGTTGCAAGTGTGTGAGAGAAAGCAGTATATGTTTCATTGGTTAGTTTCCATGAGTATGTAATGCATGCCAGATATCAACATATGTTTCCAAATTTTCAAGAAACATAAGTTTGGAGTCACTGGGTCCAGTGACTGGGCTAGCATCATAAGAAACTGCGCACCATTTAATGATTAATTCTAAAAAAAGGGATAGTTCCATCAGAAATCTCAATCCCCTGACCTTTCAAAATGTCTAGCACTACCACATTTTTAGAATATAAAACACTGAGCGCAAGGGAAACATTCTGTCTCTCAATAAAAGTTGGATCTACTGCCTTTCTCACTAGCTTTGAGGAAAATTTCAGAAGTTTATTTTTCTCAGAATGAAATCTGAAAGTTTTGCTTCACTGAGATTATATTCACATGCAGCATTCCCTTCGTCGCTGTGTAGAAAGGCATTAATGAAAACAAATGTTTCCTCAATATTTGGCAATATGAATGATTCATTTTTTTTTCCATTCATCCAGTTATTTCTGATACACTTAAGCAAGCACACACAGTCAAACAAAGAAAGAGAGATCTGGATGGAGCAGTTGGTTTTGTAATACATGGCTGTAAAGTGCCACCACACATAAGCTGCTACATTTTCCTATTAGTGCTATGGTTACCTGTTACCAGACATATTACATCATATCCAAGTTTATGCATTATCTTTAATACATCAATTGCCTTTTCAGTTGTGTACCAGAATTTACATTTTTTACAGGAAAGAGAGCTATTACTTCTTTATAATCAGAATGTAAAGATGATGCCTTGAAAAACTGCATTGTACCTGCTCTTGTAGTATCTGAAATATTCTCAGCAACACCAAGTATCTTCCCTACCTTATAAGATAATTTTAAGTTAACATAAACTTCATCTAGCATCACTGAAATTATCTTGGCATTTTCCTGAAGAAATTTATTTTTTCCATCAAAAAAGCTATCTGTGATGGACCAATACAACGTTTATTTGGACCAATTTGGCATAGAAACCGCCTTAAATAGGCAGGATGAGGTAATGTTAACACATGTTTTTCTCAAGTGATGGTAGGCACCAGTAAATGAAAAGGAAATGGTTGCTGCCCATATCAAAAGCTCAGGAGAATACGTAATTTGCTTTGTTATTGCATTTTGTAATTGCTCCAAAACAAATTCTATTTTAGGGGCTGTATCATCATCAAAATCACTACCAGCTTTCAGTGTCTGTCTGAGAACGTTGGCTAAAATTAAAACCTCGTCAATTGTACCAAAACAGCTATCTGTGAAACCATTATGTGACTCACCAGATGGTCGAATTTCGTCCATTTGTCACATTTCAAGTTCTCTTGCTCCCCGGACTGTAATATCCAATTCAAGGTTTCTGTAGGTAAACCACGTTTTTGTGAAACACTTTTCCTTTCGAGGAACTTGATATCTTAAAGCAAACTGAAATTAATGGTACATCACTGACTGAATCATCCTCAAATTTAATAAAAGACAAGTAGTCATCCTTTACTAAAAATGTAAATGGATAAACATTCCTTTTCTGCACTTCACATTTAAAATACTAAAAGTCAGGTATATTGTCAATTTCGCACCAATTACTGAAACTACATCCATCACTTTCCAATAGCTGTTAAACACGTTCTTCAGGATTCTTCCTTTCCTTAGGAACTGGTCTGTATGAGAAGAAGGTTGATTAGGAAAGATAACTGGAATTGCATCATTTGTTAGTTTTGGTGTTTTTCGTGACACACGTATGAGTTCACTATTTTCCACAGGAAAAATGTCTTCCCTAACCACAAACTCAGGTTCAAAAGGTTTGATGTATACCACAGTTTTATCGTTCACTTCAAAATTATCTCTATGAATTAGTTTAATCCATTTTTTCCTCAATCCTGTTTCTTTGGGAAACTTAAAAATTTAAGTATCGTATGTTTTGCCATAATTGGATTCACATCCTGGTACACAACAACTTCGAGCCATCGCAAGAACAGTTTACGCTTTAAATTATGACGAACGTACTAGAGAATCTAGGAAATAAATACTAGCGTAGTACTTGTAACGACATTCACAGCATATTGCTTAAATAATAGGTAGTAATAAATGCTTTAGCTGATAATCTCTTGATCGTCACACGTTACGAAAACACAAGCACGCTGGTTTGTTTCCCTCACGATTGTCGCCATATTGTCAACTATCTGTATCTACCTTAGGGTCTGATTTATTGTAGGTGGTCTTGACAGAGAGAGTATCGCCGACTGAAAGGTCTGACAAGTGGCCTGATGTCATTAAATGGTTTAAAGCTGGTCATAATGAAATTCGAAAACAAGGGTAAGCTAGAAGAAGAAGGCGTCCTATCCTGTGGAAGTTACTGACGTTGTTGCTGTTGCTGGAAGTGACCATGCAGTACGTGTCGTGGGTAGTACTACTGCTCGTCCATCCCATGGTCAACGGTACGGAAAGTTTTGCGGTCTGTTTTACACTGGTACCCGTACAAGATCCGGACGATGCAGCACAACTTTGCTTTCTTGTTTTTGGCACGGATCGACGTTCGTTACATATGACCAGCCAGTATTGTATGGGGTGATGAGCCATCTTTACACTACAGAGTGCTGTGAGTTCAGAGAACTGCCGAATGAGGGATAACTGTTAAACTGCAAGTTGCGCAAAACGCCAGTGCACTCGCAGTATGTGATTATGTGATGTAGATTCTCAAGCACCTTTATTCTCGGTTCGTTCTTTTTTGAAGAGAATACACCAACGTTATCGAGACGTCCTTGTACAGATTGTGATTCCCACTTTGAAAGAGCGCAACTGTGTGGAAACAACTATTTGCATGCAAGATGGGGCAACGCCTTACGTCGTTCGCCCAGCGAAAGATCTGCGTAATGCAACCACCCACGAACGTGTTATCTCCAGAGATACGTCGTTCGCCCAGTGGAAGATCTGCGTAATGCAACCACCCACGAACGTGTTATCTCCAGAGATTTTCAAGGTGCTTGGCCCGCAAGATCACCTGATCCGAATTTATATGACTTTTGGCTGTAGGGGTATCGTAAAGAACACATTTACCAGGGTCACGTTTCGTCTCTACCTGATCCGAAGGCCAGTACACAGGATCGGGTTGCTCAGATTCCAACGGAACTGGTGCGGGCAACTGGCGAACACTTCATTTTACGGATGCAGCACTTCGTCGATGTCTCTGGTGCTCATACTGAACAAATTGTGTAAGCGGCTGTTACTAATAAAATGAACATTATGACTTGTTTGACTTTACCCATGTCATGTTCCCAAACCATTACAAGTGGAAACGTTTCTATACGTCTTTCTTGCATTCAAAAAATGGTTCAAATGGCTCTGAGCACTATGGGACTTAACATCTGAGGTCATCATTCCCCTAGAACTTAGAACTACTTAAACCTAACTAACCTAAGGACATCACACACATCCATGCCCGAGGCAGGATTCGAACCTGCGACCGTAGCGGTCGCGCGGTTTCGGACTGAAGCGCGTAGAACCTCTCGGCCACAACGGCCGGCTTTCTTGCATTCACGGCGACACATTTGCACCTGGTGACCAAAAATTGGAACTATTTTTTTTCAGCGTAAATCGGTTCCTCATTAAAGCTATTAGAATATCTACGGAGTTTCGCTGTTATACGATAGTGGAAGCCCGCACTGCTAATCTGTGAATAGCTACGCTTTAATTATAACCACCCGGTATTTAGCAGTGACACTTAAAGGATTAGTGTTGGCTTTACACCGTTGGTTAACCTTTAGTTTCATAGTGGTGTCATAATTGACGTCGTAATGACTCGGGCGAACAATGAGGTGGTTGATGTTTGCGCAAGGACTGCGCTACTCGTGTTGCGCGTGCTTATAAGGAAGTTTCCTCTTACCATGCCCCTGGCCGGCCACTGTGACAGCGGACGACTCGACCATGGTAGTTAGGCCACATTCGCTCCTGTTTACGGCAGTATGCGCCGACTAATTTATGTTCGGAGTCGTCCAGACTGCAGCCCGACGGCAACAATTGAGAGCGTTTTGGTTGCGTGAATGATGTACCGTCTCGTTATTTGTGTCGTCGCCTGACCACTTCGCGTGCCCGAGTGCCCGAGGAAAGCGGCCATCATTTGGAAGGGCTTTTACTTTCACGAGGCACGCCTTGTCTGGACTCGCGACTGTGGGCAGCCGGCACCGCCGCTCAGTCGTGCAATTAGGCGGCGGGGATGGCATTGACCCGGCCACGACGTCACGCGCTAATGTTGACGCCTGGGACTGGCTTGCTGTCGGCCATTGCTGGCTCGCAAACACATTAGGGCTGCGAGGGCGCGCGATATGAATCGATGCCCGGCCGGCACTAAAGGCAATTACAAAACACTCTGACACACTGGCGCGGCCGGACCTTCTAATCACTACCAGAGCCTGTCGACACCTGTGAATGTGCGTAATGATGATTTATGGCGCAGTACGAGGCTACCCTCTCGCGATTTCGAGCTGTATCGTACAGACACTACAGCTTGCAGTTAATAGATGGCCCCCTCACGTTGTATTGTTTTCGATTGCTATTCTGTACCTAAGTTACCGTCTATGTGCAGGTAATCGAGGTGAGCATTTTCTCGCATTGGTCCGTGCCTGGGCAGGTAGAAACCGGCTGAGACAGCGCAGGCAAGACAGTGCGAAAGAATACAGAGATTACAACAGGCACGTGTAGGATAAATAGTCACTGCCTCACAAAAGTGGAGGGGGAAACGAAATGAAACTTCCCGGGATGAGACGGTATGGGATGTTATTTAAGTGATTACAAAAGCAAGACAATTTACAGAAAACTTGACACAGCGAGCCCACTTACTATTAAGATCTCGCAATCTCTCTGGCTTGGATGCATGAACTGATCCAGACTGAAGAGTATACTAAACCATTGTATCCTCTCCTGATACAGACTGGCCCACAACTATAGTAACTGGTCCTTGATATCCCGAATAATGGCTCTGGGATGAAGTTGTCCGAGTTGGTCCAACACATGTTCTGTCGCGGACAAGTCTGGGAATCTGGCTGGACACGGAAGTATCTCAACATCACACCGGCAATTCATCGAGACGCATGACATATGTGCACGAGTATTGTCCAGTTGAAAAATGGCGCCAAGATGATGTTGCATGAGAGGTAAGACATGAGGACGCAGGGTGTCTGTGGCGTACCACTGAGCCGTCAGAATTCCCTCCATCTTTAGCACCCATGACCTGAAGTAATACTCTATGGCACCCCACACATGACGGCAGCAGTGAAACCACTGTCCCTCTCCAAAACATTGGAGTAACAGGACATCTTCCCAAGTCGACGCCATACTCGGCGCTGATGACTATGCGAGGTAGTGCGGAACCGCGATAACTAAACACAATGCGACGCCATTCATCAGCAGGCCACAATCCCGCTCAGGGCACCATTCCAAACGAAGCTGTTTGTGTTGGGATGTTAATGGTACCCTACGCATGCGATGGTAATACTTTAGTCCCGTTAGGTTCCGACCAATGGTACAGGATGTCTCAGAATGTTACAGGGGTTCCATTTGACCACCCTGCTTAGCAGATATCCACAATGAGACCACTTTCCAAACCGCCAGGTGCCGAGGAAGCTTTTAATAGGGAACATGGTATGCGATACTCTTCCGCAATTAAGACTATCATATTCTGATATGTGACGTGATGCTTTTACATAGAGTATATGTACAATCATTAAAATGCTTTCAGTGCCTGGTGGGGTATAATTTGGTTGAAATTTTTCATAACTACAGAGGGGTCCAAAAAAAGTATCCACTGTTTAAAAGTAATTGACGGAGTGAAAGTGTATCTTAAAGTCCGACTTAAAGATATCACTGTAGGTGCTCGAAATGGTCTCAATTAACATCCACATACAAACGATGCCGCCGAACTGCAGCACGAACTACTGACTGCAACGTGTTCAGTTGGATATTTGCACATGAATGTACGATGGATTCTCGAAGTTCATCCGATGTGCGTGGCTTTTGTCGATAAACGAGTCCTTTAGTGTTCCCCGCAGGTAAATGTCCAGAGGAGTTAGGTCTGGGGAACGTGGTGGATACTCCACAGCACCTCTACGGCCTATCCATCTTCCTGGTAGATTTTCGTTGGGATACGCCCTAACACGATTTTGGTAGTGGGTTGTGGCACCATTTTGTTGAAAGTAAACCCTTCCGTCTCCATACAAGTCTCAGGTGGCAGGTAAAATGGATGTCTGAAGCTTCTGAAGGTACACCTCTTCGGTAACTGTGCAGTCAAAGAAGAACGACCGAATCAAGCCCCGGTAAGACAACCCACACCACACATTTACTCCTGGCAAATTCACGGCTTTTTCTACATGGACGTTCGGATTTTTGGCGGCCCAGTAGATGCAGTTGTGGCGATTTACTGTACCACTGAGTTTGAACTGTGCCTCATCAGACCACACAATCATCTCTGCAAACTCTTCATCGTTGCGCACCATGTTAGAAAACCACTCGCAGTACTCAAAAAATGGTTCAAATGGCTCTGAGCACTTTGGGACTTTTCTTCTGAGATCATCAGTCTCCTAGAACTTAGAACTACTTAAACCTAACTAACCTAAGAACATCACACACATCCATGCCCGAGGCAGAATTCGAACCTGCGATCTTACCGGTCGCGCGGTTCCAGACTGTAGCGCCTAGAACCATTCGGCCACCCAGGCAGGCTCGCAGTACTCCATCCTGCGATCTGGGTCGTCCTCGTTCATTGCATGTAGCAATCGTGGGATGTAGCACTTCCACTTTGCTGTCTTCAAAATTAGCCGAACACTTGAGCGACTCACTCCAGTTTCACGGGCACACTGTCTCACAGACTTCTGTGGTGAGCGAGTGAATTGTTGTAACACACGACGGGAGTTAACTGGACTTGTTACTGGTACAGGTCGTCCAAATCGTTGTTTGTGTACATCTTTAACACAGTCTTCGGCTTCAAATTTGTCTCAAATGTGACGAATCGTTAAACGTGTCGGTGGCTCTGTTTGATACTCATTTCGCCATTGCCGTTGAACCTTATTAATCTTTTCGTACTTAAAATATCACTTCAAAACTGACTTCTTTTCATCGTATGTAAGCCTTGCGCTAGCCATGTTTACTCGAGTAACTAGGTGTAACTAAGAACAAAGCACTATCTGGCTATTGTCATTTGACAAAACAAAACAACGCAATACAACGCTTGTGTGGCGATTGCTGGAACTACAAACTATTACACTACCAAAGATGAGACAGTTAGTTTGCCAGTTATGGACTTTTAAACAGTGGATACATTTTTTTGGACCCCTCTGTGGAGATGGGAAGGAGCGATTTGTATTTGCTTTGAATAAACTTTGCTTGTTGGCTATTAAAAGTTTCCTCAAAGGAAATACAGATATCTCCTTCCCGCCTCTAATTAAGAGAAATTTCAATTACGTCAGGTGCTGACAGTGCTGTCTCACAAGAGTACGGAGCACCTCTGTGCTTTCCACAGGGATCACTCGACATCTGACACTGCTCACATCCCTTATGTACCGAAGCAGCCTAATACAACACTAAACGCGAACAACGGTACAGCGCTGTGGCGGTCGTTCTACCAGTCACAGGGAATTTACGTACCTACCGAAGGTGTGTACGTGTATGAAGTTACAATAACATCGACAATTTCTTCTGGGCGGTTTACATTTTTTCTCAGGCAGTGCAGAAAAGTGACGAGAATCCTCAGACATTAACGTCCCGGCAAAATTTCGTTGGAAGGAAAGACTTTGGAACTAGTAAGATCTGTTAAGTACTTTGGAAGTTTGGTCAGAGACAAAAGCTGTGTCGAGGAAATAAGATGCAGAATATCTATGGGTAATCGATCTTTGCAAAAGAGAAAGTTTTGTTGACAACAACAAAAATTCCGATACAATAAAGAAATAGATATGCCAAGTGTTTTGTCTGTGGTGTAGTATTGCGAGGCAAGGAATAATCGACAGCCAAAAAGTAAGAGCAGAAAAATTTGATTAGTTTTAAAAAAAAGAGGGAAAATATTTTAGTAGTTTTAAAATATAGTTGTGAAGAATATGCTAAAAGTGAGATGGGTTGATGGACAGATGAGCGAAGAAGTACTTTTAACAATAGGAAAGGAAATAAACCTAGTGCAAATGATAAAAATGAGGAACGTTTCTTGGCTGGGATGTATACTACGATGAAACTGCCTGCAGCGTGGAGTCATTGAAGGAGCGGTTGCAGAAAGAGATGGAAAAGAAAAGGAAGACCTGGAATGACGAATAATGTTAAAAAAGGACGAAGTTACCACCAGCAGCAGATTAAGGAACAAGCACAGACCGGCGAAAATGCAGAGCTTTCAGTCGAACGAAGTAGTTCAGAGCTGGATGCTGCCACAATGGATTACCGCTCAACGATGATCTTCCAGTGTTTCCTGCAGGAGCAGTAGTTATGTGTCACCCTGAAAACAAAAAGGAGCAAGTAGAGAAAACTCGCTGAGGATAGTTTGCTGTATAACATACATACGAACGACAAGCCAGCTGCAGACGTTCGTGAAGAGATGCTTCATCCATGCAGGTGACTCAGCAGGTGCTGCGCAACCGTAAACATTCGAGGAGGTAAATTAAGTTGTCCATGAAACTTGAAAAGGTGGGAAATTGTATATTTGGAAATTACTTGCAGTTTAACGCGGCAAAAACATGGGCTTGTGCTTAGTACCCACGAAATGGAGTGGTCAACAAAAAGTAACATATAACCAGGAACAATAGCCTCTCTCTCTCTCTCACACTCTCTCTCTCTCTCTCTCTCTCTCTCTCTCACACACACACTCACTCTCTCTCTCTCTCTCTCTCTCTCTCTCTCTCTCTCTCTCTCACACACACACACACACACACACACACAAACACACCTATCTGTCTGTAAGGCTACACCGCATCTGCACCTTCACCTGGGTATAAAGCGTAAAGTGTTTGTCTGGAGTAAAATCATTCGAGAACTTACTAACAGCGACTTGAACTCGTACCCTGCTATCTTTGGTAAGTCTGTTCCTTCTCTGAGTTTTTCCGCGACTGAAACACAGTATCCGTGTATAGAATTTATGCTCTTTCCAGACGAATTACAGCCGGCCGCGGTGGCCGGGCGGTTCTAGGCGCTCAGTCTGGACCCGCGCTGCTGCTACGGTCACAGGCTCGAATCCTGCCTCGGACATGGATGTGTGTGAAGTCCTTAGGTTAGTTAGGTTTAAGTAGTTCTAAGTTCTAGGGGACTGATGACCTCAAATGTTAAGTCCCATAGCGCTCAGAGCCATTTGAAACAGACGAATTACAGTGTTCGGAACAGCAGGGTGCCCATAGAGGTATTGAAGCCCCAGGTGCCAAAGGAAGAGTAGCAATCGTACTCCATTGGTAGGAAAAGAAGAAGTGAGGAAATGATACCAGACGTCCATTAATAAAATATGAATCCCAGTCATGAAGCTCAAATAAAGAAAGGCTTTCTTGTGGAAGACAGAGGCTATTCCTTCATCTCACGGGTGCCATCTAGTATAAATCAAGAAAAAAGAATACTTGCGGGTAAGTTCTAGGATGTCAAGGACGAAGTGGTCACGACAAGCTCGAAACAATGCAAAAGAGCTAGTAACTGGATGAAAGTGTAAAGGTAAAAAGTTAAAAAAGAATAGCAAACTGTGAAACCCTATGGCACGAGAGATACAAACTGAAAATGACGGGGTTGTATTCACGAAGTAAGGGTGGCCCCCAAAACAGGTAGCTGCAAGCAAACCCCCTACCACAGAAAGCAGCTGCTGTGTTGAGGTGTTGTACTTGCACAGTATCGGTGACAAGCTCTGCACATGGTGGCACTTGGCAATACGAGGGGCGTTCAATAAGTAACGCAGAAAATTTTTTCTGAAAGGAGGTTGATTTTATTGAGGATTCCAATGCACCATATTATTCCCCAATTTTTTCTGCAAAACCCAGTTTTTCGACGTAATCTCCGTTCAACACTATTTGTCGACGTCGGAGCTGCATCACTAATCTTCCCATCAGCCACGTACTGATTCCCGCGGAGTGCATCCTTCATTGGGCTAAATAGTTGGAAGGCGCAAGATCCGGGCTGTGGGGTGGATGAGGAAGAACAGTCCAATGAAATTTTGTGAACACTAACAACAGAGACGTACAGTTGTGGAGCGAGGTGTTTGATTAACTCGAATGAGTGTGTCTGCACGTTCCATCATTGCACTGCGCGGCCGGCTAGCACGCGGGAGATCGGAGAGGTTTGCGCGACCTTGTTGCGATGATGTCAGATGTCTCGCCCAACGTCTCACCGTACTTTTGTTCACTGCCAGGTCTCCGTAGACGTGCTGCAAGCGCCTATGAATATCTGCAATGCTCTGGTTTTCCGACCAAAACAACTCGGTGACAACTCGCCGCTCCGAAGCACCTTCTTCATAGATGACATTTTGAAGATTACGTATAGCGCTGCCACGTATCGGAACTTTATGGAGCTATAGGGACTGATACGGAAATATTCCACAATGTTCCACAACAATTTCCGCATTTTTTCAACCGAAATTGGCCGAGAGAAAGAATGTATTGAGTTACTTACTGAACGTCCCTCGTATTGTGAAACTGTGCGATGACTGTGGCAACGTGAGGCACTGGCCGAGTGAAGCTGTGCGTCCTCTAAGTCCGCGATCTTTAATCCACGGTTGGTGGATGAATGTTGGTTTGCGAACTATTTGTCTGACGTCGGTCCGAAGCAGGATGTAGTATTAAAGCTCTGTATAGGAAAAGTATGGCCATCCTTACTTCCTGCGTCTGCCGCCGTCCGCCGTTCAGGATTGGCTGAAACCGCGTCACATGACATTAACAGCCATTGTGGGCCCAAGCGTTACGTGTGAAGCATAGGAAGTGTCGTGTATCTTCCAAGTTCTAAGCACAATAATACCTCAGTGCTGTGCTTTTGGCTGGCCGTTTCGAGGCGAAAAGGGAGGAAAACTGTACAGGATTCCTTCTGAAGGGAGAGATGCAACAAGAAGTAAAATATTGGTCGCAATGGGAAAGGTTGCAGGAACTCGACTTAAGCATTCAGTTAATTTTATTCATTTCTGGCCTTTTGTCTTTGCCTCCTTCTTACATTTCTGTTACTTAGTTTCCAATCCATTCGAAGAAAAGAAAAGTCAGAAGAGCTAATAGGATGGTTTAATGGTAACTTAATTACAAAATAGAAATCTTAGATATAAAACTGCCACTGTTAGGACATAAAAACGAAAAATAGTGAGAGGTACCGTACAAATTGAATCTCAATGTAGACAAGTGTAATGTGCTGCGAATACATAGAAAGAAAGATCCCTTATCATTTAGCTACAACATAGCAGGTCAGCAACTGGAAGCAGTTAATGCGATAAATTATCTGGGAGTGCGCATTAGGTGTGATTTAAAATGGAATGATCATATAAAGTTGATCGTCGGTAATGCAAATGCCAGACTGAGATTCATTGGAAGAATCCTAAGGAAATGCAATCCGAAAACAAAGGAAGTAGGTTACAGTACGCTTGTTCGCCCGCTGCTTGAATACTACTCACCAGTGTGGGATCCGTACCAGATAGGGTTGATAGAAGAGAGAGAGAAGATCCAACGAAGAGCAGCGCGCTTCGTTTCAGGATCATTTAGTAAAGCGTTACGGAGTTGATAGGTAAACTCCAGTGGAAGACTCTGCAGGAGAGTAGCTCGGTACGGGCTTTTGTTGAAGTTTCGAGAACATACCTTCACCGAGGAGTCAAGCAGTATATTGCTCCCTTCTACGTATATCTCGCGAAGAGACGATGAGGATAAAATCAGAGAGATTAGAGCCCACACAGAGGCATACCGACAATCCTTCATTCCACGAACAATACGAGACTGGAATAGAAGGGAGAACCGATAGAGGTACTCAAGGTACCCTCCGCCACACACCGTCAGGTGGCCACATGGCTGCTACGGTTGCAGGTTCGAATCCTGCGTCGGGCATGGACGTACGTTATATCCTTAGGTTAGTTGGCTAGAGGTAGTTCTAAGTCTAGGGGACTGATGACTTCAGATGTTAAGTCGCATAGTGCTCAGAGCCATTTGAACCATTTGAACACCACAGAGTGTCGACATGTTTCCTTGGCCTGATTGATCACTGTATCGGTCTCCAATCGAGCGCATGTGGGACATCATCAGACGGCAACTGCAGTGCCATCCGCAGACATCATTAACTGTCCCTGTATTGACCGGCCAAGTGCAACAGGCATTGAACGCCATCGCACAAACTGACATCCAGCACCTGTACACCACAATGCATGAACGTTTGCATACTTGCGTTCAACTTTGTGGCTGCTACACCGGTTTTTAATGTACCAGCATTTCACATTTGCAGTGGCTTATCTCACACTTACATTAGCCTGTGACCTTGCAATGTTTAACACTTAAATTTGTTTTATAGACAAATGTATTCCCGAAATTTCATTACTTTATTTATATATTTTGGCGTTGTGCTTTTTTCCGTCAGTATATTTTGTACGGTCGCAGTACTTTCCGTTTTAAGCGTTATCTTCTTACGCGTTTTTCGTTGTAAGTTGTTTACAGTATTTATTATTCATTTTCAGTATCTTAGAGACGCCTCGTGCTCCTAATTCACACTCAGCAGAATACAATGCAAATTGATCGTCTGTGTGTGCACTGCCTTTCTTGGTATAGTGCTTCAACACGCTGTATGCAGAAACTCAAAGATTTAAGGTAGACTTGACCCTAGAAAGAAGACTTGTTTATAAGAATAACGATAACGTCGGATCGAAATTAGAATTAATTCAGTACCTTCAGCTGCTGACGGGCGTTGATATATATCAACGGGGACAGGTGAAAATATATGCCCCGACCGGGACTCGAACCCGGGATCTCCTGCTTACATGGCAGACACTCCATCCATCTGAGCCTCCGAGGGCACAGAGGATAGTGCGACTGCAGGGACTATCTCGCGCACGCCTCCCGTGAGACCCACGTTCCCACCTTGTATGTCCACACACTACATTCGTAGTGTCCCACCCCAACACACTGGTTACACGTGGACGACTTTCTCACCAAGTCCTGTAAGAGTTCAGGGAATATGTATGCATCCGCACAGAAGAAGAAGGTCATGGCCGGTATTGCCAGAACTATATACTTAAACGGATATGGTGTCTGTTCTTTCGGACATGTCCATATCCATATCCATATAAGTATAACGTCGGATAGTTGATTTGGTGGCAATGTTATTAAATTTTCTTACAAACGTGAGGGCTCTATTTTCAGAGGTTTGTAATAGTGCTTTGACTCAACCTTCCGCGCGTCCCACTTTCAGAGAAGTTGCGGCAGTGCGCGACGAGGACTAGTTCACTTTCGCACAAGAAACCGAAAGTTGCGTTTCGCTGCTGTCCGCTGTAGTTTGTGATCGCGTTTTCACTGGCGCGTCCGCCCGTCCTTGGTTATGCATCATCATGCCGGGTGAGTGGGCGCAGGCGCTGAACCCTAGCAGCATCTGGCTCGCCGCGCTCATTAAGGCTTCCTCTCACGACTACCTCCGTGTTGTAGCGGCCGCCGACTCAGTCATGCGTCCCGCCTACATGGTCGCAATTTATCCACGATTCTTTTTCCTTATTTTGTTTGGCGCTAGTAATCCGTAGCCTATGTTTAACGAAGCTTAGAGACCGGTATGATATCTAGCTGTCTGTGGGTGCACAGATTAAACAGTTTTCCTTCGATGGATAAAAGCGTTTAGAATATTTCGCCATCTCGTTACGAAGGCGATTTTTGATTACTGAAGAATAAGGGTGAAGTTCAGCATGAGGAACAGAGATTCCATAGCAGAGCCATCTTAGTGATAATGTTATTCGTTTCTATCAGCGATTAGGTCAATGTAACTTTTGTTAGAAATCGTATTACTGAAATTCTTTTTGACAAATTAAAAATATGAAAACAGATGTACACGATAGTCAGCAATGAAAGCAACACTCCTATGCGCCATGTATGTGAAAGTTAATACAATACTTCGCGGCACATATGTTACTGTGAAACGTGTATGTTGGAAGTTAGTCGGCGTCTTCATATCGTTTGTGCCAACAGCCCTGACAGTGCTGTCGTTACCTTAGCCATCGTGAAAAATGTGGGGTGAAGGGGTTTGATTATTTTTCAATGTAAACAACGATAACACAAAGAAAAACAGGCGCGGTGGTAACGCCACATTTTCGGGCGGTAACGCCACATTTTCGACCTGGAATATTAATGAATGGAGTAGAACTGAATGTAAGTACGTTACATAAAACTGAAACCAGTCAATTTCTTGAATAATTATGTTTTATTGCATTAACCGGTTTTCGAACCTTTTCAGGTTCATGTTCTGATTGTTTCTGGAGGTTACATCAATATTTTTAGCATAATGCTGGGTGCTGGATTGCGACTGTAAGGCACTATGTGCTCAAAAGTATCCACAAACCCCCAAAAACATACGTTTTTCATATTAGGTGCACTGCACTGACACCTACTCTCAGGTACTCCGTATTACCGACCTCAGTAGACATCAGACATCGTGAGAGTGCAGAATGGGGCGCTTGGCGGAACTCACGGACTTCGAACGTGGTCAGGTGATTGCGTGTCACTTGTGTCATACGTCTGTACGCGAGATTTCCATGCTCCTTTACATCCTTAGTCTACTGTTTCCGATTGATAGTGAAGTGGGAACGTGAAGGGAGACGTACAGCACAAAAGCGTACAGGCCGACCTCGTCTGTCAACTTACAGAGACGGCCGACAGTTGAAGAGGGACGTAATGTTTGATAGGCAGACATCTATCCAGATCATCACACAGAAATTCCAAACATTATCAGGATCCACTGTAAGTACTATGACAGTCAGGCGGGAGGTGAGAAAACTTGTATTTCATGGTCGAGCGGCTGCTCATAAGTCACACACCACGCCGGTAAATGCCAAACGACGCCTCGCTTGGTGTAAGGTGCATAAACATTGGACAATGCAACATTGGAAGAAAGTTGTGTGTGGAGTGACGAATCACAGTACACAATGTGGCAATCCGGTGGCAGGGTGTGGATATGGCGAATCCCCGGTGAACGTCATCTGCCAGTGTGTGTAGTGCCAACAGTAACATTTGGAGACGGTGGTGTTATGGTGTGGTCGTGTTTTTCATGGAAGGGGCTTGCAGTCCTTGTCGTTTTGCGTGGTACTACCAAACACAGGCCTACATTGATGTTTTAAGCAACTTCTTGCTTCCCACTGTTGAAGCGTAATTCAGGGATGGCGATTGCATCTTTCAACACTGTTCATAATGCACGGCCTATGGGGGAGTCTTTACACGACAGTAACATCTCTGTAATGGACAGGCCTGCACAGAGTCATGACCTGAATCCTATAGAACGCCTTTGGAATGTTTTGGAACGCCAGCTTGTGCCAGGCTTCACCGGCCGACATCGATACCCCTCCTCAGTGCAGCACTCCGTGAAGAATGGGCTACTATTCCCCAAGAAACCTTCCAGCACCTGATTGAACGTATGCCTGCGAGAGTGGAAGCTATCATCAAGGCTAAGGGTAGGTCAACACCATATTGAATTCCAGCGTTACCTATGGAGGGCGCCACGAACTTGTAAGTCATTTTCAGCCAGGTGTGCGGATACCTTTGAACACGTAGTACATTTATATTAAATTAACAGTCACGGGTTCTAAAACATCGGTAATCGATAAGCTTAATCTGGAGTAGAACTGTCTTCAGTTCTCATGTCAGCTGCTTCAATTCTTTGTTCCTCTCCTTTTCGTTACCACACACAACAGCAGGCTTAACAACGTTAAGCAGCGTTACTGTTGGCTCTTTCCTCATAGTTCTGCCAAGGTACCTCCTTATACAACCATTTGTAGTATAATATTTCTGTGTATTTTGAACCACATATGAATTAGTTTTGTATATTGATACACCTGTCTCGACAAATTTACACGAATTTACCTATTCTGTTATCTTATTGTTTCTCGCTATTTTTGTTTTTCTTACGTGTTTTCTTTCCATTGCCACTGCTTTTGTTTCATTTAGAGACATAGTAATTCAGTAAGTTCGTAAAACATTATTCAGTTTAACCACATTCTGTTGTAAAGTGCCGACCGCTGTGGCCGAGCCGTTCTAGGCGCTTCAGTCCGGAACCGCGCTGCTGCTACGGTCGGAGGTTCGAATCCTGCCTCGGGCATGGATGAGTGTGATGTCCTTAGGTTATTTAGGTTTGAGTAGTTCTAAGTCAAGGTGACTGATGACCTCAGATGTTAAGTCCCATAGCGCTTAGAGCCATTTGAACAATTTTTTTGAATCTTGTAAAGCGTTTTCTCTGTGTGCTAGGAGAACTTTGTTGCCCGCAAATAAAACAATGTTAGTAAAATTGTTCCTTTCCGGGTCCATCCTGTTGCGGTATTTACAATCCCATTCTTCTAAAACAATATGGCATTTTACTTGTGCCGAGAAAAGTCAATGCTAATTGGTGTGGGTTATCTTACTGTTGACGTTCGTTGTTCATTTGTTACTGTTTTTGTTGGCCTCGGTACTTAATTCTGTGACTGCGATGCTAATGTCAAACAAGGCACTTGCAGATGAGCCTGCTTCAGCCATTTCCGAACATATCGCTTTGGGCTTGTGCTGGAATTTGAACAAGATTGTTGATTGCTTCTAGTGCCAAGAACGAAGACAGCGCAATGGAGCCCTGCTTTTATACTCGGGAAACGACAGACGTGGTATTCTGCTATGGTTTAGCAGATGACATTAATCGGCAGGCATGTATCATGTGCGCCGAAAGGGATCCTCAGCGCGGCTTTCTATCTGTATATCTTCAAAACGTTGTTCCATTGATTTGCAGGCACAGTATCTTTGTCAAAAATGACCGGATATCGCTAGAAATCATGCCTTGATCGTGCGCCGGATGTGGAGCAGCGAATGTTGATACGAGTAGACGATGATCCTGAAGTAAACGTCTGAAGAAATGGAATTGCTGACGGTATAAACTACGCTCTTGCCTGGTCAGTTGTGCATCATCAGACACGTCTATATCATTGCAGGCCACAAGGTCACTATGTCATGTTGCAGTTCTGCCATATTCAGAATTCACCCAGAATCGGATAATAAATTACCACACTAGCTACATGTGGGCATAAGCAAATCTTTGAGCGGTCATGGAAGCAGTACATTAGAATCGATTTGTATCACTGTGCAGACTTGAATTTTAGGTGAATACACTCACACGGCCATACGTCTGATTGTCCAAATTAACAATTGCTGTTAATCACCAGTTCCTGAATGATAAATTATCCGTGGTATTGGAGGACATCATCGTTAAACACTGAGGTGACAAAAGTCGTGGGATACCTCCTGAAATCGTGTTGGACCACCTTTTGCGCGACTTCGGGCAGCATGTAGACGTGTCTTGGGCCCAACAGGTCTTTGGAAGTTCCCTACACAAACACTGAACCTTGCTGCCCCTATAGCCCTTCATAATTGCCGGTGCGGGATATTGTGCACGAAATTACCTCTCGATTGTATATCACAAATTTTCGGTGGGTGGCCAAATAATTGACTCGAATTTTCCAGAATGTTCTTAAAACCAATCGCGAACAGCTGTGGCCTGGTGTCGTTGTTTGGGAACATGAAGTCCATGAATGGCTGAAAATGGTGTCCAAATAGCCGAACATAACAATTTCAAATCAATGAATGGTTCAGTTGGACCAGAGGACCCAGTCCATTCCATGTAAACGTGTTGAAAACTTGTGCCCATGGATTCGTGGGGTTCGCGCCACACTCGAACCCTACTAGCAGCTCTTACTAACTGAAATCGGGACTCATCTGCCCATGCCACAGTTTTCCACTCGTGTAGGGTTCAACCGATATGGTCACGAACCCAGAAGAGGCGCGGCAAGCTATGTAGTACGCTTAACGAATCCACACGCATCAAAAAATGGTTCAAATGGCTCTGAGCACTATGGGACTCAACATCTTAGGTCATAAGTCCCCTAGAACTTAGAACTACTTAAACCTAACCAACCTAAGGACATCACACACACCCATGCCCGAGGCAGGATTCGAACCTGCGACCGTAGCAGTCCCGCGGTTCCGGACTGCAGCGCCAGAACCGCTAGACCACCGCGGCCGGCCCCACACGCATCGTTCATCCGCAGCCGTAGCCCATTAACGCCGAATTTCACTGCACTGTCCTAACGGATATGTTCGTCGTATGTCCCACAATGATTCCTGCGGTTATTTCAAGCACTGTTGCTTGTCTGTCAGCACTGACAACACAAATGCCACTGCTATCGGTATTTAAATGAAGGCCGTCGGCCTTTGCGTTGTCTAGCTGCCGTTCCACGTTCAGAGTCTGTTAATTCCCGTAGTACGGTCATAATCACGTAGGATACAGTTTGACATTAATCACCTGAGTACAGATGGCAGCTCCCCCAGTGAACTGCCCTTTTATGTGTTGTGTATGCTGTACTACCGCCATCAGTATATGAGTATATCGTTGTCCCGTAACTTTTGTCACTTCGTTGTAAAAGATTTATTGAAGATGAATACGGACAAAAACTGAGTTTTGACAAGATGAATATGGCCGTTATCAACGACACAAACTATCGCGAGATGTCGCAAGCGAGTTAGTGCCGCGTGGCCGAATTATTAGGCGAAGCAGCATCGGTTGTCTTCGGCAACGTCCACTAAGCTGTGCGAAGTCTACCCGCACGCTCTCCCACCAGGGGATCTGCCACGCGCCTTGAGTGCTCCAGGCCGCCGCCGCCGCCGCCTCCGCCTTCGCGTGGGCGCTAGCAGAGCACCGCCCTCCGGAGGAGCGTCCGTCCTTGGCGAAGGTCGGCGGCCAGCGCCTCCGCCACCGCCGGCGGCAGGAAGCGCAGAACCAGTTCCGTGACTCAGCGCCGGGCTGGCCTTCACATCGGCTCAGCGTTCGCCCCCCAACACCCCGGGCACTTCTCTTTACTACCGTCGTTTCCCCACGCCTTTCGCTTGCTACATACGTCTACGTTATATCCGTGAGCTATTTTCCACACTGTAAGACCAATGTCGGCGTTGTACTGGACTGCACTGTTCTCTCTCCCACTCCCTCTCTCTCTCTCTCTCACTCTCTGGAGGGGGGGGGAGGGGGAGTAGCACTTGGACCCAGAGGCCCCAATTATTAGTTGAATATATGTCAATTTCTGTCCTCCCCAAACATTTATACTCCGTTAATACAACAGAAATTATTCCTTGGTGTCTTTAACACAAGTCCTATCAGACTGTCCTCACTGTTTTTCAGTGTTTTCCACACGTTCCTGTCCTCGCCGATTCTGCGAGAACCACCTCATCCCTTACCTTTTCACATCACGTAATTTTCAAAGTCCTTCTGTTGCATCGCCTCTCAAATGCCTCTATTTTCTTCTGTTCCGGTTTTCCCACGGTCTGTGATAAACAGCAGTTCAGTGCTGTGCTCCAAACGTACATTCTCAGAAATTTTTTCCTCGAAATAAGATCTTTGTTTGATACTAATTACGTCTTATGCCAGAAACGGTCTGTTTGCAAGTGGTAGTCTGCTTTTTTGCCCTCCTTACTTCGTCCGTCATTGGTTACTCTGCTTCCAAGATGGCAAAATTCAATTACTACTTCTACTTCGTCGTCTGCCATTGTAATGTAAAGTATATCGCTATTATCATCTCTCTTACTTCTTAGTACTTTGGCCTATTTCAAATTAATTCTCAATCTATATTCTGCACTCAATAGATTGTACATTCCATTCAACATGTCCTGTAATTCTTCTTCGCTATCAGCAATGAGAACAGTTTCATCACCGAATCGTATCTTGATACCCGTTCACCATGAATTTTAATCCCACTCTTAACCTTTCCTTTCGTCATTGCTTTCTCAGTGTATAGATTGAACAGGTGTTCCCATTCCTATCTTAAACCGATTTTAATCCGAGCACTTCGTTCTTGGTTTTCCATTCTTATTTTTCCTCCCATGGTTCTTACGCTATCTGTATTGCGGCGTCGCGGTTCCTTTCTGGGATTTTACCAGCACCTACCTGTGAACTTGTTGCAGCAGATCGCCGGCAGGAAAGCAGAGCAGAAATCTACCGTAGTGCAACTCGCAGCTGGCTGCATACAATGTAACTGTTCTGAGAATCGGGAAAAGGTCTTAATTTTGAATGAAAGGTTGAAATACTGGTAAAACTTCGGTATATTCTGAATTCGAGAATTACTCGTTCATTGCCAAGACTGTGCAAATCCTAACACAGTCATGTACAAACCCTTTCATTCACGTTAGCAAGTTTATGGGAACGTATTTCCCGAAATCTGAACAGCTACCAAGCACGGATTGTTCTTAAAATGAAACCGCTCGCCACACTGTTAAGTTTACCGGTGTCTAATGCACTCAAGTTTTTGATCACCGATCTGCTGAACATGCCACGCGGAATTACTGTCTTTTCTCATACACAAAATTACTTAAATATCCATATTTCCGTAAAAAACTCTGGAATAAATATGCCTTCACTTTAAAGCACTTTTGAGGCATGTAGGACAACTGAAACCGGCAAACTATAACTTCCTTCGGGAGCTCGTACTACACACGACCGTACCATTGAAAGGCTGGGCTCCGACTGCTTTAGAATGCTGTAAGCATTCTCTATGTCCCATAGAAAAGTCGCGCGAAGAATACTCCGTTCTGATTGGTCAGTTTTCTTTTAGGCCTTTAGAAAAATATTATTCTCCCGCGTTACTCCGCGCTTTTCATGACTAACCAATCAACAAATAACATACTTTCGAACTTTCCTGAAATAAATATTTAACACTCTGATATTTTATTTATACTTTACGTTATTAACTATTTTTGTTTGCACTCTAATTAGCTTTCCTTTTATCACAAACTACTTAACATAGTATGATACAAAATTCCCCGTCGTCTCCATTTACTGTCATAAAAATTTCTCAAGCTAGTTCATACAGCGATTGTCAGTATAACAGTGATCTACATATTTACTTTAGACCACATTCATGCATCATTCACACTACTAAAAACATATATAAAACCGTACAAACATAAATAAACAAAAAAGCCTTCAAGAAATAAACAGAACAATTCAAAAAACATTCTCTTGACCTCTTTCGTGAATTTTTCTGTCCGCTGCTGTAGTCTGGTGGATGAAAATTAAAACTAGGTACTCGAATGAACCCGCTTCAGACCATGTGTCACTATGCACGCATAAGTCATTCTTCCGATACACAGGCTCCAGATAGGAGCGATATAAAAGCGCCACGCTTTCTGTATAGCCTACCCCTATTTTTCTGAGAGTATTTGCGAATGTTTTACAGAAACGAACTCAATGTCGAGTTTGTCTCAAGGAAACTTAATGGTACCTCCATTGTTGGCAGCGTACATAATTGACTTATCAGACAAGAGCATCAGCACTACAAAATTGTTTGGTGACGATGTCGTTGTCGACAAGAAAGGATCGCCGTTGGACTATCAAAGTAACTACAGGGACACAAAATAACCACTTGATGTAATGATGGCAACTCTCTTTAATTATGGATACCTGTAAGACAATTTCTACACCAAAGAGAGAGATGTCGATACAAGATTAGAGGTCAACATCTTGAGCAGGTCGTATTGAATAATTTTTAGTGGTGATACTAAGAAGCGATATGAAGTGGAAAAGTCAGGTGAAATTAGATTTATGTGAGGCGGGTGGAGAAAATGAATGCATCTGTAAGGGAAACAGTATACATGAAACCAGCGCTACCAGTTCTATAGTATTGTTCCAGCGCATCGAGTCCTAATTAAGTACGCATGGTAAGACGTCGAACGAATTGATACGCGTCTTGTTAGGATCGTAAGAGATGGTGTAGACCCTACAAAACAGTAACATAAATTTTCGGAGAATCCATAGAAAAAAGACGATGCAGTTGGAGTGAAACCCTGTTGGAAAAAATTAGAAAACCCCTAATCCAGGAAGTGTGTCCGACAATTATGCTGTCATTGTCATACGTCTAACGCAGGGGTCATGAGAACTAGGTAAGAGAGATTATAGCACATAGAAAGGCGTGTAGATGGTAATTTTTTCCCATTGCTCAATACACAAATGGAATAGGAAAGAAAATGAACAGTATTTGTGTGACACACCTTCGGCGATGCACTGTACATTGGCTTGCGTCCTCTATACACTATCTGATCAGAAGTATCCAGGCGCCTATTAGAACACATTAATATGAACTGTGCGTCCGACCCGATAGCTGAGTGGTCAGCACGACGGAGTGCCGCTCAAAGGGGGCCCGGGTTCGATTCACGGCTGGATCGGGGATTTTTCTCCGCTCAGGGACTGGGTGTTGTGTTGTCCTCGTCCTCGTCATCGTGTTGTGTTGTCTTCATCATCATCTCATCAACCGGGTTGGCGACAGGAAGGGCATCCGGCCACCCCGTAAATTAACCTTGCCAAGTCGACCCAAAACCATGCCGACCCTGCGACAGTGCGGGATGACGGCAAAAGGAAAGAGAGAGTATGGGCTGTGCCCACCTTTCGCCTTTATGACGGCTCGAAATCTATTGTGGAAACTTTCAGTGAAGTTTCCCCTAAACGTCTGTGGAGGAATGGAAACCCAGTCATCATGAAGAGTCGAAACCAGAGCAGGAAATGATGTTGGATGCTGGATTTTGAGCGAAGTCGATCTTCTAACTCAGGCCAGAGCTGTGCCATTCGATACAGGTCGGGACTGCGGGCACGCCACTCCATGTTAGCGTTAGTGTCCACTCCCTGTTAGTGTCCACAAGTCATTGCCTCGCAAGTGCTACTTTACGACAGGGTGAATCGTCACGCTGATACCAACAGTCAGCGTCTCCCAATTGTTTTCCTACTGTACGCAGTACACAATGCTGTAAAATGTGTTCGTAGCCTTCCACATTTACCGTTACCTTAAGTACTGAGAGGGGACCACACCCTAACCACCAAAAACACCCCCATACCGTAACACAATCTCCTTCGTACTTCACTGTTGAAATAGTTGAAATGGCTCTAAGCACTGCGGGACTTAACATCTGAGGTCATCAGTCGCCTAGACGTAGAACTACTTAAACCTAACTAACCTAAGAACATCACACACACCCATGCCCGAGGCAGGATTCGATCCTGCGACCGTAGCAGCAGCGCGGTTCCGGATTCAAGCGCCTAGAATCGCTCGGCCGCACCGGACGGCTGCTTCACTGTTGGCATTACACAAGATGACAGGTAACGTTCTTCAGACATTCATCAAATTTGAACCCATCCACCAGATTGCCACAGGGTATTCCGTGATCCATTCCACTGTCCAGTGGCGTCGCTATTCATACCACCTCAAGCGTCGCTCAGCGCTGACTACAGAAATGCGTGGCTTTCAAGGGGGTACTCCAACGAATTTTTAACTCCCTGCGAACACTGACTCTCATGGCTGGACTGCTGGTAGCACTTTATCACTTAAGAGCGATACCTTCCGTTGCTCTCATGCAGTATTTTACAACCACCATCCGCAATGCTCGACGATCCCATTCCGTCAGTACATGAGGTCAGTCTTGAGCAGCTTTGGAAGAATTGAAATGTCCCTCATGGACTTGTTACTCAGGCGACAACCAGTGACTATCAGTAGAAAGAAGAAACAGTCCAAGGTTGCAAATTTGCAACTTTGGACTGGTTTTTCATTATAATGATTAACAGAAATTGCTGACCCAAGCTGTAGCTAAAAACTATTAATTAACATGTAGTATTTGCAAGAACCAAGAGTAAACAATAAAAATGGAAGACCAAGAACGAAGTGCCCACATTAACTCGTTCACGTTCGAAGTCGGTGAGCTCTCCTGGGCGGCCCGTTCTGCCGTTACTGAATCTCCGCTGACAACACAGTACCTCCCACCTCCTGTCGTACTGGCTGTTACACTTCTTGCGACAGTCGCCGTCAATTACACATTATATAGCGGTGTCTGGCGACTTTTGATCAGATTCAAGACTCCCTGTAAAGAGTGTTCCATGCTTGAGAAATATTTAACGGACATCTTTCTTAACCAACGAAAAGTCACCTTATGATCGACTAGCTTAGCACCCGCTGCTTCGCTCGCATACACTTGGTATGTCCATTTTCTTTTACTTTCTTTAATCGAATTTTTATGTTGTTCACAAACTGCAACACCTTCTAAGCTTTCAACGCTAATTACGGTCTTATAAACTTGGTCTTGTCCGGCTGTACTCCTTACAAAAAAGCGATTCTGGTAGCTGGAGTCCAAAGTTTTTGTTGATCATGCCTTTTGCGATTTTGGGAGATATTTCCATGGCAACTTTCATCACCTAACAAATATTACTTCATATCTAACCGAGAAGTGAAATACCAGTTTTCATAAATATAGTTTTAAAATTTTTTTATGTAACGAAAGATCTTCTTAAAAATTTTCGTCACTTATTGCATTCCATTAGGGGCTGAATTTGGCAGAAACACTGAAATACGTATTTTTTAAAATTTCTAACTGAGAAGTCAAATACTACCTCCAGTAGTTCTTCAGTAACTGTTTAGTAAACTTTCACCCACTATTTTACCCTCTTACCCTCTTAGTCGTGGAATTTCCAAGACTGCTGAGACACGTATATTTTGTTTTCTGACAGAGAAACCAAATACCAATTTTCGTAGTCCTAGTGTCAAAATTCCTGCCTCGTGCATGGATGTATTTGATGTCCTTAGGTTAGTTAGGTTTAAGTAGTTCTGTAAGTTCTAGGGGACTGATGACCTCAGATGTTAAGTCCCATAGTGATCAGAGCCATTTGAACCATTTTTATAAGATCCACACGCTCTCCAAACTTCGAGTTACTGTCCTTAGCGGTTTAGGTTCGGTGGTGCTGAGCGAGTGAATCAGTCTGACCCTATTTCACCCGTTCAGGGGTTGAATTTCCAAAACCAGTGAAACACACCTATTTCACTCCCTGTAGGGGTTGAATTTCCAAAAACAATGGCATGCGTATGTTTAATTTGAAACAGAGAAACCAAATACAATTTTAGCTTCAAAAACGATTGCACAGTGAAATAGTTCCAGAAAAACTGTCACCCCCCTTTCACCCCGTAGGGGTGAATTTCCAGAAACAGTCAAATACGTATATTTTATTTCTATCTGAGAAGCCAAATTTAAATTTTCTTACATTCAGCTTTCATAATACAATATTTTCTTAAATAGTCTCACCCCCTATTTCACCGCATTAGGGGTGCAGTTTCCAAATACACTTAAATACGTTCTCCAGATTCCAAGTTTTTATCCTTAGCGGTTTGGGCTGGACGATGACGAGTCAGTCAACCAGTCAGGACATTGCCTTTTATATACAGAGATTACCCGAATGTCTGTGACACTGCAGGGTGATTTATCGCTGTCCTCCTTCTATAAAAACCAGTCAGCTGATTCAGCCGCTCGTTTCGATGCGATCTGGCGGATAGTGTAGTGGCAGACCAGTGAGTGTGAATCGGGGCGCGGAATCTGTTCTGATCCAACTCGCCAGGCCACCTGCGGATTGTGTTCCAGAGTAAGAATCCGGTTGTGTACAGAATCGCACTGTTTTATGTATATTGTTCTGCTTTCGTACGTTAATTAGGACATATCAAATGTTGTATTGCTGTGTTTTCAACTAGTAATTACTGGAAGTTAAGACACAATTGCGGACTCACCGGATCATTTTTTCACAAGATACCATCTTAAAGTGTTTATACCAATCATGACAACTCTACATCAGACACTTTCGTTTTCATAGGTTCTTTTCCGGAGTTCCGTCGATGGCAAAAGATTCGAATAAATGTCTCTTAGTTGATTATGCCTCTCTCTGCTCTTGCTCTAAATCAAACATAAGGAAGGCGTACTTTTTAATATTTAGTGCTGGTAGTTGCTACTATGGGGATAAGAATTCTTGTCCTTTGAAGGAATTTTAAAATTATACTACAGAAGAGGTATTGACCATAAGAAATTACGAAAGGGAACGATTGAGGGTCTAGTCTCTGCCTGTGTCCGGTTCATTCTTTTGATTTGTCAGAAAAAATTTGTACACAGTGTAAGGAATGGTTGATTATATTGGAGCAAATGACAACACAGGTATTCTAAAAATAAAAATTTTAATAAATATATATCTTATTATTACTGGTCATAAATAATTAGCATGCAGTGGGCACTTATCTTTTAGCCGGCCGCGGTGGCCGAGCGGTTCTAGGCGCTTCAGTCCAGAACCGCGTGACTGCTACGGTCGCAGGTTCGAATCCTGCCTCGGGAATGAATGTGTATGATGTCCTTAGGTTAGTTAGATTTAAGTAGTTCTAAGTTCTAGGGGACTGATGACCTCAGATGTTAAGTCCCTTAGTGCTCCGAGCCATTTGATTTGAACTTACCTTTTTTTTTGCTTAAAAATTATTGAACTGCAGAAGTAATATAGGTACTGAGTTGTCGCATATCGCAAAAATTTTAAATGTGTCTTCAACAACTGTGACATACTGGAATCTGTTTACTCTTCACACTTGAATTCATCGTTTGTGACTGAAAACAGGAATTCATGGAAAAGGAACAGCAGTCGGTGGTCATTGAACCAAGACAGAGAAGAGAAACTGTATATTGTGAGCATATCTATTGGATTTTATATAAAAGGTGGATAATGCTTAGCAATACATTTTAAGTTTACTTTCACATGACTTGTATTTTTTTTTGGTGACGAACTGTCGGTTTTCAAAACTGTGTTAAGCTTTTTCTCGTGATGAAAACGTTGGTCATTTATGAATACGGTACATCGTAATTGGGGAAACCTACACATGAGTAGAAAGCTGAGGCTTGTTTACATGAACCAGTGATGCTGCTTTGAGTTGTTTGTAATTTTTCCAAATCCCTCCAGGCAGAGGCCAAGACGATTCCTAATGACAGGCGTTGCTGAACCTTTTTCCCATTTTTTACTCATTGTTAAGCTTTGCAAAATGAAATATATTATTATTAAACTGAAAGGTTTTTTTATTATTTGGAATTTCTTATTTAAACGTTTTTGATATTTCGGCCGTTTCAGTTTTGAAAATAATTTGGTGTGTAATTATGTCTTCTCAGATCAAGTGTTATTCATACGAAGTTCCGGTGAAATGAAAATATAGGCATGAAAATGCTATTTCTGTTTTTAGTCCATATGGACAGTTGTTTCGGTGGCGCATTGATGATGTTTGTATACCTCTCCAACAGCCCATTACGTGCAAAGAGTCTTAGCCAAAGAAAAGAACTTAAATACAGGACAGTGTTCTTGAAATTAAAAGACGATGCTCTTTCGTTTTTTACATGAACTGGGGATCGTGTAACCAACTGAAGCAGGCCTTGCCTCAGTCAGAGCGTGTGGGCTGACCACATTGAAAATTTGAACGATGTGCGAAGCACTGCTGTTTTATCTATTTACAGCTGAAAGATCTCGTGCCTGTTTCAGTGACAGAATGTTAACTAAAGACAGTAGTTTCTCTCAGCCCCCAAAATCGTTCTGTCTTAGAGCCATGCATAACATCTAGATGCGTAATAACCAGTTATTTGCGCGGACTGAGAATGTGACGAACTAATTCGCCTTTACCTCTGTTATTTCGTTCAAATAATATGAGCATTCTGCTTCCAGCACCGAACGAGATGCTGCAGTGCTTAATGCTTCAAACACTGGGCTCTCTTTCTGGATAAAAGCGGTTCGCATCTCGGTTCAGACATCCAGTTACCAATTTTTCGCGAGTTCCCTTTCACTGCTGCGAAGGTATTTTTACAGAAGCATTGGTGATTGTGGTAACAAAACAAATAAATCAAAACTACATTGTTACTCTGTAACGAGCCAGCGTAGACCGTGGGTCTGTTATACCGAAATACTCTGAAAGTATCCCTGAACGACATCTGGAAGTTTGTCCATCGAGTTCTGGTTCATTCTGCATAAATACGTAGGCTTGCGCGGTCGGTGTCACTTTCATTAAAATCTTTCTGGATGTCTTTGTCCTGAGGAAGGCCCCTAGAACACGGCTGAAATGTCGTTTTATTTTATTATTTTAAGTGCTTTATAAGATGACGCGGCAGTACACCCAAAGTGATTTCGATGAAATCTGTCTCTCCGTTTAGTCAGTCAGGACAGCGGCTGCGCCATGGCTAGCAACATGTAGTCAATACACTATAGTAGTAAATTGAAAATCCAGTCGAAATATAACGCTTGAACTTGTTGAAAAATAAAGAAAACTGTCGAAGGAAGTGAAGAAAGTGTGCGTAGTATCTAAATAACACACTCCCAGTTCGTTTCATCCAACAAGTCGAGCCGTCCTACTGTATGAAAGAAATTAAACGGCCTCGGCACAGACCAGACCACGTCCGCTGGTGATTTTCAAGGCTCAGCAGACCAAACGGTTTTTTCGTCGATATTGTCATCCTCAAACAGCCGTAAATTATGTTACCACTGTTACAATAACCTATACCCATAATGAATCTCAATTTTCTTAAATTACTTTTCGAAGGCCCTTGTAAGGAAAACAGTCCTTATGACCTCATCTTCGACCTTACAAAATCTAGGAGTTAGAATAGATAAGATCAAAAATATTGCGAACTTAGTCATTATGGATATCTTCGGCTTCTGCACACAGGTTTGTGAAAACTGCAATACTGAGGAACAACGGTCAGAGCGATCCAGTGTCAGGGGATGTATAAAATAGTGTACCGAATTTAAGTGATAAAGTACGTAACGTTGTGGCCCTAAGACAATCGGCGCCCTCTCATGCACAACTGATATGGTCACTGTATAGTCAACGAAGTGGAAACCTTAAAGGACGTCCTAGAAAGGGCACTGTATGAGAGAGTGAAGGCGTTCGTACCAGGTTAAGTCGTAGATGTCCAAGAAGTAAATTTGTCCTATCGTGACATTTGGAGTCGAATAAAGAATAATGTTAGCACAGTCGTGCGAGCGGATGAGAGAGAGAGTGGGGACTAGGCGTCGCAGTGTGGCCACAGCTCGGCATGGCTTTCATCTTAGCCTTACCCCACTGTACGGCTTCATCCGAAGTGTTGCTGAAGTGTGTGGCACTTCCGGCAACATCGGTTCTAAGGTGTCTGCTGTGGCTGTGTTGTTGCGGTTTCCATTGTTCAGAAACCGCAAACGTCTGGTGTAAACGCCGTCGCTAACTTGTTGAGTGACAGAGTATTGTGTTCCGAGACAAATCCTAATTCAGCCTGTCCTACGGTGAAGGCCTCACACGTTGTAAACGTTACCGTAGAGATTGCAGTCTGGCAAGCTGCATTATCGAGCATACAGGACTAACGGTAAGTGTAATGACTTGATGTACTATCGGGTACAACATACGGTCTCGACGGCTACATATTGATGGCATCGTAAATATCAACGGTATCTCAGGTTGATTTTAGAATCCGAATCACTGCTTTTATTCAGCTAGTTGCACTTGCCGTATACTCGTATCAGCAGGACAGTCAGACGCAATTTTATTTTACTGGCACATTCATTCAACGTACCACACATTACCAGGTTTTTAATAATAATAAAAATAAAATATCCAAAATGTTTTAATTTAAGCACAATATTTGTTTACATCAGTGCTTGGTAGGGTGGTTTTGCTTTCTGCGGGTGAGTGTTGTTGTGACACCCCACCCCCCTCCCCCTTTCGATCCGCACTTCGCCAATAGCCAGCAACATGTGACGAGGATATGAAACAAGTGACAGAAAGATGCAAGGAGAAGAGATGGTATTCCTTTTTTCCATGATTTTGTTGCTTGTAGGAAGCAATTATTCTCGAGAACAAATGTGTAAATCTCTTAGAATGGTGTCAAAACTGCCAACCGTCTCTGTGGTAACGTGAAAGAAGATTTCGTGGCTCCACTACATTATGCGGATCTTCCGAATGTCTAGCAAACAGTACTTATCCCGAGCACACTGTGAACGTAGTGAAATTCAGTAGATGTTGTCTGATGACACGGGGCTGTTTTTCTTGTTTTGGGGTCAGTACCTTAAGTTTCGTGAGTGGTAAAATCAGTGCAAGCGTTCACGGAAACATTTTTCTGGATAGCGTACGTCGCCCATAGTGGCAACAGTTTTGTCGTAAGCTTCTCTCTGGATGTGTGCTCAGAGCTTCTGTCTTCAGAGGAGGACTGTTCCAGAATGATCTGAAGTAAACTGAAGAGGTTTGGTGGACAGCCTTGATCACAACGCTACCGTTAACTTTATTGAATATCTCTGATGAATGAGTCCGTCGGTTACCTCTTGGATCGAAACAGCTGCGCAAATTTTTGAATTATATATATGAAGATGGTATCGGCAAAAAGCCGCGAGTAATGAAGTATAAAGGGCAGGGGGGCACGTTGAATATAGTGCGGGACAATAAGTTGGGAATGTGGGTCTCACGGGAGGCGTGCCAGAGATAAGTCCCTGCAGTCGCACCATCCTCTGCGTCCTCGGTGGCTCAGATGGATAGTCGGCACGGTAGCTCAGCGTGTTCGGTCAGAGGGCTAGCTGCCCTCTGTAATAAAAAAAAAAAAACTGAGTTAATGGGTCAACAACGAACTGAAACGGCTGTCTTTCGACGTTCACCCGGAGCAGATACAACGAACGAAAACGAACAAAATGAGATTAAAAAAAAATAAAAAATGGATAGAGCGTCTGCCATTAAGCAGGATATCCCGGGTTCGAGTCCCGGTCGGGGCACACATTTTCAACTGTCCCCGTTGACTTATATCAACGTCTGTATGCAGCTAGGGGTATTCATTTGATTGTAATTTTTGAATTGTCACTGTAGATCATACTCAAGGAAAAATTTAAATAAGTTGCATCTTTCAGAATGAGATTTTCACTCTGCAGCGGAGTGAGCGCTGATATGAAACTTCCTGGCAGATTAAAACTGTGTGCCGGATCGAGACTCGAACTCGGGACCTTTGCCTTTCGCGGGCAAGTGCTCTACCAACTGAGCAATCCAAGCACGACTCACGACCCGTCCGCCCCACAGAGAAAAATCCAGATAATTGGGGTCTGGTGAAGTTGGAGGGCAAATTATACGCTCTGTTAGTCCTGTCCGCCGGGAACAATATTGACGTTTTAGATATCTTCTCACATCAGTTGCAAAAATATGCCGCTGGCGTATCATGCAGATACCACATTCCGCAGCCATGGTCCAAGGGTGAAATTGTAACCAAATTGAATTGGATTCAATCGAAATGTTTAGGTTTGAAATACATTTGCATTCACAACATTTCATACTGACATCAGTGACGGCCCATAGTCACACCTTCACAATTATCTCTTAAATGTGTGTTCGGTAATTTTTTTTACGGAAACAAGTTTACTGGACGTTTCTTCTTCTATTATCGTATGCTGCACACTGTGTACAGGGTGAATCACCTAAAAGTTCCACTGCAAATATTGCGGAAATCGAAAGTAGTACCAATGTGCAGCTTTTACAGAATGATTTGGTAATTACGGAGCTCGTATTGTTAGCCAATAAACAGATTGCAATAATACTTCGAAAGTGTGTTTTTGTGCAAACATACAGGTGTTTTTTGAAGGATTCTAGTGCGAGTCGCTTACGAGATGTATTTTGAAAAGTTTCCCCACCGACACTAGCTGTGCACTCAAACTGCATAGTTGCTAGTCCGCAGCTCGTGGTCGTACGGTAGCGTTCTCGCTTCCCACGCCCGGGTTCCCGGGTTCGATTCCCGGCGGGGTCAGGGATTTTCTCTGCCTCGTGATGACTGGGTGTTGTGTGCTGTCCTTAGGTTAGTTAGGTTTAAGTAGTTCTAAGTTCTAGGGGACTGATGACCATAGATGTTAAGTTCCATAGTGCTCAGAGCCATTTGAACCATAGTTGCTAGGTACGATGTTGTTATGTTTGCTTACAGTGTGCTTAGGTGTTCCTTGAGTGCATTGCATTCTGACTTGTGAGACAGTTAGTGTGTGACAGTCCAAGCAGTAGGTAGTGAGTGGGCAGTGGGATTTACCAATGCAGAAAAATCTGACATGCTCATGATGTATGGAGAGTCCAGGAAGACTGCAGTTCGTTCTTGCACGTTGTATGCGGCAACATATCCCAATAGACGTCAACCATCTCGGTAACTATTTATCAGCCTCTTCAGCCAGTTACGTGCACGTCGTAGTGTAATACCTAGACAACGTAACATAAGGAAACAAGTGGCGACAGAAGAGGAGGAAATTAATGTTCTTGCCGCTATTGCAGTCGATCCGCACGTTAGTTTCCGCACAATTGCACGAAGAAGTGGCATGAGTCAGGCATGTGTCCTACGCATTCCCCGTCAACAACAGAAAATACACTTTCTGTGTATTACAACAATTATTGGCTAACAATACGAGTCCCTGACTACAAACTCATTCTGTGAGGACCGGAGGGCCGGCCGGAGTGGCCGAGCGGTTCTAGACGCTACAGTCTGGATCTGCGCGACCGCTATGGTCGCAGGTTCGAATCCTGCTTCGGGCATCGATGTGTGTGACGTCCTTAGGTTAGTTAGGTTTAAGTAGTTCTACGTCTAGGGGACTGATGACCTCAGAAGTTAAGTCCCATAGCGCTCAGAGCCATTTGAACCATTTTTTTGAGGACCGGACACCAGTGCACTTTCCATTTCCGCAATATTTGCGGTGGAAGTTTTAGTTGATCCACCACATACCGTGTGTTCGGAAATTCTCGTTACAAACTTCTAGGACTTGGAGAGGGGAGGGAGCACATAGTACTTCGACTAGGAACCCATGTGCGGAAACTTAACGTTTCCGACCGGCAGCCGTTTGAAAACATATTTACTAGATACGTTTGCAGCAGGATAATCATGGTGGGGCGTGCTTACGTCGGATTGGGTAGTGTCATTTGACGTCAATCCTACCTCTCTCACCTGGTTCGAGCCTCATTCACGTGTCTGAAATAAGTAACTGAGATGATCTGCACTCTTCATTTCCATAAGCAAATACAAGTGAAAAGTAAAATGTCATTCTGAAGTAAGTATAGTAAATCAATAACTACTTTGAATGTTTCTGTACATAAGAAAACTGGTTCCGTGTTTGTTGGAATGGTCCCTTTTCACAACAGCTTATAGTTTATATATTAATATTTCAATAAGCAAACCAGCTGTTTCAGTTCTGCAATGTAGGTATTTTTATCTTAGATGATTTTGATTTATATTTAAAATGCAGATTCATTGGGATAGTTGAAGTATCAAAAATGCATAGTTTCAAAATACTGGTACATATTCCGCAACACACTGTGGGGCAGTCCTCTTGGCTTTTGCGGATGCAAGTGCTGGCGTCTGGTAAGGGACTTGGTTCAACCTGGAGCAGATGGGATTGTCTTTCCCTCATCTGTCCAGAGTGGTTTGTGGTAGGAGCTTACTAGGCTGCGCAAAGGCCTACTGACTTTCCCATGAGGGCAGGTGTTTTCCGGTACCCATCTGTTGTAAATTCGCTGGCGACATGTCTGTGTTACTAGTGGGGGCACGGCATGACCAATAAGAGTGCTTGCTTTGTGGTCCTGAGGCTGACTGCCTGATAAGGCGGAATTTTTTTCTAGTTCGCAGGATCGAAAAGTAGACCGCAAGTGCTCCTGGTCGTAGGAAACAAGTTGTGGGCCTTCTGGGTCGGAGATGATGACGGAAGTATTTAACATTTCTTAAGACCAGAATTAGTGATTATTTGCACTCCACAAAGTAATTTTCTGTTTTAGCAATATAGTAGACCTACAAGATTTCACATTTGTCTTCCTACGTATGGCAGGTGAATTCGAAATAGTCGTTTTCCGGTTTTCAGAGCGGTTTGATGAGGGTACACGAGGTCGATAGAAAGACGCCTCATGTCAGAGTACGGAAGCAGGAGGCATCAGTTAGCCGGAGATTGTGTTTAATGAAGGAGACAGAGCTGACGATGTCTTATTGAAGCCTTTGTTTCCGAGGAATATTTTCTGGGGGGGGGGGGGGGCGGAGGATTAAGAGGAAGTTGCTAGGAACTAGCTGGAGGGGCTGTACTAAATGTTAGCGGGGTACGTGCTGATTGCAGTTTGACAGCTACATGGCGTTAAATATTGGTTTTGGACCCTGACAAGTCTAACACTATCTCGCGGGTGAAAGCGGAGCTGAGAACCTCTTTAAAGGCATTTTAATGGTGACAATAATTGATTCGGGACTGCTATGAAACGTTTCCTTTCAAACTGACAGAGCAGCGCATCGCATAATTAGTGTAGCGCGCCTCGCATGAGTGGTGCGTGGATTTCGGCCGCAAGACTTCTCACGGCGCCACGAAAGCTCCGAAACGTACGAACGTTCCATATTGTGTAACGTGTTCTACAGAGGTTTCACTTTTGCTTTGGATTTATTGTATTCATATTATGAGTGAAGGGTCGACTCATGATGAATGATACGTTTCGTCAATCGAAGATGAAAAATATCGACAGTCTTAAACTGGAACAGCAAGACTGAAACTTGACGCCACTCTGATTTGTGTAAGAACAGTCATCGTAACCCATATGTCCAGAAGGAGTACTAGGCTCCTTATTAGTAATTATTTGTCCTCACGTATTCATTTCCCTGCATATATGATTCAGGGAGAAGAGATTGCAGTGTGTTGATCGACAGCAAGGATATGCATTTGTTGTCTTAAATGAGCGTGCGACGCTGGCCTTTGTGGTCGCAACCACGAATTTGATATTTGGTATCGTAGGAAAAGTCTCATTCGTTATTAACACTATGATCTTACCTCGACAGAACCACTGCACCTTCTGACCCTGAACGGATCCGTCACATTTTTCACTTTGCACGAACGATGTATAGTGTGCAGCGCTTCCTTTAGGTTCTTATCATCCTATACGATGTTCTTGTGTCTGCAGCACAAGGAAAGTGCCATAAAACAACATAAATTACTTATGACTCACATAAAAGAATTCCAGCCGAGTTCAAAAATTTTGCACACATTCTGGCGAACGAAACTTACGGTAAAATCAGTGGAAGGGTATGTGAAGTTTTAATTTAGTCTGTTGAACGTGATTTAATATTTTTACTGGGTAACTGCATCTTACAGTCATTTAGGCTCGCTTGATCATTTCCTCATCGTTTCTAGGACCCATTTTAACTGTGCATACCTGTTGAAAATTGCACTTATACCCTTGTGGATGTATTTAGTCAAAATCTTCTTCTCAAATGTTTGCCGGCCTGTAGTACGTTGTACATTATATGATCTGATGATGTTATTGCCGGTTGGGGTGGCCGAGCGGTTCTAGGCGCTTCAGTCCGCTACGTTCGCAGGTTCGAATCCTGCTTCGGGCATGGATGTGTATGATGTCCTTAGGTTAGTTAGGTTTAACTAGTTTCTAAGTTCTATGGCACTGATGACCTCAGATGTTAAGTTCCATAGTGCTCAGAGCCATCTGAACCATTTGAAGGTGTTATTTTCCGTCTCTTATTAGTAGTATTACCAGCTATTTATCCTTGATGGGAGGAGCGAAAGGTGGTGCACTTAGCCTCCTGACGCCAACCGAGGAGCTACTTGACCGAGTTCTAGTGGTTGCAGGTGACAAAGACTGACTGCTGAAATTACAAGGAATCCAGACCATTAGCTGCTTACAGGCGTTGATAAATATCAACGGGGACAGTTGAAAAGTGTGCCCCGACCGGGACTCGAACCCGGGATCTCCTGCTTACATGGCAGACGCTCCATCAATCTGAGCCATCGAGGACACAGAGGATAGTGCGACTGCAGGGACTTATTCATGGCACTATCCCCGTGACACCCACACTTCCAACCTACTGTCCACACACTATATTTGTAGTGCCCCTCTTCGAGAGCGAGTACGGACGAGTACGGAAGAACAGATACCATCTTCACATAGATAAGGTCTACAGGCTCAATGATCTTCTTCAGTGCGGATGCACTCACATTGCTCAAACTCTTACAGGAATCGATAGATTGACTGCTGCAAGTAAAGATTATAGTGGGCAGGGGCACTACAAATGTAGTGTGTGGACAGTTTGTTGGAAATTTGGGTCTCACGGCATGCCAGAGTTAAGTCCCTGTAGTCGCACTATCCTCTGTGTACTCGTTGGCTCAGTCCGATAGAGCGTCTGCCATGCAAGCAGGCGATCCCGGGGGGTCGAGTCCCGGTCGGGGCACACACTTTCAATTGTGCCCGTTGATATTTATCAACGCCTGTAATTTCATTCTTCGCGAGCTGCAAGATAAGCCAATCGGACATGTCGGAAAGAACAGATACCATCTTCATATATAAAACTGACAACTGCCGTGAGAGTGGTATGCTAACTCTACTGCAATCCGTACCGCATGCAGTGACGCCGTTGGGAGAGCATGATACGACGTTCGATCGGTACCGATGGTCTCGCCATGGCCTCTGGGTGGAGTTTATGTTATTAGTAATATTTTATCTTCTCTTGTGTGGTGCGGGACAGTTTCTCCGCCTAAATCGCTCGATACTTGTTAACTATACAAGACTCACTTTGGTTTGGATCTTCTCCTCTCAGTTGAATACAGTCAAGTTTTCGAACCGTTCACAGTAAGTCTTGATGAAAAGTCATGAATCACTTTATCCCCCACTGGTGAACGCTAGAGAAGCTGACAATACCTCTCTTAGAGGATATAAGAAATGAAAGTAAGCTTGGGATTTAAATTTCTGAAATGCTTACCAAACTTTGTTACAGGGCTTATAATCTCAGTCTGTGCGCTTTCTTCTCTAGTCGTCGCTCTTCCTTTTCACTTTCTTGTTTGTTGCAAGAGTACGCTGCAGCGGCCTAATAAATTCGAATTTAAAGACGCGCGAAGACCACGTCGCGGCGAATTCCACACGTGCTGATTCGTTTAAAATGAAGCGAGAGACACTCGATGTGGTGCCACTGGCGGATCTGACGTCAGCGCCGTGAGGGTGTTGTACTTAACTGGCCTTGAACTCTTATAAGAGTGACGCGTAATCGCTGTCCGCGGAGCAGGCAGGTTCTGTCTGCGGCCGGCGGAGAGCAGCTTGCAAGCGCGCCGTAATGCTCAAGGCGGTCGGTAGCCGTTGTACTCCTCAACCGACTGGTCGCACTGTTTTGAAATAAAGCGTTTACGTCTTCGCTCATTACAATTCTTTCCTTTCCTCCTTCCTCTTACCCAACTAATTCTTGGCATACACTGTTCATCTACATCTATACTCCGCAAGCCACCTTACGACTTACGAGTGTAGCGGCGGTATTTCTAGCACCACTATCTTTTCTCCCATTACATGTTCCATTTGAGAATAGCACGTGGGAAGAATGGTTGTCCCTACATCTAGATACTAGCTGCAATTTTTCTGGATTTCTAGTCGTGGCTTATTCGCTACACGGTGCAGCGGAGTGTGCACTGACTTGAAACTTACTGGCAGATGAAAACTGTACGCTGCACCGCGACTCGATCGGGGACCTTTGCCCTTCTAGGGCAAGTGCTCTACCGACTGAGCTACCCAAGCACAACTCAACGATCCGGAAGCAACGCTATGAAGGCGACTCCTGACTGGAAACACCCTCTGGCTGTGGCTAACCAATGTTTCCGAGAATCCTATCTTCCAGGAGCGTTTGTCCCGCGAGGTTGCAGGAGAACTTCAGCAAAATTTGGAAGATAAGAGATGAAGTACTGACAGAAGTAAAGCTGCGAGGGCAGGTCGTGGGTCATGTTTGGATAGCCCAGTCGGTTGAGCACTTTCCCGCGAAAGGCATACGTTCCAGGTTCGAGTCCCGGTACGGTACACAGTTTTAATCTGCCACCAAGTTTCAGGTCAGCGCAGGCTCCAATGCAAAGGGAAAATTCATTCTGGAAAAAATTCTGATGGCCGAATCTTCTTGTATCGTACGCTATGTTTTTTTTAAGTACCCAGACTGATGAACAAGACTCAAGACCCTATCGAACAGGTGTTTTGCTCGTGGATGAACCACATTTCCTTAAGGTTCCCGCAAAAAAACTCAGCCTGACATCTGCTATTTCTGCTGTTTGTTTTATGTTTTCGTTTCACGTTAGGTCGCTCTGGGTGGTTACGCTTAAGCATTTTATCATATTTACTGTTTTCACTGATTTGTCGCCGTTACTGTAATGGAACATTAGTGGATCTGTCCGTCTATTTATGCGTAAAGTTATCTTTATTTACGATTACGGGCAATTGCTAGTCGCTGCACCAACCGTCGAACCGCAGCAGAGGAAGTCGCAAATAATTCATGAAAATGGGATATTCTAGAATTTTTAGTCTATACAGGGTGAAAAGGATTTAAACCGACAAACTCTGGGAGGTTGTAGGGGACATGAAAACAAATATTTTTCCCCAATGTCATTTTTTCCTATGAGGATTATTTAAACCGGTGGAGGCCGTACTACGCTCGTCAGTTGTAGGAAACTGCTGTCCACCAGTGTAGTAGTGCATTGTCTCTGTTTACTAATGGAGCGATACACCTGGAGTGAGTACACTGATGTGGTTGGTGCGTACTACGTAGCGCACCACAACGGACGAGCTACACAGCGGGTTTATCAACAACAATATCCTAATCGCCGTATCCCGCATCATACAACCTTCGCTGCTCTGTACCAACGTCTGCGTGAGACCGGGTCATTTAGCAGATTACCTGGACAGGGACGCCGTCGCACGGTAAGAACGCTGCAATTTGAGGAAGCTGTCTTGCAGCCTGTGGCGCGGCATCCTTCAATCAGCATTCGTGCAATTGCGCGTAACATGGGGACGAATCAGACGAGTGTAAGAACAGTCCTTGGAGAGCAAGTGTTAAGTCCATTTCACTTACAGCGTGCCCACAGCCTGGAACCAGATGATTATCCACCCAGAGCACAGTTTTCGCAGTGATACCTGGAACAGTGTGAAATGCATCCTACATTTCCATCCTCTGTGTAGTTTACGGATGAAGCAACGTTCGGGCGTGATGGAGTCTTCAACATGCACAATTCACAAGTTTGGAGTGAGGATAACCCAAATGCCACAGTTACTAGCTAGCGCTCATCAAGTGCGGTTCTTCGTTAATGTGTGAGTCGGTGTTGTTGGGGACTGTTTAATTGGGCCGTATCTGCTACTTAGGCCATTAAATGGCAGGCACTATTACAATTTTCTCGCCAGAGCATTGCCATAATTTCTGGAAGACGTCCCTCTCCCTACAAGACAACGCATGTGGTTCCAACATGACGGGGCGCCGGCATATTTCAGCCGTCGTTTGCGTCTATTCCTGGACCGACGGTTCCCAGGAACGTGGATTGGCAGAGATGGACCAGTACCATGGCCTGCTCGATCCCCAGATATGTCCCCTCTGGACTTTTTTGTGTGGGGAGAGATGCACAACCTTGTTACGCAACTCCTGTTGCATCAGAAGGGGATCTGGTTGCCCGGATAGTAGCAACAGCAGGAACAATTCAGGATACTCCTGGGGTATTTGCCCGTGTCAAACCGAACGTGATCGACGGAGTAACCTTTGTTTACGTGTCAATGCAGGTATTTTTGAAAATCTACTCTAATTGAAATTGGGTTGTGTTAATATGTTGTCTGTTGGTCATAAAAAACTGAAAAAGTGTTTTTTGGTTTAATTAATTTGCCGCCAGAGAAATCTTCCTCTACCGGTTTAAATACTCCTCATAGGAAAAAATGACATTAGGGAAAAATATTTGTTTTGATAACCCCTACAACCTCCCAGAGTTTGTCGGTTTAAATACTTTTCACCCTGTAGACTCTTTCTATGGTGTCCTCCATATGTCCTTAGCATATACTAACATTTTTATCCCTGTGTACTTAGTACGCCCAATTCCCTCGAAGGAAAAAAATACATTAAGATTAGTGTCTAACTTCGCGTGCACATCGAGTTCATTAGGAACGGAAATTTCCTCGACAATGTCTTCTGCATATTCCGATCTGCGCTTGCTGTTTCATTGTTTCTCTTGCACTGCACCTTTTAATACAGTAGCAGTTGTCTCAGCTGTTGGGCAGTCCCATGTCACTATCTCACATCATTGCAGTTCGGCTGTTCACATAATACTGTAATTATGTTCACATAATTACTATCGATCAACACACCGCATTTCGGCTGTTCAAGTTGTTTCTAAAATCACTCCAGCTTTAAGTTACAGTAAATTACTAATTTACTTTCCACTACATCACCACCTACATCTACATCAATATTCCACAAGCCACCTGACGGTGTGTGGCAAAGGGTACTTCTGGCATGCGACTACCTTCCCCCCCCCCCCCCCCCCCCTGTTCCTGTCGCGAACGGTGTGTAGGAAGAGCGATTGTCGGTAAACCTCTGTATTAGCTCTGATTTCTCTATTTTTTTCTCTGTGATCATTTCACGAGACGTATGTAGGGGTAAGTAATATGTGCCCGATTCTTCCCGGAAAGTAGTCTCTCGATATTTCAGTAGCAAATCTCTCTATTATGCACAACACCTCTCTTCTAGAGTCTGCCAATACAGTTAGTTGAGCATCTCATTCGCGCGGACTAAACGATTCCGTGACGAAACGCACCGCTCTTCATTGGATTTTCTGTATCTCTTCTATCAGTCTCACCTGATAAGGGTCACATATTGCTGAACAGTACTTAAGACTCTTTAGTTGATGAATTACGTTTCCTTAAAATTCTTCCTACTGTTCGTGTTATGTGCTCATTCCAATTGAGGCCGCTGCGGATACTGCAGATAGATATTCCTAGATATTTTACGGTAATTACTGTTTCCATCAATTGCTAATTAACAGTACAGTCCCACAGTAGTGGAATTCTTTTCCCATGTATGTACAAGATGTTACATGTATTTACGATTTTATCTTCTGATGACGGTAAATCACGGTTTCATGTGCAAACAATCTATAAGAGCGCTGTTCAGATTGACTCCGGAGTCGTTTGTGTAGATGAGGAACAGCTTAGGGCCTGTAACTCTGCCTTGGGGAACGCCAGATATGAATTCTGTTTTAGTCGATGACTTTCCGTCAGTTGCTACGAACTGTAACCTTTCTCACAGGGTATCACGAATCCAGTTGCACAACAGACGATACTCCATAGGCACGCAATTCAATTAGAAGTCGCTTGTGAGGAACGGTATCGAAAGCCTTCCGGAAATTTAAATACACACGTCAAAAAAAGTTTTGCATCACCTCAGTTCCGGGAGTCCCGGAACCTGTACAGAAAATTGGGATAGAGGTCAACATAAACGTAATTTCCGCTCTTTTTATTGCTCATGAAACCCACACATTGCATGTTGTACCACCATACAGCGAGACCTTCAGAAGTGGTGGTCCAGATTGCTGTACACACCGGTACCTCTAATACCCAGTAGAACGTCCTCCTGCATTTACGGATGCCTGTATTCGTCGTGGCATACTATCCACAACTTCATAAACTCACTGTTGGTCCCGACTGTCTCTCTCCTCAACGGCGATACGGCGTAGATTCCTCAGAGTGATTGTCGGGCCACGTCGTCCATAAACAGCCCTTTTCAATCTTTCCCAGACGCGTTCGATAGTGTTCACGTCTAGAGAACATGCTGGCCACTCTAGTAGAGCGATGTAATTATCCTGAAGGAAGTCATTCACAAGATGTGCACGATGGGGCCGCGAATTGTCGTCCATCAAGACGCATGCCTCGCCCTGCACTATCGGTCGGAGGATGGCATTTACGTATCGTACAGCCGTTACGACGCCGTCCATGACCACCAATGGCGTTCGTTGGCCCCACATA